>NC_092464.1:6386324-6692500 GCF_047495875.1 Pithys albifrons albifrons
GTGGTATCTGCCTGTTCTGACAAACCTTCCCTGTGATGGTGCTCACCCAGGCATGTACTGGGCCTCCTCCACACAGTCAAGCAGTATAACTTCCATATTTTCTCTGCAAGGCTTTCTGCATTTTTAAGACAGCATTGCTTTAGCTCTGCAGCCCTGAAAAGTGCTGTTCTCTTCATGTTTTGGGTATGGGTGCACAAACAAGACCTCTTGTAGTTACAGCCCCAAATTCAGAGCCAGCACATGTTAAGTTTTCTCACATTCAGACTCTGTAGATGAATAGACAATTTAACTATGAGGACAGTCTTAAAATACCTTTGCAATACAAAACCTCAAGAGCACCCATTAAGACCTGAGCAAATGCAGGAGCTTAACACTGATTTTTTTCATCCTATTTCCTGGCCTAAATAAAAGAACCTTTTCCCGCTTTTGATTTTATGATTAAATCAAGGCTTATCCTTCATCTTTGTCATGAGGACATTAAAAAAGTCTCTACTGATGTACTGCCTTATTCTATTTCTTCTAAAATATCTTCCAAAACTTAGGAACAATGTTCCCCTTTGTGCTGACCAGATAACATTTTCTTCTCTCTTCCTTCAGCAACAGTTCCATTTTACTGAACTTCCAAAATGTAGAATCATAGAATATCTCAGCTTGGAAGGGACTCATATTACAAAACCCAAGTCCCTGTTCCTTGCAGGACTACTTAAAATTAACCATATGACCAAGAGCATCATTCAGGTGCTCTGTGAACTTTGGCAGGCTTGGTGCTGTGACCACTTTCTGGGGGAACTTGTTCCAGTGATTGAGCACTCACTCAGTGAAGAACCTTTTCCCAGTGTCCAATCCAAACTTCCCTTGGCACAGCTTCATTCCATTTATTTGTCTCCTATCACAGTCATGTCACAAGTTTATTCCGATCTTCCTTCCACCTCAGTCTGTATAAACTGAGGTGCAAACAGTCGGTATAAACTCAGTATGTTCCCTCTGCCTTTGATCCGGGTTGTCAGCATGAAGAATCTGGCTCTGAAATATGGACAGTGGGTGTAGCCAAAAGATCTGATAGAGTTCCAATTCCAAAGTTATCCACAGGACTGTCTTAGACTTTTGGCTCACTAGAGATCTGATCATGTGCAGGTCCACGTGTAGCTTCGTTGATAGGGAAATTTGGAACAATTTAATGCTTTACTTTTAGCATAGGCAAAATGCAAGAACTCAAGAAGTTAATTCAATCTCATATATAATATAATTATTATTATTTTATATAATCAGTCCTCTGTCCTTCACTGGCCATATTTTCCCTCTTCCCCAGCATTTTCAAATACTGCAGTGCCATCACTGATTCTAATTTAGTTCTGTTTCAGGACTATAAATCCCTGTGTACACTGAGACTTGGATAGAAAAATAAGTCTTTGGATCTTGAAGACATTTTGTAGCTTATAATTTTATTCTGAGATCATTTAGGGTTCCCCCCCAGCTTTGAAATTACAGCCTATATACTGGCAGCTATTTTGTCCCTCAAAACACCTTGTCACTGAATTATTTCATGAAGGAATTTTATTATAACTTATCTCCTCCTCTGACTTTTTCACACTTAAAGGTCACAGTCCTCTGCCTCTGATATCACCAGCTCTCACCGCTCAAAGGGTCAGAGTTCCAAACTGCAGCAGGAATTTGAGGAGGAGGAGACAAAAATCTGCAGGAAAAAAGCGTATTTTCTTTTCTTTTCTTTTCTTTTTTTTTTTTAATGGATAATTTGGGGGCTGTTGGAGAGCACAGAAAAGGGAATAGAAAGAAGGGCAAAAGAACTTCTGGTCACAAGGGAGGACAGACATTGCCAACCAGAAGTCATGGCTGCACAGAGACATGTACCTCACCTCTTTCTTGCACACTGCATGGTCTTTGGTGCCCATCTCCCACTTTTGAACTATGTGTTATTCAGAAAAACACTTCAGTAGCAGCCCCTCTCCTGCCTACCTGACAGCAGGATGCACTGTAATAATCCTTATAAATACAGCCTTCAAATTGTTTGATGGAGTATCTGTACTTGGGATGGGAGCACAAGACAGGGGTGAAGTCACACCTGCATTATCGTTAAACTGAATATACCCAAAAAATCCTGAAAGGTCTTCAAATCCTGGGCTGGAGTTCATTAGGTTACAAGTCAGAACAGAATGATCTCTTAGACAAAAGAAACAGGAACTTGCTGGGTAAGTTAAAGGGAAGTAAAAGAGGTTAGGGGTGGATGTGGTTAACACTTTTTTTTCTGAAGATCTTTCAACTGCTCAGACCCTACAGCCAGGTGTGCTTAGATACACCCACATGTCCAATTTCAAGGTCAGCATTAACTAGGAAAGCTCCCAGTGTCCAGATTTAGACTGGAATCCAAAACACATGAGGGACAAGTTAATTTTGCTCTGATAAAAGGGGAGGGCTGGCCAGCAAATTTTGCTGTCATTTCAGCAGCAAGTGGAAAGGAAAGGCAAGAACTGTTCCCACAGGAGGCCTACACAGGTTACACAGTCCAGGTTTCCATTTGGTTGGAAACATGTTAAAGCCAATTGAATTTCCTTTGGAAAAGCAGAAGCTTAAGTGAGACAATACAGTGTTTTAGTACACTTTTAAAGAAATAAAAACTGTTGTAGAGGCTCTGCAAAAAGCCAACACATCAGGTTCTCCCAAAACAAAATCATATTCCACTACAACATATTGGGCAAGGAGTAGACAAGCAGGCAATGATAGAACAATAGAGAAAGAGATGGAAGGGCATTTATAGATAAATAGGAATTTGTAAATATTAAATTGAATAAAATAGACTTGCATTCTCTGCCAATACATTTACAAAGAAAAAGGATTAATGAAGAGTTTGGCACAAAGACCTCCATTTACAGAGCAGATTTCTAGGAGGACCTGTTCTTTGGGGAAAACATTTACGTGGGTAATCTAAAAACTATGGTAGAAAATCCATCTCTCATGCAAATGCTGACTTGTAAAATATTTGCTTTTTTGCTTTCCATGATGAGCAGAGACTGAGACCTGCATCACCACTCTGAGGTAGATTCTGCTTTGTAAGAATTGTTTAAGTGCTGTTAATTAAAAATCATACAGGTGTGCAGGGCTTTGCTGTTGATTTCCAGTAGATTTATGTGAATAATTGATTTTGTTCCATATTGCCAAAGAAGCAAACTTAGAAGGGGAAGGAGAATATTAAAAAGAAACCTAACTTTCAGTTTTCTTCTAAGTCAGAGTCACACTGTGCTTTGCTTTGCCTTGATTTTCTCATCAGTGTAAGTTCACTGCCAATCCATTGGAAAAGTGAACAACTCTGCTAATAATTGTGCACTTTTTGAGGGAGAGACACTTTGATGCACTACATCCAGTTTTCATCCAGACAATGTTATCAGTGCCTGGATGTAGGTTTTGGATGGGATAGAGTAATTTTTCTTTGTAGTAGCTCATAAAGTGCTTTGGATTTGTGACCAAAACAGTGTTGATAACACTGGGATGTTTTTCAGTTGTTGTTGAGCAATGACCATGCAGCATCATGGCCTTCCCTACCTCTCCTGCTGCCCCACCAGTGAGTAGACTGGAGATGCACAAGAAGGTGGGAGGGGCCACATTTGGGACAACTGAGTCCAACTGGCCATAAAAGGATATCCCACACTGTGTGATGCCTTGCTCAGCAATAAAAGCTCGTGAAAAGGAAGAAATGGAGGAAGGAAGTTCAGGGCTATGAAGTCACAATTACACTATGAAGCTCTGCTTCCCTGGGGATCCTGAAAACCTGTCTTCCAGTGAAAAGTAGTGAAACAATTCCATTTTTTTTGCTTTTTCTTTACTTAGAGAACTGCCTTTATTTCAACCCATGAGTTTTCTCACTTTTCCCTGTCTGAGTCTCTCCCCCATCCCACTGCAGGGAGGAAGTGAGCAGCTGTGTGGGGCTGAGCTGCCCACTGGGGTCAAACCACGACCCTGGGAACTGGCATTTCCCCAGCAGCACTCCTGGTTCTCCACACCTCTGAAACATCTTGTCCATTACAGGCCATCTGTACGCAGTCACCCTCTTGGGTTGCTGTAGCAACTTCATTAAGTCCTGGCTGAATCGAGCTGATTATGTCCCAGGATAGCAGCCACCTTATTCTGCGTTCTCACTGCCTGGCACAACTGTGACCTTCAAGCAAATTATTGCTCTTCTCAGTGGGAGCAGAAGCAGCCACCCACGAGCCTCACAAGCTGTGAGTTTCCTGTCTTCACTGTATATTACAGAAAAAATCAGTCTTGATTCCTTCCTTGCACCATCTGAACTGTCATTTTAATCAGCATTACTAAACTATCCAGGAGCATGAAATGCTCACACACTACTGTGGGTTTAGTCTTTCTATACCATTTTCATTCATTCCTGTTCCTCATCATTGCCTGATTTTGTCCATCCCAGGTAGGACTCTGCAACACAAACACCTCCTGTGCAGGAACAATACTGGATATTTTTTACTTTTTTTCTTTTTTTCCCCCCCAAAGTCCATTTTTATTCTGCTCAGAAATTAAAATTAACTGTCTGAGATCAAATTTTAACAAGAGGAAGCCAAATATTTTGCAGTAAGAATTGCTGTTTTGTTAAGTGTAGAAGTCTGTGTAACAAGGAGTTAATGCTCTGCTATGTCTCAAACTCTGAGAGCTGTTGGGCAAGTTAGAACAGGATGGAGAAGGGGACTGTGGAAATAGGGCAGCACTTCTCTTGGGACCAACTTCCCTGTGCTGCACAATGGAGACCACACAACACAGAACAACACAAGCACAAGAACAAGGTCAGAGAGTGGGCAAGACCAGTGGAAGGGGATCAAGACCTTCAAAGACCTTCAAAGCTCTCTGAGCTGTTCTAGAAGGATCCCGGGGAATGGACTCTGCAGGCTCATTTACTTGCATGAGGAGCAAGAAACCTAATCCCAGGACAGGGAAACTTGCCTATGAAAAGGTACCAAGGTACCCCCACAAAACCTGGGCAGTGCCTCCAGGATCCTGGGCACCCTGTTGGCTGGATCAACACTGGAACCAGGACTTGTAATCTCCCTTTCCCTTCTCTTCTATCTGATCTCCCTCTTACTTTCTCTTCCTTCCCTCTCATTTTTTATTATTTTATTTTCCTTACTATTATAGGGTAGGGGCAAAACATATACCCATTTCCATGCTGAGTGTGTAGTTTGCTAATAAAACTCCAAGCTCTTTTTTTGGGACCATTTTGGCTTTTGCTGCTCTTTTTTGGCCACAGACACCTAAGAACCTTGACTCCTCCCTTCTGTATAGGAGTGGGACACAACAGTAGGGAGCAACTTCAAACTTAAAATTTTTCAGATATTTAGGTAGATCATGAAGCCCTAGATGAGCACACCTGGAATGTGTGCACTGATCTTGATCACTACTTTATCCATCCACCCTTAGCAAGGCAAAGTTCATAAAATGATTCACTCATTATGTGCTTTTTTAAGAAACCTCTCAAGCTACAGTTTCAAAAATACCAAATATCTGTTTGTTCCATTATGTTAGGACATCATCACCACTATGCCAGTGCTCTGTTTGGCTGCTGCTGTTATTAAGCCCTCTGATGTTTGCGTAAGAAAAAAATCAGTGCACTTCAAGTTATTTAACACCTAAATGAAATCGAATTTGCTCACCCCATGGAGTTGCTAGGCAGCCATTGCAGAGCATCAAGCAAGGACCAATAAACAGCACAAAGAACAGAAACTAAAGCAGAGTAGACCCTACTCTTACAAAAGTGAGCAAACCACACATTTTTGAGAACTAAATTATGCAATTAGTGAGCAAATAGATACACCATTTGTGATGATGTTCTGAAAATTTTCATCATTTTTTTCCCTTTCAGAAATTTCAGATGGGAGCAAGTTGGTACCCAGTTCCCTCCCACTCTCCCCTATGGAGCAGAAATGCAAGGGATTGGCTCCTCTTCTATTACACTACATTCTTCAGAATCAAAAATCACCCTGGGTGTTTGAGAAGCTTCAGAACAGTTCAGGTTTTTCTTTTTACAAAGACTTCCATACTGATAATTGTCAATTAAATGGGAAAAATATGTAAAATACTTAGTACTGTCATAAGTTTTACAAAGTCTCAAGACAAAACTGTCTCCACTGGCAGAAGAAACCTGAATTTATCAATATGCCATGTCGATATTCTGATATCTTTTTTTCCATACAAGTCATGATTCCACCCCAAAAATTACTAGTTGCTAAGATATCTTTCCACAGCATACTTTGCTATACTCCATGTCAATGCATGAGAAATAAGGTAGAGGTTATATTGATGAAGGAATGGGGATCATGGGGAAAGCTACACTCCTGGGAAAAGGAGGATATCCCTGATGGGAGAGGACTTGGCACTGGGCCCTCTGTGTCTGGCTTGTGAACATCATCCTTTACAGGAGCACCACGAGCTTTATGAAGTTGGATTTTTTCAGAGTTGTTCTTCAGTTGCACAGTGATTATAATAAAGTTCAAAAAAGATGTCTGTCAGAAAATGTAGCAACCAGTCACCTTGTATTTTTTTACTTTCAAATGCAAACTAGCTGTGTTGAGCTGAGTCTGACAAGACCAGAATTTTGTCATAAATTTACAAGTTCTGGACTTGGAAAGAATAGTTTGTATTTATTTAAAAAACTCTTTCAAGAAACTGAGTTTTAAAGATATAAACAACACTCATTGAAATGCTTTAAGAACACATAATTTTGTTCTCTAGTACCTACACTAACTGCTTTTCATCTATTTGAAGATGAAAGATCACACTTATTGAAAAAAAAGTTGAATAATTTTTTTTGGAATTGGGAGGAAAAAGATATCTAAAGATGTGCTAGGTTTCACATGCAAATAAATGATGGATTTGTTGGACTAAGTGAGAATGTCTGGGACTGGTTGGGCACCAACTTGTACAGCCAGCAAGGATCAAAACACTTTATGGCCTGGCTCCATCCCAATGCCTAAACCAGGGCAGAAAAACAATGCTAGAAGTGCCTCTACAGTGACTTCAACAGGCGTTTAGGATGAGGTAGCATTTCTGCAGGTGCCTGCATAGTAGGTAGACACCTAAAGGGCAATTAAATTAATCTTCTCCAAAACATGGTTGCAGGGAGCAGAGAGGCTGCACTGCTCTGGGGCCAGCTTTTGAAGGGAGTGGCTGGAAGATGTGCTCTGTCACTGTGTGGTTTTTTGTCTGCTATATAACCCCACACAGAGTTGTCTTATGCATCAGAGATTTGGGAGATCTGAGTCTATTCAGCTCTGCCGTATAAGGGATTTCAGCAGAGCGTGCATCCATCATGCCTGTTGGGTATTATCTGTATAACCCCTTCGGGCTGGATTATCTCCTTTACTGAAATCTGTTCCATATAAGGGGCTGGGAAAGGGCTGTGCTTCTCAATCTGCTCGTGCCTTGGAGTGGCGAAAGGATTGTGTGCCTGAGAGGAGTTGGCTCCAGCCCCATAACCTCCCCATGCAGAGGTGGCTGAAGCAGTTGGCATGCGAGCTCGTTCTCTCTGATTTCTCCAGACCTCCCCACAGGAAATATATTCAGAAAATGGGTAGTTTGGTTGGATAATGGTCTTTAGTGCCAGGCAGGTGATGCCCAAAGGCTGGTGCAACATATGAAATCAGCTCTGGAACATGTCACCTCTGGGAAAAGTGAACACTCAAACCTCATGTCAGCACCCAGGAAAAGTGTGGTCAGTTGTGTTGTCATGAAAATGCTACAATTCATTTTATATACAGCAAATGCACTGTCTAATCTCCTTTCTACGTGCTTCAATTCAGTAGCTATAGGTAAGATTGATGTACCACAGCAAAGGAAGGACTTTGTGAAGCCAAAGGGTTTTCTACTTATTTCTGGGATGCATATTAAGGTAATGGCATAAAACCCATAGGCAAAGCAACTTTCACATGCCCCATTGCTGTGTGGTCTGTCTTGTATATAAGTGATTCTTATAGAATTTTACTCCCATAAAAGCTCTTCTCTCATCCTTTTGTACATATGCCAAATGGCGAGGAAAACCAGAGGCGATTAAAACAAATATGGCTTGAATTACAGGCCTGTTCCCACAAGACCCTGTGGTAAGTAAATGGGTTAAGATGTGCAGTAAGGAAAAGTAGATGCTGTAGAGAGACCACTTTCTCAGAACTGGCATTGGCCTTGACTTTCCTGGACTCACTCCTCTATCAGGATCTCTAGCCTTGTGTAAAAAGGTCTATACCTCCACTCAGCACCTGGTCCCCATCATCCTGCAATGTGGAGCCATGTCTACTCAAAGGCCAGGTTTAACCCCTCCAGCCCAAATTCCAGCACCTAATTTCAAAGTGGTTTTTTTCTGTGGAAGAAAGCAAGTAAAGAACATCAAAATACTGAAGGATGACAGAAAATGAAAAAGGTTTTCTGTCTTAGACCTCTGCTGTCACATTAGATCAGGGAAGGCAGAAAAGGTCAGAATATTTGTTATTTCAACAGTGCATTTCCTCTGGTGAACTTTAGGTAGTGTCACCTTCTTCACTGTGGCAAGAGAAATGGATTGGGATTAGGGGGAATGCTGAATCCTGAGTAAGGAATGGTCCAATTGCAAGTTCAGTTGTGTTGAAAGGTACACCTTCAAGGTGCACCAAGTCTTTCCATTCCATTTGACACAGAACTGAGAAGGAAATGAAAGAAATGTTCTATGCAGATTGACTCCAAAACAGGTATTGATCAAGAAAGTATTAATGTTTGTGGCCTGCTATCTAGAGTAGGGCATGAGACTCCCTCAGAAGGTCAAGGAGAGAGAAATAGTCTGGATATCACTGTGGTGCCTCTCTAGCTGATGATAAATTTCTGTCCCACACAGTCTCACTTCTTCACACTGTTATGACTAATACATTAATCCTTGTACTCAGCCCTTTTCCATGAAATCCTGGGCTAAACCCTTCAATGGTATTACTTTTCTAATAACTGAGATGGGCATGGGCAGAGCTTGGCATCACCATGGGTTTGAGTCACAGGAACACCAACAATCACCAGTGAAACTGATGCCCCAGCAGCCTGTTTTGAACTAGGTTACACTTCTGTATCTTTGGGATTGTTATATGTCCTCAAAAGCCAGAGCATGGTCCATATGCCCTGTGCTGGTTGCTCTGGCATAGAACTGTTTGAATGAATGAACTGGTAATTCCCCTCTGCCTGTTCGCCAAAACTCCCCATGGGAAATTTGTATTTAGCTGACATTCCTCTAATTAAGAAAAAAAATAAATTAAAAATGCCAGTAACATGATTTTGAAAACTAGAAAAAATGGTTGCTTTGGAATGATGTCTGTGCTTCCCTGAGCTGGAGAAGCTGAGGAGAAGGAGAAATCTTCTTTTTTGTGTGGCTGTCAAGGATAGTTTACCAGACAGTTTCATTTGCAAATTCCATGTAAGGTGACCCCACTTTAAATACTTTTGCAATTTTTCCTTTAAAAACTGCTTACTAAAATTTTCTTTTCACTGTCTTCTTGCTTACAGCCCTGAATTCCACATAGGTATGAGTCTCTGGGTAGGAGATGTTGAGAAACCTGTTGCAAGGTAGAGGGGTAAGGTAGCAGGAGGAACAAGGTGACTTTTTTTTGCTGTGCATTTGACACTGCAAAAAAGAACATCCCAGACTCTGACCATTACCTCCACATTGGGTCAAAGTCACCTTATAAATAGTGCAACTTGAGGTTACAGGGCTTTGGTTCAGGGCTTTTTAACTTTTATGTTTCTTTTTCACTCCCATTTAACACTCCTCCTTCTGCAGGTGAACTTTCCATGCACTTTCTCAAGCCAGTATTTGCTGGTCTTAAACACCTATAAAGCAAGATCTGCCAAAGCTGGTCGAGGTCACAGGTTGCAAGGATTCAGCTAATAGAGAAGGAAAGAGGGAGCATGTGAGTATATGAATTAGAGCTGTCTCTAGTCTCATCACAGACCACAAGTTTGGACAGCTAGGAAGGGGTGAGTGGGGTCAAAAAAACAGTGAGTTATAGTTAAAATAGACAAATAAATAAAACAGCACTGCTGACCTGTTTTTCCTTGCTAGATCTCATTTCTCATTGCAAACAGTCAGTAATGTCAGGTATTTACTATATATACATCAATTTATGAGTTTTCCTCCACCCAGAATGCTACACTAGAGATTTTTTTTTAAACTTTTGCTTACAGAGGAAATTACAGAGGTAATTTGTGAGCTGCTCAACAGATGCTCTAGTTTTGACCTCCTGTAACTTGGTTGCAGCATTATCTTGGGTCTATACAGCAATAATGCAACTTCTCATGTCCCAGCATAACAAATAGTGCAATATTTTGCTGGCACAAGAGGTCAAACTGTCCTCACTTGGCTCCTTGCTTTGGCAAAAGAGTCTGGTTTAGCCCTGTACAAAATATGGGTGATGGTTCAAGTTATTACAGTCTGCAATTTAAGGACCCACCACATCTTGACACTCTCTCTACACATTATTCTTCTTCTAGCTCAGCAAGAGGAAAAGAATAATCCCTCAGGAGCAGAGGTCTGGCCAGGGCATAAACAGTGTTAACTTGTCAATACAGTCCGGTATAATCTGGGGGGGAAAAAACTATTACACCTGGCAAAACAAGGGATGGGCACTAGCCCTGTCCCTGTGATTAATACCCTTATTTTACCATATTTGATCTTTTCAATGATTACATTATGCTGAGCAATTCTGCTTTGATTAATCTCTAGCTCAGTTGTGGGTCATGTGTGGGTCAACACAGATTTCCCCAAGCCTCAGCCATGCCTTGTCCATCAGAGGTAAAACTAGGGAAAGATGGGCACCAACTAGAAACATCATTATTGTGGCTGAACAAGTAGTCACAGCTCTTTGAAGAGGTTGCAAAACATTGATTTTTTTTTCCCTGATTTATTGCTGTTTATGCACACGCTTATCCTGTCTCCCGGAAATGGATACACAGGCTTCAGCTGATCTACTCATGTGAGTTAAGTACTTCAGAGTTTGCAGGCTCTGGGCCTAAATCCATAAAAGAAAAGCATCTTGCTGCATGCCTTGCATTTATCTAGACCAGAAACCCTTATTTCAGCTTGAAACTTCCCAGACCCTCTGCCTGTGCTTTCATAAGAGGATGACCTTAAGCCTTCAACATATTCTGATTTTAAGTTCTGGCAGAAAAGCAAAACTTTTTTTTTTTTCAAAGAAAAACACAATAAACAAACATAAGCTGCTGCCTTTCTCTGGCTCTTTACTTCTTCTAGTAGATGGATTCCTCGGTCAGACAGGTAAGACACAATTGAATTTGTGAGCCTAATGCATATCAGTTCATGCACCCTAGACTAGCTCCCAAAACCGCACATCACACCATCTGTCATGCATAGTGGAGGGTAAATGGTAAAAGGAAAGCTGCCTTGCTACACAGAAGAAAATCATTTGCAATGGAAAGGGTGCTGTTACCTGAAAGAAAGGCAACACATGCCTCAGGGAACAAGAGCTCATTAGAGTGCTTGTCTCTGTTTCCTTTATTGTTAACCTTCATGGGTAAATATAAGCCCAAATGTTCATTTAAAGGATTTTAATGCTCAGTCACATGTAGTTTTCAAGCACTTCCTAGATGTCTGTTTTTGCCAAGAGCTGTTCTTTCTCTCCCTTACAGCATTTGGGCTTTCCCTCCATATTTTTTCATGTCTCAGCCTGTGGAACTTTGTAACAACCTCTCTGTGAAAACACTTCAGTTTCTCAGTCCACCTCCTCACAAACCATCACCAGAAGCCATCAGCTTCCTCACAGAGCTGGTGAAGCCAGACCCTGCTCTTCCAATGCAGTGCAAGGAACAGCCCTGGCTTTACCAAGCAGGTTTTGGGATAGTCTGTATAACCAAGGGTCCAAATAATATCAGAATATTAGACATCACCACATTTCACAACAGTTTCCCTAATTCCAGGTTGATTCAAACAGTTGCGTGAAAGGGTTGTGCATCCAGTGAGGTTGGGAATGGTCCTTCCATAAGGTACAGCGGTGCTGCCATACCAAAATTCTCGTTTTATTGTCACTCATCAGCCTAGAGGATTTAATTATGAATTTGTCTGGTGCTCACTCTGTAATGAATGTACTGATCAGAAATACTCAAGACGTTGCTAGTCCTGGATCTAATTGAATCTGTTCTATGACTTGAACCTGCTGTCAATACTTATTGAAGAACTGAACACACGCTTTTCCACTAAGTGCTTAAAAGTGACTCAAGTTATTATGTTGTGGCTGATTTACAACAAGACCATCTGAATTATGAACTGTGTGAAGAAGAGCTAGTTAGATTTGAAATGTTAATGCTGATGGTGCTTCAGACTGTGATTAATACAAAGTCAAAAGTCTTCTCCAGGGACACTGGCATCAAGAGATGTTCAACTGCTCCATAGGCATGTGTTTTATAATGAGACCACTCTTTTACTGGCAAAATGGGGTTTATCTCTATAGAGATGGTTAATCCACAAGTTAAACCACTATAAGCTGCTACAGGTTGCAAGAGGAAGGTTGTTGAATGGTTAGAGATTTTAAAAAACAATAAAATCCTGCATCAGACTGATTTTCTTTCATTACATTTTAGCTCTCAGATTTATGGAGGCAGTTTTAACAAAGTGCCTACCAGCAGCTTAACTTAGTGCTCTAGATGCCAAGATCAAGTTTGCTGCCATTGTTACTGCTCAGCAAATGCTAAATTCTCAAAGTACATTATTAATTGAACCTAATAAATAGATGGTGGAAAGGGATAAATTCCTCCAGAGTCTGATTCATCCCACTTATCTGAGATATCTCATTTAAGAGGGGATAAATTGTCCTTTGTGAGGCAGCCATGTCACATCTAACCTTGTGAGAAATAATATTAAAGGAAATACTACCTGGAATGACTGAGACAGGCGATAACCCCTTGTTCAGTCTGTGTGACCAGTCATTGCTCCTATCTTCCATGCTACACACGTTTATCTTCCTCCTGGTGATAAGACCTGGGTGAATATTGTCTGGTCCGCCAACACAGAGAGCAGAAAAAATATAGAGGCACATGGTGTGCAAGATTATTATCCTTCCAACTTCAGGCATTTGCCATTCAGGCACCTGCATCTCTGCAGATTTAGCTCTTCTAACAGTCAGTGCAGAAAAACACACTTTGGGGATGTAATTCATCTGACTGCCTTTAGAGGACAAGGTGAGTTGTACTCTCAAAACCATGGACTCTTCCAAGTCCCAAACTCCATGGTTTATAAGAAAAGAAGGTAAATAACTCATAAATGGGTGTTTTCAGTGGTGGAAGATATTTAATCACACATGACCCACTTTTATAGTCATTGTAACTGGTAAGATAGATCCAAATCACAGACCAGAGCAGGAAAGCTTTGGGTGGCTGCTCCTTGGGCCAGAGATCTATTGAAATGTCCAGAATGAGGAACCATAACTGTTTGCATTAGATTAATACCCTCAGTGTCACGTATTTGTTTTAGAGGTCTGGTACACACCTTCTGAAAATATCCTCATGAGGTTGCTTCACTCAATACACTTTAGTCCCTCTTGAACAGGTGATAGATAAGACACTTTCTTTCACTCATTTGTTCTGTCTCTTACTCTAAGAACAAGACAGCAGTTAGGGGAATGAAGGCTTTTGCTCTGATTCTGGCTCCCAGAAGTCCTATGCTTGGGAGAGATAAATTTTCAAGGTTTCTTTCAGCTCTGTTTTTTTATGAATAGCTGATTTCTACTTTTTATGAAAAGCCACATTTGTCATAGACTTATTGTGTACAGTTGTCAAGATTGCAAGATCTGTTCCTACAGCTTTTGGTGTCAGCAAAAATAATTTGTAACTCCAGAAGAGTCATTGTTATTTGTGGGCAGCTTTAAAGGATGCGTTCATATTTCTTCCTGAATTAAAAGCTGAAGACACAGATGCACAGCAAAAACTGAGCCCTTAAAAACTTACTTCTGCAAATACATAAACCAGATGTTCTTGTGATTTCTAAGCTGACATATATTCACTTCAGTGGAGTTGAAGGGATTTCCTGGGTGGATAAGGCTTTAAGCCATTAACCCTGGTCAGTCCCTCCTCCCATCTTCCCAAAGTATCCGCTGCCCTCAGCGCCTGGCTCCTCCAACCCCTCTGTGTTGCATCGTCTTCGCCTCTGACCTGGTGGTCAGAGAGATGTTTTGATGACTCTTGCTCTAATACTTGTGCAGATGACAAACCATATTTTATTCTCCAATAATCCCATCATAAAGAGTATTATCATGCACCTGGGGAGGAGTTTGTCATGCAGTGTTTCTGCCTTTCATGGCTGTTAGAAAAAAAAGTCTGAGATGACAGATACCTTTTCTTTTGAAATACCAATGTTATGCTCCTGACTCAGGCTCCCCTTTGACTGTGAACTGATGCAGAGGCATATGCCCATGTCTGCAGCCTGCACCACCATCAAAAGGGGGATTTCCCTCACTCTTATTAATCAGATTGGGGCACTGGCATAAAAATCTGGTGATGAAACATTTCAAGTATGATCCAACGAGTGAATAGGAAAAGGTTCATGCTGAGAAATAAGTCCAGGCCATAGAAATTTGGGGTCTAATGTAGGAAATCAAATACAGATGAAGGAGCAGAATCAGGTGAGGGAGGAAAGCAAGAATAAAGAGAAGGGAGAATAAAAAAGAGAAGAAAATGCAGTGTACTCAAATGGATCAACACTAAAGCATTGAACTCATGCCTCATGGCACAATTTCTGGTGAGGAACACATTCTCCCACAGCTACAAACCACCTGCTAGCTCTGGTGATCTCTGTCCACAGTGTGGGACAGAGAGAGCTGCCTTAACTTTCGCCTACAGGATGTTAAATACAAAATCTCATCTTTCTCCATAGCCAAATGTGATGCTACTTGACCATACAATGATAGGAATAGTTTACTTTAATTTCTTAGACTAAACCACATCTATAGTCTTTGGATATTCCTGCAAATTCAGCCTCCCCTCCCTACCCAACACTCCCCAGCTGCCTCCAAATTTCAAGTTCCTGCCTAAATAACTGCACAAATGAAGTTTTCTCTCTTCCACATACCCATGAGCAGCTCAGAGCCAGGCTTTGCAATAAGGCTGACAGGAGAGTAGACCTCTATTAAGAGAGGTGGCAGCAAAGAACAACACAGTGATTAAATGCAAAATTGAAATCATAATGAAAATTGGGGAACTGAAAAGAAATTTTAATTAAGTAAGCAATTGCAAATCAAACAAATGTATTCATTATTTAATCAACTAGTGAGTGCAGAAATCTCAACTAATCAGGAAAGTCTCAGGGACCAGATAAAGAAACAAATCAAGGAACCAATTTAAAAGCCATAAGAAAATAGCACACATCCTCACTACAAAAGAGTGTTTGTCTGAGAAACAGAAGGAAATCTTTTTTTCACAAACATCATATTTCTTATCTTTCTAAGGTTTTTTTTTTCTTTTCATGTTGGGACTTGGGATGCTGTCTTCTTGCATATTTGCTTTCAATCTGTTCAGCCATAGAAAGATTGACTGTAAAGTGATGTATTTCTTTGCCTACTTCCACCCTTTTTTCACCTGCTGCACAAACCCCTTGAGGTACCAGGATAAACATTCTTTTTTTTATAATTAGATAAAATTAGATAGATTAGATAATTAGATTAGTAGCTGAGTGCTCTGAGCTAATGCTCAGCTCCAAGTATGATGGGGGACATGAGCAGTTCAGAGTATCAGGGAGAGGTGGCTGGATCCACCTGGATTGTTTCACAAACATGAGCAGGGCCAGCAGAGGAACATGATACATTATTAACCAGAGTTTAGTCAAAAATCTGCCAACTTGCTCCCGCTTAAGGGAAAGAAGGGATGTTCAGCACCTCATCTGTACAGTCCAGAGGACGGACCTGAAGATGACTGGAGGGTTGAAGCACCAGTTCTATGAGGAAAGCCTTGAGAGAGCTGGTGTTGTTCAGCCTGGAGAAGAGAAGGCTCTAGGGAGAACTTAGAACTCCTTCTAGTGCCAAAAGTGGCTCCAAGAGAACTGGAGAGGGATTTCTTATAAGGGAACATGGAGTAATGGGTCAAGGGAGGATGGTTTCCAACTGAAAGTAGGGATATTTAGATTAGATTTTAGGAAGAAATTCTTTACTCAGAAGATGGTGGGGCCCTGGCACAAGTTGCCCAGTGAAGTTGTGGATGCCCCATCCCTGGAAGTGTCCAAGGCCAGGTTGGATGGGGCTTGGAGCAAGCTGGGATAGTGGAAAGTGTCCCTGCCTATGGCAAGGGGTTGGAACAAGATGATCTTTAAGGTACCTTCCAACCAAAACCAGTCTATGATTCTGTGATTAAGACCTGCATAAGACTTTGCTCTTAGGTATGTTTTCATCCTAAATTTTTTCTGCCTGGCATGTGTGAGCACAAGAGAAGGTATCCACTGTTCACTTCAATGAACTCCTTGCAAAGTCAGCAAACAGCTCAGCAGGAGCACAGAGAGCCCTCTCAAGCCTCACAGCTATCTTAGGGTAACCAAATGAGTCACAAGTAGCCAAGTAAATACTTTTCAAGGCTTCCTTACTTATGAATTTGGATCTGTGTACAAAAGAGAATTTGACATCATACCTTGTGAGAGTAGACATGTTTGCCCTCAAAGCAGTAGGATAGGGGCAGGACATAAGTTAAAAATTAGTACAAACGAGTAATTTACTGCATGGACTTGTAAGTATAGCCTGTCTACAGTCTGCTAAAAATCACATATTTAATTAGTGGCTTCATTCAGCATTGTGTGAACAGTGAATCGCTATGCCAAGCCAGAGGAGATAGGTAATAAATAGACCTTGCAGAAGGTATCTGAGAAAAAAGAAAAAAGAAAATAAAATAAAAGATATTTTATTCAAACAGTAAAGATCAGCTCCATAAAAAAGATGTTAGCAAACATGGTGGGGCCTTTAAAACAAGAATGTAGCAAACTTATCTACAGAATAAGTGGATTGAGTACATCTCTGCACCAAAGGGAAAGGAAATGGATTTTATATCCAGTCTCAGGGACTGGGACACCAGTTATCTAGTTTCTTATTCTTTGACTGGAAGACAGCACAACCCCTTTTCTGCTTTTCTACATTATTTGGTTCCTTCTATTGTCAAAAGGACCAAGCACATCACACTCGTAGCATTTTTCATATAATCACACTTCTTTTGCAGCTAAAAGTGCACATTCCTACCTCCACAAAGGAGCCCTCGTTGCCTGAACACTGCTTGGGGCTCCAAGGTGTAAAACCCTTGCTCTGCAGAGGCAGGGCGCAGGAGGACCTTGAAGTTCAGAGCTGCTAATGTCTTTTTACATTAACATTTCCAAGTAGTTAAAGGGCTGACAATAACATGGCCATCTTTGGAGGACCAAGGACCACAGCATCTTGCTCATTCCTCAAGGTGATCCTATTGCATAATTAGGAGCTACCAGGTGCAGTTTGGGCTGCAGACATGCTCCAAAGATGCTCACAAGACCAAACTTCACCCTCTCTAAAATGCAACAGTTCTCTGCTCTTCTCTTGAAGGTCCGCAGCTGAGGAAGCTGATTTATTTACAGAACACTAAATTCTGCCTCAAACTGTAAGAGCTGAACCTCCCGTGGTGGAGGCATCAGAACAAGATGATCTCTAAGGTGTCTTCTAACCTAAAGTATTAGATGATTCTACGATAACCAATTTTTTGGGCTGTGTGGACACAGAATCACAGGGGATGCTGAAGGTGTGATGTGTTCTTCATTCCCTGATGTTGAGCTATGCTGGCCTATTAAAATAATGAAACAGTGATTGGACTGGGCTGGGAGGAACGAAGAATTGTGGTTCTATAGCTTTGTGATTCTATGGCTTCATGATTAGGGTGCTCCCCTAGAAGGAGTTGACTTCCAGACCACTTAATATTTTACTGCTTTATAAAGAAAAAGTTTTGCTTTTGTCCAGCTTTTCTGTCAGTTTGATGTCCCAGCATGGAAGAGCAGGAGCATTGGAAGCCCAACTGGGTGCCAACCAGTCCTGTCCCTAGAGGGTCCATGGAAGCATCTGCCAATCATGAGCCCATGGGCAGTCCCAGGGAAACCTAGCTCAGGTTTCACAAGTTTTTTTGCTGAATCAGAGTTGATTTGTCTTAAACTGCAGAAATCACAACAGAAAAGTAATTTTAGATGGGTGTCATGTTGCTAATGCTACTCAAGGCAGTCTCAGCGTAGGACATGTTTCAGTGATCCAATCTGAACATTGTCGCAGTTTTATGACCAGGATACAGCATCCCTCTGCCTTGCCAGCTGCAATTGCTCCCACAGCCCACAGTTTGCACACGTGCTCTGGTGCTGCCTTCCGTACCACCAGCCAACATCCCAGAGCATCTCCTGCTCCCTCCTAACCACATTAGAGGGAGGTAATGACGTTGTTCAGATCGAAAGGAAATGGTAAATTCGATTGTGACTTACTAGCAGGATGGGCGTGCTGTCAGCAAGCACACGCACACATATACATGCACATGCCCACAGAGGGACCTGTCCTCACATGCACACCAGGGTTTGTCTCTGGAAACACACTTCCTATTAATTAGGAGAGATCAGAAACAAGCCTCTTAGTCTACTATGGGAGATAATGTCATTCTGGACTAAAAATAAATCTATCAGCTGGAAACTGGATGAATAAGACAGATTTTAAGGAGGATGAGATAATTTTTAGATTACATCATGCAGCCACGTTGCATCCCCTTTTATATACTATGAGAGCATATAGCAATTTCAGCTCTGCTATAAGACCATATTTGAGTAAGCAATCTCAGGAAAGAGGCTAGAAATCTTTCTATGCACAGAAAGCTGCTTTGTGAACTTCTCCATTCTATAGCAAAGGAAGCATTATTATCCACAGAAAATCCATCTCCCCAAAATCCCTGCTTATATCTGGAGTTAGAGGTCAGAATTGTGTTTGCTAAAGGGAAACCCCACTCAGCACACATCTAATTATGCTTCTGTCTTCCAGATCCCACAGAGCAGTTCCTGCTAAAAGGAAAGAGGAATCAGTTGCAGTCTGGTTTATGATTTTACATTATTAAGCCATTGGGGACTGCAGGACAAGGTGAGAGCTTAGTGAACTAAACTCTCTAAGACCTGCTAAGTACTCAGGAGGTACTATGCAAACCCACAAAATAGGAGCATTAATCATCAGGATACTCAATACATGAGTGACACATGAGAACATACTGGAAAAGAGAAGAGGGAAGGGCAGTAAATAAGAATTAGGAGCTTTCCACAAACCCCTCCTCAAAGTCTCAGTCATTCTTCAGAACAATTATTTTTGTGGGTTTTTCATAGGGCCAAATCCATGTTTTAGCACTGATTTCACTGGAATCGCTCCAGATTTACTGCGCTGTAACTGTATGGCATTGGCTTTTTATTATAATGTGCCTCATTAGTAGCTACTTACAGTGTAACTGAATTATAGGATGTCTAGTTCTGGGCAGTTGCTGAAAATGGACCACTGACGTGACACCTAATAAAGGACTTGTTAGTGCCTTATGGGAGTTATAATACTATATAATTTATGAAGTGCCGTTGTGTTTTAAAGACAGAAGACCAGATGTTAAAATCTGTTTTATTTACACACTGTCACCAAGCATTAAATCTATTGTCTTTACTGAGAATATCCCAATATATGCAATGCATATGTTGGCATGGAGCATCCCTGGAGGCACAGAGGTCAGACACACCAGGGAACACCAACACCATCTATGGAGACAGAATAGTTCAAAGGGGATGTGTCCTGGTTTAAACACTGAGCCCGATGTTAAAAACCTGTGCAAAAATAAGTTCTTTCCAGATCTGACTACCCACGAAGCTAGAAGGGATAGGATTTTTTGTGATAACTTGTGCAGCACTCCTGCTAGGTGAAGAGTGCTCATGGACAGCAGGACACCTACTAAACAAACAGTAATTACTCACTGGGACTTTTGGAAACAAATGCATTCCTACCAGGGATTTTTTTATTCCCCGAGAAGCAAACCTTCTTTGTATACAAGCTCTAAATGTGCATTAAAGAGAATTTTGATGTAAGAAAATAAATGCAGTGTAAACCTGAATCTCTACACCAGGAATTTGCTATAACCCCAACTCGCTGCTTTTGCTGTTTGGTGCCTGAGGGCAGCACGTTGCCAGAGACCTGGAGCACGTAGGCAGAGGTGTCTCCTGCCACGTAGGAAGTTTAGTCTGGTCCTACCCTGAGGCACTGCCACCAGGAGACCAGCTGTCACATCAGCAGTGTTCATACTGTGCTGCTTTGCAGCACTGCAAAGACCTCCCTGTCCAGTGTCCCATGAAGGGGGAGCCACACGGAGCTTACATTGGAGCTCTGACAGTGGAGCAGGAGCCTCTCTTGAGAGAAAAATAATAAAAATAAATTGCAAAAGAAGTAGATTTGGGAGCTTTGAGGACATTATCCTCCCTCAACCAAAGGGGAGCCAACTTTTCTGAAACCCACGCGTTAGTGAAACAACTCTCTTGCCAGGCTGGTGCCCAAAGTGCTGCCGAGGCATTGCTGGGCAGGAAGCTCTTGTAAGCTCCCACACATTCATCAGCCATGGGTTCTATTGTCCCTTGGGCTTATCTCCAGCTCTGAATATCAGATTGGTTGAAGTAATTCCAGTGTGGATATTTTCCTTTTTTTCACCAACACATGGAAGTAAAAAACATATTGCCTTCTAAAACTCAACTTCTTTGTGAGAGGAAGAGGAGGGGCAGGCACTGACCTCTTCTCTGTAATGAACAGTGAAGAGACACAAGGGAATGGCCTGAAGTTGTGTCAGGGGAGGTTTAGTTTCAACATTAGGAAAAGTTTCTTCCCCCAGAGGGTTGTTGGGCACTGAACAGGCTCCACAGGGCAGTGGCCACCTCACCAAACCTGACAGAGCTCAAGAAGCATTTGGATGATACTCTTGGGCACACAATGTGACCCTTGGAGATGATCCTGTGCAGGGCTAGAAGTTAGACTCAATCCTTCTGGGTCCCTTCCAACTCAACATAATCTGTGCTGCTGTGGTTCTGTGAAACTAATTCTCTGAGGTGATTTGAGTATTCATGGTGCCCTCCAACAGGTATGTCCTGCAGTGGCAAACAGTGTTAGCTGTTGTAAGCAACCACAGCAGTCCCAGCACCACCAACACTCAGCAAGGAGGTTGTGCTACAAATCTTGGGGCTTTAGTCACTTGGAATTATCCTGTCTGAAGCTTTGCTGAAGTTTTGCATAACACTTGAAGTGGAAAGCTTGACAGACCACAAATATAGACCTACTTAAAGGAAGTACTTCACTAGGAAATGGGCTTGTTTCTGGACTTGTCAGAGGAATCTGGGATGAGTGGGTTTGTTCTTTGCTTGGGTCCTGGCTGTACAGTCCTCCGCTGGCATCAAGGGACAGGAAAGGGGTGTAAGGCTGTATAGGCATCCCTGTTCACCATTATCAGCTTCTGTCTTCTTTCCTACTTTTCTACATGGGAAGACCTGTAATACCAGTGGAGAGGGACCAAGCAGTCCCTGTTTGATCTCAAGTACCCCAAAGCCTCCGTTCCCACCTCCCATCTTCCCACTGATCCCAGTTTGCTTCAAATGCTGATTTTGCCTCATGTGAGTACCACTGACCCCTTCGCCACCCTGCAGCAAGGCCCCTCAAGTCTCTCCCAGACATCATCACTCTGAATTCACACAGAGTTCTCCAGGGGTTTTAAAAACTAGAAGTTTTGCTAAAATAATTCTAGAGGTAGGAGTGTTTAGTTAATTTTCTATAGGGGACTAATTTAAATTTTGAGATGCTAAAAATGCAAGACTGCTTTTGCTTCCACAACACTGAAAGAAGGGAAACAAGAAATTCTAAGACAAGTCAGTTGTGGAGGATACACTGAAAAAGAACAGGAGGCCACTGGGCTCAGATCAGCCTTGGAAGTTTTTCCCTACAGATCACCCAAAGAGATGTGAAGAAGGCAGGGGTTTAGACAGGATTTCACAGTGGAAACCTCCACTGTGTAGGTCATTAGGATAGCAAAGGCTGGGGCAGGTGTGAGGGCAATGTTCCTCCTGAATGAAAAGGCTGGAGCTCTGGGCAGCCATCACTCACCATTAGGGCAGCAGTGGGCTTGTGTGAAGAGGTGTCCTGGCTAGTTGGGATGGACATGGAATGGCACAGGACCCCTGATGAGCTTTGGATGGGATGAAAATCAGCATGTGTTGTCAAAATGTACCAAGAGAAACACTCTATAAAAATAGTTGCTTTCCTGTAGCTGTTTAAATCTTTAACAAAACAAATGCCATGTGGAGTGAACCTAAGAGTGCACCATTCTCCCACTGTGGATACCCCTGGGTGTTTAAGAGGTCTGGGACCTGGTTCCAACTATGTGCCATGTAGATGGGATGGTCGTTCTTTATTCAGGATAGATGAGGGTAGTAAATAAGCTTTTCATTATGAAAACAGCTGAGTTGCAAGATGGATCAGAACATATGAGACTGATCAGAACCAAACCATGTCAGAAGAGCCTGACTTTAGAACTGGATGGCAGAGCAGAAACTTGTGCACTGCTGCTGGCAGAGGGCTGTGTGTTTGGCTAGATCTGGTTGGCAGAAAAGGAGTGAGCATGATGTTAAGCAGATGCAAAGGAATTTACAGGATATCCATTAGGAAAAATCACAGACAAAGACTGAGGTACTGACTGGAAGAGAGAGGCTGGAAGAGAAGACATGCTCTTTTTTGTTTTCTGTAGCACTGAGGGGCCAAATGTGTGCATCAGAGACTGTATCAAAGACACATCTGATTATAAACAGTTTCCATACCTGCCAGGAACAACCTGGGGATTCCTCAGCACTCAGTAACTGCTTGGCTCAAATTTGGGAACGGTAATTACCAGACTTCAATGAGAGCAGTGTCATGAGTCTGATGGGTATGAAATGTTATCTCAGAGATTTCTTTGCCTTTCTCAGGCCTATGGTTAAACAACATGGCTGTGTAATACATCTCTTTACATACCACCTGCTGCAGCAGTCTCCTTCTACAGCCCGCTCAGCTCAGAGCTGGGACATTCAAACAGCTGTTTGAGAGTACTGCTGGCATGGAGTGCATTTCTCTTTCTCCTCTGCCGTAAGCTCATGAAGACCTCATAAACTATGTGGGATAAATTAAACCTTGACTCAGCTCCAGTGGCACAATGAAGCTAAAGTAAGAATGAAATTAATCACAGATGGCTAGTATCGAGTGGCAGAAGAATCTCCCTTTGCTGTCTTTATTATGATGTGAAATGCAGCTGCTGCTGCTGGAGAGGTGAAGCTGCCTCTTGTGACACAGGTTGCAGGTAACACCAAAGAGACACCTAGGAAAAATTTATGTACTCCCTGTTCAAATGGATATGAACTACAGTGGACTCCATAGGCACATACCAACTGTTTCTGTAGGAACAGGGCTTCAGATCTGTGATATTCTTCCCCTGAGTGTACCAGCAGGAAAGTGTGAAACATTGGTTTTCTAAAGCAGCCCTGTTTGTAAACACAGAGTTTAGCTTGGGAAAAGTTTTCATTTCATTTTCCACTGTGTTTACCACTAGAGAGGGTTTTGTCACAGGGGGCATCCGGATGAGGCAGATCTTTTCAGAGCAGGGCTGTGACCCTGGGAAAGCTCAGATCTGGAGGGGACAAGCATGAGCAGGGGGGCACAGGAAGCACAAGGGGTATTGATTTCGGCCTTATAGACTCCTGCCAAAGGGTCGGCTCCGACGCTGCCGGTGCCCTGTGTCATGCCATTAGCTGGTGTCATTTCCCAGAAGCGAGACTCTGCCGTAGCCTCCCCTCGCTAATCCGTGAGGCACATTGCCACGCTGTAGGTTTGTTTTGAGGTGGCAGGGAGAGGGAGGCAGGGAGGAGATCAAATTAGCCTCCTAGGCATGTACACAGGCACACTGCCCCCCTCTTCCTCCCTCTCACGGAGGGGTGTAAGATCAGCTGCACTCATAAAGCTAACAAGAGAGCCATGATAAATGTAGCCAGCAGGACAGCATAGTGGGCACTTTTCCCTTCTCCAGATCCATGATTGCCCCAGGGACAGGACCAAAGAGCTGAATCTCTCCTGTAAAACCTGTAATACTTGTCACTCAGCTTCTGACTTTGCTTGGTGTGGGGTAATTACCCCAGCTGGGGACAAAATCCATTGGGCCTCCCTGATGCAGGTGCCCCCTGTGAGGAGCTGTGCCCCCCTGTCTCAAGGGGCTCACATGGGGACTTGTGGCAGTTTATCAGAAGAGGTGAGCACTGCAACCACCCCTGTGGGATTCTCCAAACACGTCCAAGCTTGGCACAACTTGTCTCTCATCTTACTGAACCCAGTGGGTCACCACCATCACCCCAAAGAGAACCCCACCATCATCACCCCAAACGGTACCACAGGTAGAACATCAGGGATGAACTTGACCCGCTTGTTCTCCGACTGACTATGTGTGTGCAAACACTGCCCTCTGCCTCCTGCAGAAAGGCTTTATTGTTGGGTTGGAAATCTGATGGGGTTTTAATTTTCCTCTCCTGTGAAGCAGGGTGATTACAGAGCATTCCCCAGCCTGGCTGCATGCCAGAGCACAAAAATGCTGAGAGCAAAACGCCAGCATGCCCAGCTTGGCACTGGTAGTATTCAGAGCCATGAGGTGAGTGGGCTGTAAAATCTTCAGCCCTACAATAAGGAAAACTTGGAGCTTCTTTTATATGTCTTACAAAAGGGAGAAATTCAGGCTTATTTCAGCCTTTAGACTCACATTTTCATGCATTTTTCTCCCAGGGTAAAGGTTAGGAACATTTCTGTTCGTTTTGACTATGCTGAATCTCTAAAGAGAAGAGGAAGATAAAATGTCATCAGATTTTATACCCAGCTGGGACACACCTGGCCAGGCTGCTTCAACAGGGCTGATTCCCAGCACATTCCTGAAGGAGCAGCAGTGTAGACAAGCAAAGCAAAGAGAAAGGTGAGCGAGGAGATGTAGGTGCAGAGCATTGATGTGACATTTCCCAAAGTAACAGCCAGCCTAAGGGATGGCCAGAAGTAAAATTTATGCCTCTGTCCAGCCAGGACTACAAGATGAAGTCCCAAAGCTTGCAGGTGGGGTGCTCCCAGCCCAGCCCCACGAGGGTACACCTGAGCTATGTCGCGTCGCCGATGCCCCTGGACCTGTTGAAGTGTCCCCATCATCCAAACATCAGTGCTTCCCTTTGCCCCACACTTCCAAAAGGCAGCAAGGACACCAGCTCCCAGAGACTTCCAACAGAAGGGAGGTGCCTGGCTCCTGTTCACACCTTGGAAATCCCCTTGGCCTTTTACCTGCATCGGGCCATAATGGTCTCTGATAGCATCAGTGTCAGGTTCAGTGGCACCAAGGGCAGGGAGGCACTAAGCCAGATCCTGGGAAGAGAAGAAAATGCATGAAAGTTGCACCCAAACAGCAAATGAGGCCATAGGAGCAAGCTAGTCTCCCAGGAATGGCCTGTTCTTCCCCAGATTTTGGTTTCCCTATTGAGCTAACAGCCCTGCTCCCATTTCATGCTGTTTTGGCACAGAAGATATCACAGGGAACACTGTTCTGAAGAATGCATCTTTTTTTTTCTTCCTTTCTGGTCAATAAAACTGCATTTTGACTTTAGGGTGAAGATTTGGATCAATTCTCATTTTCTACAAAATGATTCTCTCTTATACACCAAGGAATAGAATTGAAAATGTAATCTATCTTGTTGAGAGGTAGAGTCAGGGTCATGAAAATTAACCCCCAAGTGCCATTTAGTGAGTCTTTTCACATGCCAGCAAATAGCAGAGAACATCTTTGGATTGCTAAACAGTAATTTAGAAAAAATACAATCAGTTTTGTCCAGGCCTCTGAGGGGATCCTGCCACCAGGTCACTTTTTCTCCACAGTGTAAAATAACTGAGAACAACCACTTTCAGCCATGATTTGCTAGCAAATACTGTTGCCGGATGAGAAGGGGATCTGACTGACTTTGTCTCACAGCATTTAATATTTGGCTGTATAAATTGAAGCAGAACTGGACTCCTTTATATTAAACAAAATCACTTCAGAAACCACAGCATAAAAAAATAAAAGATAAGGAATAAAATGTAATAAGCGTTCTCTTGTAAGGCCAGGAAAATGTGACACTCTAAATAACTCAAACTGACAAAGAGAAAATGAGGTGTAGCCAGCCCAGCACAGGAACCTTTGAGGAGACACTACCTAGATATTGCCTTTAAAGTTATAATTTGGATTTCATACTGCAAGCAGGAGTACTTGAGGCAGACCTTTTATCCATCATGCCACTTGGACAATTACTACTACTGATCACCAGAGATGACACTTGTAAAGGAGGCCTGGTGTCCATAGTGTGCATGGTGATCTACCAAGGTCTGAAAGAACTGCTGTGATTTTTGTGTCTTCTAAAACTTGTGGCAGCCAAAGGAGACACTGTGAGGAGAGCACAGTTGGGAGGAAAACCAGTAAAACCAGTATGAGAAAGGAGGATGTTGAAATCTTTCTTCACTGAATTGGTGGTCAGATGTTGGAACAGGCTGCCCAAGGAAGTGGTGAGATCACCATCCCTGGAAGTGTTCAAAAAACATGCAGTTGCGGTGTTTGGGGTCATGAATTACTGGTGGACCTGGAAGTGCTGGGTTAATGGCTGGACTTAATGATCTTAGAGGTCTTTTCCAACCTTAATGATTCTATGAGATAGGTCGTAGACCTGGGAAGAGCTCCTTCTGGTGTAAAGAGTTTGTGTCAGCACCAAGACTCACCATTGAATCAGTTCTGCAAAGAGCAGCTGGAATATTGCCTGGAAATATTGGTGGATGAGGTCCCTTCTGTGAAATCCATTCAGCAACTGACTATTGGGATTTGACCAAGCACTTTATTCTCTTTAAACCAAGGACTGTCTGATTTCCACTGCTATGTCCTTTCCATTTGGACTGACTACTCAAAGCAAGGAAAAAAAGTGTTACACAGAAGGTTTCTGATGGTGGATGGCAGTAGTTGACACTTTGTGAACGGGCTTGGTTATGTCTCTATATCCTGTTTCCAGGACCTGCTTTTATTCTGCATGATAATTCAGGGAGAGGGGAGACTGAGATGCACTGCAGTGGTAATTTTGGGGGGCAGGCAGGGAAATGTTTTTGGTTAAAACCTCAATGTTTCAATTCTTTGCCAAAACAAAAAGGAAAAAAAAATAGTACTTTGTTAGTGGAAGGCATTTTCACAGTAGTACTGCAAACAAACTAGCCAAACTGATAAAGAAAAGAGCCTGGTCATAAAGGAGAAAATTTTGAAAGCAACTAATCTGATTTTTATCCTCAGCTCTGAACTAGATAGAAGTGGTCACCTCTAAATTACTATTCTTTTATTTGGCACCTAAGTTCCTATAGCACTCAAGAGAGTCAAGGATATCTTTGTTTCAGGGACTGAAAATGATGAATAAAAAGCCCTCATAAGAGTTTCCGGGAGAAAGGAAAGATAACATTTAATAACAGGTGCAATGGATTACTGGGAAATGATGAAGTGGGATCTGTCAGCATCGTGGCCATGATACTCATCCATCAGCGACTTAATTATTACCGAGGCCTCTCTTGCAGCAAAGGCAGGTTCAAGGGGGGGCAGTGAGGGCACTTTGCAGATAGTTTTTAGGTGTCTACAGGAAAACACAAAGATGCTTGTCCAAAAATTTTACGAGTGAGAACAAGAGGCTGGTGTGGGGCAGGTTAGAGCTGGTAATTGCAGGCAGCAAGAAATAGACAACAGAGGTCTTGAAAGCACAATCCAACTGCTCTGATTGATGCAAAATGCAAGGTAAACCAGGGAAAAGATAAAAGCAGAGGTGTGCCAGCCAGCATGCAGGGATGGGGAAATTCAGGGAACAGGTACGTGCTCATCAGGACTCTGCTTGCCAAGGCCAGGGAAAAGGTTGCTGCAAATTTAAGTAATGTAAACTTGGAGCAAACTTTTACCATTGAGGTCTGTGGAAACATAGGAAAGGTTGTGTCTCCTGATGGTAGGGAGAACAAACCAGAAAGAATATGAAATAACCTATGTGGGGAGAGGTTGGAGAGGTAGAAGATGACTCTCACTAAGGGCAGTGATAGGAACTGAGTTCATGTTGTCCACTGAAACTTGCCAGGGATGGAGTCAGCAGCTCAGTTTGGATACCCAAATGCCAGCAAGATATCTAAGCCCTAAGAAACAGAGGAACGTGTTTGAACACCTCCCTGCCTTTTTCTGCCATCTTCACACTCAGCAAGTGCATCCAAAAAGAGCAAAAGCTGGCAGAGCTGTAAGTGTGCTTGGGGCATAGGTACACGTGGATGGGAGATGTATGCACAAAGCCACCCACTGACAGCCACCACTGTGACACCCATGGGTGACAAGGAAAGATGCCACTCAGCACAAAACCATCATCCTCCCCACGTCCCCGGTGGCCGTTTCCCAAAGCAGCGTTGGTGTCAGCTTTTCCGCTCTCACAACAGCCACTGAAGTGCTGCTCTAATACTTCAAAAGGGTCTGTTAAAGTAGCACTACGGCAGTCACCAAACAAGCCACTGCTATCTATCTTCAGGGATAAGATAAGACATCAAAGTGATTGATTCCCAGCTCTCCACGTCAAAGCAGAACATGGGGGCTGGTGACAGCCCACGCATCCCCCCATCCCACAGGAGTGTGGTTGCATGTGGGAAGGACTGTCAGCTTCCCAGTGGTGGGGTTTTTTTGCAACTTTATCACCTTCCTGTTGGCAGTGAAGCTTAATTTGTGCTTTTGAAATTATTTCCTTACCTTCAAATAACAATAAGAAACACCCACAGAAAAATGTCTTGGTGCCCTGACAAGCAGATTTACAACGGGAAATGGTGACCACCCAGCAGCAAAAAATTATAATTATAGGCACATAATCCATTCTATCAGTCCACCAATCACCACAGCATGAAATGACCCCATTAACACCCCCAGACTTCATCATTCACCTTCTTCCGATACTCTGTCAAATAAACAGCTCATGGAAATGCTTGTTATTTTATTGGATGCCAAAGCCTGTCTGCTAGCTAGTGGAAAAATGAGAGAAAGTTGTAAAAGAGAACTCTTCCCTGATTTATTTGAAATTTGCTATAGCAGATAGTTGTTGATGGTCTACTTGAGAAGCAGCTGTCAAGTTGTTTTGCCCTCCCTCTCCACTCTCCTTGTTGTCTAATACATGTGATACCATCCGTCCTCAGCAGGACTGGGAGGAATACATATGTCACACTGTGAACCCGAAGAAAAGAACATCTCTTATCTGAGCTGAGCTACCCTGAGAAGGTGCTGGCTGATGGGAGATAAGAGGCTTGCTTGAGGAACCTCTGAAAGCTCCTTCTGGCCTGTTGGGATATATCCAGAGACAGGCTGCAAAAGAATGATCCAAGGGTGTGTTTCATATGTGACTTGCAGAGTTTTTAACAGCAAAAACGAAAATGTATTGTCTCTACTTCCTCCCACAGTGTGTCCCTGGCTGTCACAGGGGCTCAGGTTGATGGTTCTCCTGGTTGATGGATATTCTCAGCAGGGAGAACTCAAGCTTGCTGTGTTGTTATGGCATTTTTAGGGACTCCTGCAGGTTAGTTTTGTTCAGTCTAGAGAAGGGGAATCTGAGGGGACATGTCATCATGGTCTGCAGATTCCTCATGAAGGGAAGAGGAGGGACAGACACTGATCTCTTCTCTGGGGTGATCAGTGACAGGACCTGAGGGAATGGCATGGAGCTGTGTCAGGGTAGGTTTAGACTGGATGTTAGGAATGTTCTTCACCCAGAAGGTGGTTGGAACAGGATCTTTAGGGAAGTTGTCACAGCACCAAGCCTGACAGAGTTCAGATGTTTGGACAACACTCTCAGGCACATGGTGGGATTCTCTGCAGCTCTTCTGTGCAGGGAGATGAACTGGGCTTGATGTTCCTTGAGGGTCCCATCCAACTCAGGATATTCTCTGGTTATGATGCTTTAGTGAAGGACCTCAGCCAACATTTCTTTCACATCCTTCACATTTTGAAGGACCCGTTTCTTCAACTCATCCATAGACACACAGGCTGGCACACAATTAGAAAAAAACTTTGGAAAATGCAAGTCTTTCTACACAGCAGAGGATAGAGGTAAATGCAGTTGGCCTGGAAAGCCAGACTACATAAACCCACTGGTTTTTCATTGAAGAAAGGCATTGTGCTGGGACAATATCAAGCTCCTTGGTCTGAAGGAACAAGTGTGTGCTGTCCACTGCCCTAAAATCATCTCCTGCTGAACAGCAGCGACCGAATAAAAGTGAAAAATAAAATCCTGAGACTGATGGACTGGCAGAGGAAAAAAAAAAAAGAAAAAAAAAGAATTTTTACAATCAGGTAAGCAACAGAATTATTTTCCAAGGAGGCAGTCAATAAGGCAGAAACATGGTGATACAAATAGCCTGGAGGAACACGCTGGTGGCTTTAGTGCAGCCAGCTCTTTTCCATTAGTGGAGAGGGACTGCTTAGCCGGACACACAGGGTCACTTTCCGCTTCAGTTCCTCCCAGTCAACAGCTAAACTGACAGGTGCACCCTGGTGTTTAACTCTGAATATGGATAATGGAGAGCTGCCAGAGCAGCGATGAGAAAAATGGCGCGTCGAATGCCAATGGAGATGAAAGTGAGGATAACGGCACACGGGCTCCAGGGACGAGCAGCGAGGAGCAGAAGTTCAGCCTGTCCCCAGCACCATGGCTGATGAATATCCTGTGTAACACGAGTGGAAAATCCGAACACAATTACAAGAGGTCAAGTATCTGCATCAGAAAGCTACAGAAATCACAGGAAGTGATTATTAATAGCCGTAGCAGAGAGGCTGAGGACTTGGCAGGGGTCCTTTCACAAGAGGGACGTACCTGTTTTGTAGGGGAAGGCAAGCTCTTGCCCCTTGGTGCTGTCAATCAGACCCTTTCTCTCTCATAGCAAAAGTTTAGTTGCAGGAAAAATACCACAGAAGTGGATAAGAGCAATAGGTTGAATGTGTTTTCTGCTCTGTCCCAGGCTTTGTGTGAAATCATGGGCAAAACCACCCTAACCCTGATAAATAAATAATAATTGTCTCTCTTGCTCTTGTGGCCAAGCATTGAACTGATGGGGCACATAGGAAACACGAATGGAGATGGTTACTGAGGACTCCAGGAGCATTGGGTTGTAATTATGATGTCTGAGCTTTTGTGGGCAAACTCCAATTTTCTTACTCACAAGAAATGGACGTATGGAACCTGCCTTGGGATAGAAATGGTCTGCCTTGAACAACTGGACTTGCCCTGTCTCCACCAGGCATGAGATCCAGCAGCAACTCCTAGTATGGGCCGGATGTCACATATCACAGAAGCTACCATGTCATAAGACAGCATTTTGATCACTGGTGTTGGCAGGTTTCAGAGATTTCACCCAGACAGAGTAGGCTGGAACACAGCAATTTTCTCCCTCCAGAGGAGTGACTTCCCTGTGCAACAGCCCTGTTTCTGCAAATCCTGTCCTTGGCTTGCTTCCCTTACTTGGGGTCCTGTATTTAACCTAGAATCCAGTTCCCTAATATACCTAATCTTACAATAATTTACTATCCTGGAAGCCACCTGAGTGTAAGAGAGATTTGTGCACAATTCTTCTCAGTAAAATACGACTAATTTTCAAAATGGTTTAGTTTGCAGGTGAAAGAAGGCAATGGTATCAGGCTCCATCCAGGGGCAAACCAAGGAATGATGCCAGATTTGGGGAACCTCTGAGGATGACACTAGATTTGGAGCAAGTTGGTTCTCTGGTTAGAAAACTTCCTTCTCTTTGGGTGGAAACATGAGAAGATGTTGTATGTGCTCCTTGGAGGGGGTTGGATGGCAGAAGAATCCCTGATGCTTTCTTCAAAACAGCTTCTACTCCTTTGTGGAAAAAGATCTCACAATATTTGCATTTCCAAGGTACCTTTTTTCTCTTGCAATCTGCAGCCCATGACTGTGCCGTGATGCAAAATAAAATATTTAGACATAAAATGGTCAGAAAATTCTCCATTTGTTAAGCATTAAATATGATCAGTGCTTCTTTGTTCACTCTGAGAGTCTGCAAAAGAAGGCCTAAAAATTTGAAAATGTAGATTACTAGCAAACCTTAAAGGTCATCTTGACACATAAGGCATTTAATGAATTCCTGGATTGATCTTTGTCTTAGTTCTTCTGGAACTGGATTATAATGATCATATTTGCACAGTCTCATTTTTTTGGAAACATAGTGTTTGGTTTCATTAAATAGACTAGAGGATTTGCTTCAGAAAGAGTAACCTTTTTTATGAAACTAATTTAATTGTGACTGAAATATGGGCATATATGTTGCAATAGTCATCCAGCTTCAGGATTGTTTCAGTATTTCAAATAGTCTGACAGACAAGAAAGGAAAGTAAATTCAGCTTTGAATTGAAGGTAATGTATAGTTGGCATAGTTGACTTCAGGGGATATTGGGATATTTATAGATAGCTTTTTCTTGGGGAACTTCAGCAGGTATGACTGGGGCTGCATTTTTAAACAGACAGTGTAGAGGCACCAAAAAAAATGCTCAGTGCTTGTGATAGTCCAGACTTGGAGATCCTCTAAAATAATGTAGGTTCAAACACTTGAAAAAAGTCTGATTCCTTACACAGAGGGAATGACGTTTTTATAAATGCTCAAATCTACACAGGAATTAGTGCTAATTCCAACTTCCAAGAGCTAAATTGAAAATGTGCTTATTTAAAATTGCTATTCAGCAGTTCCTTAATTGCAGTTTACAAAGACTGAGTGCATGGGAACACCCACTGAAAGACCTATAATTCTTGATAAAAGGGCAGAATCGAAAATAGCCTAGGGAGCTTCCAGCTTTCTTGGTCCCACACTAAGGACCAAACCTCTCTGGTGTCTGCATGCAGCTTCCTAATCCCAGCTCGAGGCTGCAGGGTCCATGAGATGTCAGGGAAATAAAAAGTCAAACTGAATATTTTGGCATTTAATCCAGGTAAGTTGGGTTTCCAGAAGGATTTATGTCCTAGCACACACTTCAGCAGTTAGTTCTGTAACACGTGTGATGCTTCTGAAGTCTTATCTTCCCTTTTTTAGTTGAATAATACAGGCTTCTCCTTAGCCAGACTAAATGGGATTTTAATTGAATGTTTCCTTTAAAAAAACAGTGGCATGGAAAGGACAGGGTCAATGTTGCATGATTATGTGTTCAATACTCCCAAAGATAACATGCACCCCCCAAACACATCCATGTAAGCAATGCAGTTCTAGTGTGAATATCATTATTATAGTATTCTTCTGAAATCTACATCCAGCTCTAATTTCCTTGGACTATGAGTAAGGACACAGTTGGAGAGGGGGCACAGAATTATAAATATTGCAAGTGATGCCCATCACGTCACCCAAAATGCTTGGGATGGCTGCAGGAATCACTGGATACATTCTCATGACCTTCCTTCACTATGCAGAAAGGCAAATCAGATGACCACTGTGATCTCTTCTTGTTCCTGTCCTTGCTAAAATAAAAGTCACCCTGTTCCTCACCCCTCAGTTGGTTCCTGAAGGCAAGCGCCAGCTCTCACATGGATCTCCAAAAGCCCATGCACCACAATGTGGATATAGGCTTTTGCCAGTCGTGATCTGATTGCAAGAGACAGCTGTCCATGGACTGCACAGGATAGGGCTGTTTTTAAGGGCTGGGGAGGTCTTTAAGCACAGAAAAAATATCCCTCAAAATGAGTCCGAAGGGACAGGACTCAATATGAGGCTGATTTGGCACAAGTGCTGCCCAACCACATATACAATTGTGCCCCAGTCTTGTCTTTGGGCACCCTTTATCTGCCAGGGACAGCCCTCCCTAACAGGAGAGTGGCCTAAAGCAGTAGTTTCATGGGGTTGAGCTCCCAGCATAACTCGGATTACCCACCAGAAATACTTCTGCTGCATCTCCATAGATGTGATTGGTATTCCCAGCTCAGCTTCTGCTGGTGCTTCACAGCAGCATCTGCAGCTACAGGGCTCCGTTCCTGCATCTTTCTGCCCCTTCCCATGCCCATAACCCATGTCCCTCCACCTCTACCTCCTCAGTAATTCCCTGTGCACTGCCTCAGGCCACGAGGCTGATTCTGAGCCCACTGATGCTTTCTGAGCTCAGACAAACATTCTGCCTGCTGCAATTCCTGCTTATTTTCCTTCCTAGCCCCAAAAGGGATACATCACTTTATTCTCCCAGACAGAACTGAATTTTCTTTGCCATGCATACTCTTAGCCCTTCCATGGATTTTCTTGCTCCCCCGATGAACTGATATCTGCAAATCTGTCCCCTTTTCCTACACATCCCCTCTGCTTTCCCCACATCATTCCCTTCCCAGTGTCCAGACTTACCACATTTTGCAGCTCTAGCTCAAATAGGGACATTTTTTAAGCTATGTGACCCCTATAGAATTAAATTCCTCTCCAGACTTCCCTTTTATTTTTTTCCTTAGCCCTAAATAAAGATGTCTTTTTCTGGTTTAGTTCATGCTGCTTGCAGCCTGCTTTGGTCTCAGCTACATCTAAGCCACTTCCCAGTAGTGACAGAAGGAGAAGAATGCTGAATGTGTGAGCAGGACAGGCAAAGGCTGCTGTGCAGCAGCATCTGCTTCTGGGGCCACTCCACGTCTCTCTTTTCCCTTCTCACCTGAGCAGAACTTGCATGGATGACTGAGAGCTAAAAAAATGTGCCAAATACAGTCTACACAGTATGAATCTAACCTTGTGCCTTGTGGAGATGGAAGTCTATAGAATTTACACAAAAATCAAGATGCAGTCTTCGCTTTCGGATTTACTACCAATTCAGTGAGGATAAATATCAGTCATCTTCCAGGTTATTACAGCCCTCTCCAACCTTTGTTTTTCCCAGTCCAAAGTCCCAGGTATTTTCAAAACATTGCAGTAAGGTAGTTGCAGCTTCTGGGATGCAGATCCCAGTTCCAAATTACATAATGAAGAAAATCTTTTAAAAAACACATTTTTTGGTTGAAAACACTGCTTTTCTCTTTAAAAGAGCAGTAACTATTAAAAATCAAATGTTCTGTAGCCCTCATAGCTCTAGGATGGGCTATTAGTGCTCTTCCCATGTTACCACACATCGATTTCAGCAACATCAAGCCTTTCACCCCCAGGCTTATGTTACTCATGAGCTGATGGAGGGAAATGCAAAAGCTGGTGTTTGGGGTGAGCTTTTTGGGGAACCATGTGCTGTTTGCTCTATCATAGAGAACAGTAAAGTTGTCACTTTACATCTCCTCCAGAGTGCTTGGCTGACTTGGCACCCATGATAACCTCACCAGCTGCCCAGACATCTTCAGACAGCGCCTTGGCTGCAGATCCATCCCCTTGGCTCTCCAGGGGAAAGGGCTATTAGAGAGAACATGCTTCCCTTCAACTTCCCCCAGCTCACTCAGGCTTGGAAATTCTCCATTCACAGCTGGGTGTAGCAAAGGTCAGGGTTTTCTGTCAAGCTTTTTTCTTCCCTCTCTCTGGCCTGGAAGAAAGCAGCAGAACCACAGGTGATGCAATTCGATTAGGAGCTCCTGAGGCTTAAATTAAACAGAATTATTTATAAAATCTCTGGGCCATTAGCCCTGTCTATAGCAACAGCCATGCCAGGACTGCTCCCTCACTCCTCCCACATACACTTCCCTTCTCTTATAAAGGCTCCATGAGATATAATGAAACAAAATAAATACACACACACACTCCCCACCCTCCCTCTCAAAAAGGAGGAAGTGGCAATGACAGTAACAAACAAGCGACAGCAGCACTGGATGCTTCGTATGTTGCTGTGTGATTCTGGCTGTGCTGCATCCCTGGGGGGCAGTGAGGCTCCCCAACCCACCCCCATGGACCATAAGGGTGTTGTGTGGATGGCAGTAGTGGCCACTTTCAGTGACTTTTCCTTCATCCTCAGTCTGCACAAGCCTTCACAGTGTAAATACATCAGAGTCCCAGTGGGAGGAAAAGTTTGGATGCTGCAGAGTGCATCTAGCACTTGTATATCCCCCTGATGTTCTTCCCACGGCTTATGCTCCCTCCCCCACCATCAACATCCCATTCCATCTCATCCCATCCCACCCCTCCAAACCTCACCAAGGAGCACCCTGAAGAACCAACACCTCATGGCTGAGACTGTGTGCATTTAATTTTTCTTATTTTCTAATTCATCTTTAGTTCTTCATTCCCTAGTTGATGAGAATTTAGGCTTCAGGAGAGCTGGACTTGCTTATATTTCACTTCCACCACAGCAGTTGGGCTTTATCCAGGGTGAGACCTTGTAATGAAAGTCAGACTCTGCTCTGCCTTATTGCTGGTACTGGGAGCACCAAGTCAATCATCAAGTTATTTTGCAACGTACAGTAAATCCGTAGTAGCTGGCAATGTGGCAAATGATCTCCATGTTGCTGAAAGGAAATCAATAGTTGGGCTGAGCCTGGAAAATTTTACTTCTCTGGTTTTGATATTTTATCCCACAGGTTCTGTTTGTCTGATTGAGTTTTTGTCTCTTGGAAAAAATCAGTTTGACAGACATGAATTTTCTGTTTATGCTGAGAAACTTTGTTCTTTCCTGTTTTCCTGCCTAAGCAAACTAAACATTTTAAATCTTAGTCATCTCCAGCATGTCTGCCCTGCAGGAATGTTGCTGGTGCTATTTGCAGAGAAATGATGCTGAATAAAAGAGCAGAACTTGTCCCTTGGTATTTTACACTTCCCCTACTCTTGGCTGATTATCAGAGATTTCAGTTCTATTTAACAATTCTTTCCAGCTTTGTCCAAATTATTTGTCTTGAACAATTCTTGTCTTGAAAGTATGTTGAGTTCAGTCTCCCCCATGGGAATCCCAGGACTTCTACTCCAGCCAGGAAATACTGTGATCACAACCTGTTCTGAAGCAAATAAATCAGCTTGTAGGAGGAAAATAGGCAGAAAAGTCTTCTTTCTCCTCTTTAAAATATTGTTCACCTCCTGGGCCAAAGTTTAGAATTATTTGTGTTTAACTTGCATCAATTTATCATTTCCCTAATGAAATAATAACACAGTTAGATACAGTCCAGAGCAGTCAGAAAAGGTGCAAAATGTGGAGGTAAGGTCCATAGAACTTTTATTAAGCCTCTACATTTATTTATATGTATAAAGACAAACTTCACATAAATAAAGAAAATACAGTTTTACCATATTTAGGGAAGATAGGGCTGTGTTTCATTTAATATTTAATTACAAATATTACCCATTACAGTTCATCCAAGCTCTGTTTACTAATTGGAAGCCTGTCCTGATGCTTTGAAATGGTATTCAAAGGGAGCCAGTTTTGAAATAAAGTAACATATATGATTAAGATAAATATAGGTATACAAATAATATAATATTTGTCTCATTAGGTATACAAATAATAAATCTTATTTGAAAGTATGTTCTGACTGCTTCCTGAGCTGGGAGACAATTAAAAATTAAAAAGGAATAAAAAATCCAGCTCAAAATGTATCAGGCCAGAATTCTTCTTTTGACAAAGGACAAAGAAAACTTCCAATGTTTAGTGGTCACTCCTAAAGACAGAAAGAATTTAGGCTTTCCAAGTGGGCTCTACTTTTGACAAAGCAACTCATCCTATGTCTGCATTAAATCATAATCTGAAAATAAAGGGCATTTCAAATGTCACTTGATGTAGTGCTCTGACATGACTGTATTTTGGTGAGAAACCTATCCTAAGCTCAATTTCTCTCTAAAGTTTGTACAGGAGTCAGCATCCTTTTGATGCTCTGCTGCAAGTTATACAGAGATAACCTCATTTCTGGCATTTCCCCACTTGTATGAGCTTGGCTGCCCAACCTTAAGGCCTTTGTTTGTATGTGCAAATATTCACTTCAAGACAGACACTGAGGTGGTGGAGTTAGTCCAGAGAAGGGCAATGCAGCTGGGGAAGAGTCTGGAGAGTAAGTCCTATGAGGAGCAGCTGAGGGAGCTGGGGATGTCTAGTCTGAAGAAAAGGAGGTTCAGGGGTGACCTTTTCACTCTCTACAACTGCCTGTAATGAGGTTGTAGCCAGGTGGGGGGTCAGTTAGCCAGTGACAGAGGGAGAGGACACAGCCTCAAGCTGCACCAAGAGAGATTCAAGTTGGACATGAGGAAAAATTTCTTCTTGGAAAGGGTGAAGAGACACTGGCACCACCTCCCCATGGAGTTGGTGAAGTCGCCATCCCTGGAGGTGTTCAAGAAACCACCGGACATGACACTCAGTGCTTTGGTCTAGTTGACACAGTGGTGATTGATCAAAGGTTGGACTTGATTTTAGAGGTCTTTTCCAACCTAAATGATTCTGCAAAATACAGATCTTATTTCTCCTTTTCCTTACATTTGCTCTGGTCATTCACAGCCATTCGAAGCCAGTGAAAAACGTCACAGCTGTGCTCAGTGATGCGAAGGTCAGTCAATGCCAGTAATGATGCCTCAAAGTTAATTACCCCTTACTTTTGGGGAGAGGGAGTACAACTCTGAATATAATCCTGAATTTAACAAACATAAAGGAGCCTTTAATTATTCTGGCTACATTGTTATCCCCAGACACTTTCTCGTTTTCGACAAGATCTGCTCCTCTAGGGCAGGAGGTAATTGCTTATTTCCTTGTGCACTTCTGCGGTAGTTCTGGAGTAGTTAATGATTTATTAGGAGAGCTGGGAGTGCTCAGCTGCTCTGCAAGTCAGCCAGCATGGCTGTGCCCAGCACCTTTGTTGATGATAACAAAAAATTCAACAGCCCAGAGACAGGGTCACTAATCAGAAGTTCTGCCAGGCAGTGACAGAGCGGTGACACCAGTCGTCTGCAGTGATTCCCCTCCTGCGAGATACCTGCCATGAGTCAGGCTCTGGGAAGAAAAGATAATTCTGGTGTTCTGAAGGCTCTCCCACGCCTTGTTTACGTGCTGCAAAAACCTCTTCCAAGCCAGGGGAAGCCCAGCTGCACTGGCGCAAAGCCTGTGGTCAGGCTGGAACTCTCTCCAGACTTACAGGTTGTCAAGTGAACATTTGCATCAATTTAATTCTCACATGACTCATCATTAAGTGATTCAGTGCCTCTCTGAACAGCCCTCAAATGGATCTGACCTTTCTTTCAAAGCTTGACCTCAGGTGGGGATTTAGAGGAGGAACAGGAGAGTGATTCAAATGCAGATGCCAGGGTCAGGCAGCTTTGGCTTGACAAGGAGTAGCTCACAAAAGAAGAGCTGTCACTGCACAGACAGTCCTGATCCCTCCTTTCCTCCTGCCTGGTATCCATTAGCGAAAAGGACAGCGTGGATAGGAGTAGGGCAGGGAGACCTTTGCAAAACAGAAAAAAAGCATGTCCGTGGGACCCCAATACTGAGATTGAAATGTCTTTGTGAGGTGAGACCTAAACAGTTGTACAAGACTTACTCTGCCGTGCCTCTTTGCCCTGGGGGTGTCTTTTTTGCCTGGAGCAAGCTGTGTTAAAAATAAGCAGAAGGGAATACGGAGAAGTACCTGTGCGGGCATCACTTACTTTTCTGAAAGCACAAAGGCCCATCCCTTTTTAGCCTGTCTATCAGCTTCTGCAGCTACATGTGTTGCCTACAGAGACCTCTCAAGTGCACAGAAAGAGTGATTTAGCACCCAAGCAGTCAGGTAGGTGGATTTGAAGAGCAGTCTCTGTTCAGGGTACTTTGAAAGGGACTGAACTCATGGGGAAGCACAAGGGGCTGCAGCACACAGTTTGAAGAATGCAGAAGTCAAATGTGGTGGTGATTTTAGTGCTTTGATAGAGGAGGAAGGCAAAGCTCCAAGGGGAGACAAGTGCCAGAGCAGGAATCTACTTACACCTGGGTAAAATTTGCCAAGCCACACCTCTGGAGGCATCTACTGCTCTCACAAAACTAGGAAGGGGGCAAACATCTAAAGTAGGTGGTCAGTCAGTCTGAACTCCCTCCATTGTCAATACTTTTCCCAAATTGCCAAAATTTGGTTGGACAACCTTGGGCTCAACCCGGCACTTACCTTCTGAGTGCAGCAGGTCAGGCTCACCCACCACTAATGAGCCAGCAAACAGGCTGATGAGCCTCCTAGAGGATCACCTGGTGAAAGACCTCTACAGATACAGATCTACATTCAAAGGTGACCCATGGTGATCACCTTCCCCACTTCCCTTTCCTGTCTTTGTCCCATATTCTGGATCTACAAAGGTTCTCTTAAGCACCTATTCTTTACACTGAGTTAAGAAACATTCAAATCCAATAGAATAGAACAAATTCCTTCCTTTTATTCAGCGCTGAGAATATGTGGGATAACCCCACCAAAGACATGTTCCAGGTTTATATAATTAGATACAATTGATAACCCCTCCCCAAAGTTAAGCAGAATATTTTGGGTGACTTTTAACAGATCTAAGAGGCTGCTCCTATTTCTGCAGCCCTATATTTCCTTTTAACTAAACAGTGTTACAGCTTCAAGCCTCAACTTAGACAGGTTTTCTGATTTATTTCTTACAGCTTAGCCTCTAGTCTAAACAAGGTTTTGGTTTATTTTTAAAAGTTCATCTTACAGCTACAGGCTTAAATTCCCTTGCTCTAAAGCTATGAATGGTTAAGTTAACTGACAAACTAAGGTACAAACTAAAATCAAAATGAATATCAAATACCAAGTTAGTACAGGTCTGACTAAAGATTTTATGGAGAAGGAATAAAATCCATTTTCTTGAGGGGTCCCTGTATCAATACCATCCTAATAGGTTCAGAGGAAAACTCAGGTTGGAAAGGCCTTGCTCCAGTCCTCCTATGCTCCCTCACTTTGTTTCTTGGTGGAAGTTCCCAGAAAAATGACTGCCTTGAGCCCACCTCACCAGGCAAAGTCAGGTCTCCTTGGCTCCAAAGTGACCCATTCCAAACATGGCACTTTCCTCCCCTTCTTTTAACACTCTTCAGTATCCTCCCCACTAAAAATCCTCCTTGTATCACCCAAAATCCTAGTTTGTCTTTTCTTTGACTTACACCAGTTTTGGGACCCACCATGAGTTCTTTGTTCTGTTGTGGTCAAGAGGGGCACAAGTCTGACGTGGAATATTCTCTCTTCTCCTGAAGGCTTGTTTTTTAGGAAGTCTCCATTTTCAGAGGTTATTGGCTTGCTCTTATCATGGAAGGTGCCTCTGGCAATCCTTGTCCTTCCTTTGTAACAAAAACATCCCAGGCCTGAAGTTATATAAGTGTCACATGGGTTTAAGGCATTTTTTTCCCCACTCACTCATAAGTGTCAGTTAGAGTTTCTTATCCACAGGCTGGGAGACCAGGAGCAGTTTGTGTCTCTGTCTCCCATATCTCATCACAGGGCACTTTTCACTTCAGAAATCTCTCTTTCCTTCTCAGGCTGCTCCTCAAGTCAGGAGGAAGACTATCAACTGATGTCTGAAGGGGGGGTCAGCCCAGCAAGTAGCTTGTGGGAGGCTATTTATGAAACAGGAAGATGCAGAGTGCTGACCCTTTCATCTTTCATTCAACTGTGAGGGATTTGAACTGTTAATTTTTCAGTGTGCCATCAAGAGGGACGCCAAAGAAAGTCCCAGTTACTAAAAACTTCACAGCAAGCTGTAAGAGTCCCCTTGCTTGTCAAGCAACAGACTGTATTCCAAAGCATGTAGATAAGCATGAAAAATGCTGGGAAACAGATAGGAAGAGCCAGAGGGAAAAAGCCCCAGTCCCAGGCTGTCTCCATCCTAGAGAGCTGATCCAGCCATCAGCAGCACATGCAGAGCCAAGCTGGAAAAGCCCAGAGAGTCTTTGTGGGAATGTTCCTCCAAATCCATTGCCAAAATCTCCCAAAGACCATGGACTCTAGGAGTGCAAAGTTGTGCTGGGTCCCCACAAGAAACACCAGACAACTATAGGCAAAATTTAGGCTCAAATTTCTCACAAATTGGACAAAATAAATAACATGGGAAGATGTTGTTCCATTTTTTCCTGACCAGAAATAATTCTGTTTAAAATGGTGCAAGAAGGACACTTTTAGTGAGAAGCACAGTATTTGGATGAATGTCTCTCAAACCTCTGAAATTTGTCTTGCTAATCTATAAACTGTTCCCATGACTCAGACACAAATTCCAATTATAGTTCAATGAAGCTCTCTTTTTCCTCATGCTATATGTGCCTGATTCATCCCTTTTCATAGAAGCACAGAATCATTAAGGTTGGAAAAGACCTCCAAGATCAAGTCCTGTAAAATAAAGTTTAGCTAAATACATGGACTACCATAGAAACACAGTTTTTGCCAGACACAAAAACGCTTTCCAGAGCTGACTTTGTGGTTGTTTTCCCTTTCTCTGACATCCTCACATGTTATGGTTGGTAGAAAAGTTTAATATCTAAAATCAGAGTCCCATTGTGAACAGTGATGTTCATGATTTGACCAATGCACTTAATCCTTACAGCAGGTGCAACGGCTTTAGTTGAAAAAAATTTTGGCTTTTTTCTGATTCTTGGATCTTTTACAGCAGCTTTACAGCCCACCACCAGGATCTTTTGATGTGAACTGTCGCTGATCAGCAGTAATGATACAGCAAAAGTGGGACTTGATGGGTTTCTTCACGCCTCAGTTATCCAAATGCTGACGAGGGCAGTTCCAGGTCAATTGTGTTGCTTTTATGATACAATATTTTGATACATAGCTTGTTTGGGGGTTTAATTTGGTTGGGGTTTTTTTGTTTGTTTGGCTGGTTTTTTAATAGGCAAGAGGGATACATCTTGTTTAATACAAACACAAAAAGAGGGGATAAATGTAAACCAAAAACAACAAAAACTCTTGGGACACCTAGAGATAAGACAGCAGCTGAGCTGGGCTTTTAGAACTTGGCTTATGTTGAAATTTGGGGGGGTTTGTTTGCTTGTTTGTTTTGTTGGTTTGTTTGTTTGTTGGAGGTTTTTTGTTGAGGATTCACGAGATTGAAAACCACAATTAATTGTATTTCCTCAGAAGATTTTAATAGAACATTAATATGTGCAGTTTATTAAACAGGCGATAATACCATTACAACAGGGAAAAAAGGGATAAAATCAGTGCAATAACTTAATCAAGTGGCTAAGCCTGCAAAATGGGGCCAGGGTTTCTGGGTTTCATTTACTCCACTCTTGACCTTGAGGCAGTTGGGTCTATTTGTTCATTCATCTTCAAAACTATAATCTGCCTTATAGGTGTGCCACACACTTGAAGTCCTGCCTGGGAAATCCACAGAGTATCTGATGGGTGGTACGTCCCTGCTCTTCACAGAGTTTGCAGCACAGCTTAGAGGGAAATCCTGTCACCCTAGAGAGGGAAGCAGTGCCTGTTAAACCCAAGGAGCATCCCGTTAAGCCCCCACTGTTCCTTTATTTCCATTTCTTTCAGTAAACTTGTAACACCACCATTGATCGTTCCGTTAATCTGGGGCAGCAACTGACCAGCTCTTGATCAATTGCCTCACCAGGCATCACGCTCCATCACTTACCTAATTGCATCCCTGAAGGAAATGGTGCTCAGCCCTGTAATGCTCTACTTAAAGGTAATACAGTTGTTCTGGAAAGCTGTTAATGGTGCTGTGCCTCGAAACAACACAGCTGTTAAAAACTCATTTGGGAGGAAGACACTGATGTTAGGTATTGAGAGGAGGAGTGATGTAAAGCCTCTGTGTTTGCTGTTCTAATTGTTTAATGCAGGAAAACTGGCCAAGCTTGTCGATTATGCTTAGTTTTAAAGGCAGAACCCATAATGCAAGGGCAGACACGGGGAGGAGGGGGTGGAATGCTGCTGGCTGTAGCTGGCACGGGCCCGATGGGGTCACCACACTTTGGGCAGTTTTTTCCATCAGCAGGAAATCTGGCTCTACAATTATACCTCTCCAAGGAGATAATTGCATGTTTCATAACGGGCCCTGACTCGCCAGAGCAGTCATTGGTGCTGATTGCTAAATAAAAGTGCATCTCGGAAGAGTTTGACACTGGAGGCTGCAAGCACCGTTTGGATAATCTGCTTAGGTGATTAACACGTGCACTGGGACAGCAAAAAGACTGTGTGTCTTGCTATGCTGGGATGATCCAGACTGCCCAAATCCCTGGTGAGATGTGCCTTTTGAGGCATATCTCTGAAGGGTGAAGCCAGAAAACTGCAGTGGAACCAGCAGGAGCAATGAGCAGATAGGAGGCACCAGACAGAGACATTTACTTGAACTCCTGCCTCCCCTGGAGCTTGGATCTCCCTCCAGAAATCTTCAGTCACTTTGCAATCTCTTGTAAAATAAAGTAGAGCTCCTGCTCTCCAGAACACCACCAGCTAGAGAGCCACCAGCTCAAGTGTGCAGGATAGATGTGTATTGGCACTGGGTACCCTGGGGGGTTGACAGATGGGGAGATTTTGGTTCTAAGCAGCAAGAACAAGGTCAAACCTACAGCTCCTCTGTTACAGCTTCCCACAGACTGTGGGTAGGCCAAGACTCAGGCTTTATCCTTATCCAGCTCTAGAGTCAGAATAACAGCTGCACCACACCCAGGCCAGAGAGATGGAAAATCAGAACATCACCCTGCCGTGCAGGCCACACACAGGACAGACCTGCATTCTGATCTCCCTCCACAGGACTATTATGGAGTTTTTCAGTCAATGACTGTCTCTTATAGAGGGAATAAGCCATATTTAAAGCAAGATCAGCACCAGGAAGACCATCAGAGAAGACTCAGCAGCACCCAAGGGTCACCTGGGACAGAATGCCACCCACAAGTTCATAGTTAGGATGGCTTTCCCTGAGGCCTAGCTTTGATTTTCTTTGATTAAAAAATACAGCAGTTTCTTCCTTCTCTTCCCACACAGACATTCCCCAGCATCCCATAATAGAAATTCCTTGCACACACAATAAGCCCAAGACTGCTCATTTCCACATTTTCATCATTTTCTTTAGTCACACCTCTGTGATGTTTAATTAAGCCCTCACTGAATGTGACAGCAGTCAAATGCCAGAAGCACAGAGATGGCATTAGTTATAATTCCTCTACACTGGAGTAATGCAATCATGTCTGGGCAATTAAAACTGCCCCTTACTAACATGTTTGGCTTCATTCTTTTTCTTTTGTATATTCAAAACTGAGTAAATTTTCCCTGCAGATCGGCCCTGTCTGAAGTGGACAAAACCTGGTGAATTGCACAGTGAAGGCAGTGCCAAAACATCAAGGAATGAGGGAAGAACAAGTGAAATGAGAACGAAAGAGTTTGAAAAAGTACATGAAAAACAGTAAGGTGGAGAGAAAACTGAGGGGGGAACATCTTCAAGCCACGTACAACTTGGGCCATTGCCCAGTGCCTGGTTTGAGACGTGTGCAAAGTCAACCCAAAAGCAAAGTGGCAACACACACTCCCATGGTGTGAGGAAACATGCAGGACACAGAACACTTGCAGCAGAACCCATGACACATGCAGGCAACATAGAATAACACTGCTTTAGCAAGCAGGTTAATCTGTACACAAAGTCTTTTCTTTTGAGTTTTGAGCTTTCATCGTGTTCTCTGACATGCAGTGGCTGTAAAGACAAGGGAGTTATGATTGCTGGTAGACCCATGATATCTGCACCCTTTGTCTTGAGCCCTCCTCACACATTTCTTCTCTATGTTCTCCCTGATCTTCTTTTTCTTTGACTTTCTTCTAAGAACCAGTGGCAGGATTTTCAAGTATCAATGCTTAAAATTAGATTGCAAGCACATTTTAAAATAAATATCTGGTCAACTGCAGAACCATTTCAGTCTCTATTATATCACTAAGGCCAATGAAAATTAATGCAGTTCATGTAATGTGACTTTTAATTATTTTGTGTCTGAGGGAGGAGAGTGAGAACTTGATCTCTCAGAGTGCTGCTTTGAAAGATTCCATTTTATAGAGACACCCCTTTGAAGTAGTTGAGACCACTTGTGTGAATAAGAGGTTTTAGAATCTTGCCTCAAAACTCTTAAGTCATTTGGATAGGAACCTCAGCTTCTCATGCAAATGCAGACACAGGAAGAAAACACATAATCCTGTTAAGTTATAGGTTGTAGTCAAGACAGTGTTGGATCTGTTTTGCTGTTCTGCTCAGCTGGAGCTATTGTCTACTCCATTAAAAAGACTGGGTCTACTCAATAGCTAATGGAACTGAAAATTTCATCCTATGTTTGAATCAGAGGGACCTCATATTTATGATGAACTGTTCAAACAGGCCTGCCCTTTCATGACCTTCAAGGCATGTTCAGACATGCCTGTATTAATAAATAAAGTAGGGTGAGGCTTGGTTATTACAAACAATACAGAGTGGCTTTCATTAATGCATTCTTTCTCCTCCCCATACTGGCTGCCTTTATCCAGATTTCTCAGGAAGAAAAGTCCCCAGCCCTTGTCATCACCCCACTTATGCCCAGGTGTCCTGCAGCAGAGTGCCAGCTGGAGCGGGCCAAGCCTGGGACAGAAACTGTGCCAAACACTGCACGGTCCCATCCACATGCCTTATCCTTGCACTAGCAAGCTCTCTGCTGCCTCAGAGTCCCCAGGGGCAGGTTCTCCAGCCCCTGCCCAGCTCAGCCAGCCCCACTGCCTGGGCACAGCCTGCTCCAGCACAAGGATGCTGGGTATCCTTGGAGAAGGGCTGAGATCTGGTGTATCAGCACAGAGGATTTCACCCTCAGCATTGTTGTACCTGTTGGCATTTTTTGCCCTGCCTCCACCAACATGGTGGGCCTTTGCTGCCAGCTGCCTGGAGGGGGTCTCAGAAGGGGCTGGGCAGCCACTGCTGCTGGGTCCCAGCAGGTTGGTGTTGGCAAGCCCTGCAAGGGTGAGAGCAGGTCCTTTGGGATCTGAGCACACTGAAACAACCTCTCTGCTGTGCTCCAGCTCAAAAACAAGATCACACTCCCTTTATAAGCCCACTCCTTTTTTTCCAGTTCCCAGAGAGCCCTGAAAGGCTGTGAAAGCTGCAATAACAGTCTTTAGTAATAGTAATATGTTTCTTTTCAGATATTTGTGTTATGTGTTGGACGTCACTTAATAAAACATTTACCTGAAGGGCCTGAAAATACCCCCTCAAATGCACAAACATATATCCTGTGGATAAAAGCTCCTTCTAATTGCAGCAGGAAATTTGACATTTCAAAGTAGATGGATGAAGGCACTAATCATCCCCGGTAAGGAATGATCCTGTGGAGACCAGAACAGGGAGTGGGCAATGGGAATGGGCTCAGTGCCAATATGCTGTGGAATATATTTTCTTAATTTAATAAATAGCCTTTTCCTCCTCACACAACCCACTGCTGAGGGAGCAAATCCAAAGTGAAGAGAACCTGTGTCACAGCAAAGGTGAGAACTGGTCTTGGTTGTGACAAAGATGAACCGCTTCTTTGCACAATGTGCAAATTTTCTCCTACTTACAGAGTTGTTTAAGAGGCAGGTAGTTTATTGCCACTGACAGACTTCAACTTAGCATTTAATTATGTTTTTTCTCATGAGGGAGGAAGTCAGTTTTGCATTCACTTGAATATAAACACGTATCTTAAATATTGCATACATAGGGCTGCTTTACTGCCTTTCATCCATTCCCCAGGCTGTCACAGTTTCTCCAGAAAAAACAAAAAATGATGGTAAATTCAGACCTTCACCTCACTGTAAGCCCACATATATGCAATGGAATACCACTAGCTGAAATTCACTTCAAATGACACATAAACACATGAACATACAGTCAATCAATTATGCATCTCTAAAAAATTGCATCTCCCTTTTCTGAACCACTGACCACTACCTCTCAGGCACAGATTTTCTGCAACATTTACATGGATTTTTTATATATTTTTCTTCCTTATCCTGTCTCCTTACACAGTCACAGTCCCTGCTTAGAGTAACTCAGACCAGTGTGTCCACTGCTGTGTGCCCAGTGCCTGGAGACCCAGCCCAGCACCCAGTGCACAGGATGGGCACTGATTAGGTGGGTTCAAGGTTCATGCAAGTCCGCCAGGAAGGGCTGATTGCTGCAGGATTAACTCACACTCCTCAAGGCTTGAACATGCTGAAAATAGAACAGTATTGCCACAGCCAGAGTCACAACCAAAGACATCTTTCTGCAGGTAGATGCTTAAGATGTTTTTTAGAAAGTCTGGCAGGGTGGTACCCCTCCTGACACTCCTTTGGGCAACCCGAAAAAGCGAGATTTGTCTTGGACTCATTTTGGAAGATGCATCCCTTCCTGCCGACCCCTTAGTGCAGCACATAAGGAAGAGGGATGCTCTCCCCCTGCAGAAGAGCATCAGAAGTGTTTTGGATGAGCAAGCTGTGCAGGATCAGGCACCAGAGACAGATGGATCTCCAGGTGTCACGTGGAAAACAAGAGAGCCTGTTCCATGAATTGAGGAAAAACTGAACATTTCCTTCAGTGACAGTTCAGCGTGAAGTGGGTGGTTTTATCGCCCAGAACTGAGAAATGCTGCATGGCTGACATTGGTGGGCACATTGTTCTGGGGTTTTCCTTGCTCCAGAGGTGGCTGTGGCCATTGAGGTGGAGGGGAGAGTGTCAGGAGGGACATATGCTCTGCTCCTCCCATCTATCTCCCTATGCAATTTGGTGACTGACATAGCATGTCAGGAAGGGGATACCCACACAGGGTTACAGCCATGAGTAGAGGGATATTTGCCCACATGACAGCTACCCATGGCACCAGTAAACCTTTCCAGGGGCCTGACAAGGGGAAAGGTGATCTGGGTTTAAGTGGGAGCAGATGCCAGGCTTAGGGCCCATGGCAGGGTGTCACCACTACCAGGTTCTCCCCGGACCCCTCTCCATCTTTGCCTCTATGGCATCTTGCTTTTCTTGAGCTTCTCATTTCAGTGTTACAGTACAGCTGTACTTGAAGTAAAAATTTGTTGTCTTGTGGAAAAAAAAAGTAATTTACTGTGAAGCACTGGCTGAAAATCATTTTCTGAACCACTGCACAATTTTAATCAGACGACCATACTGTATCCAATCAAGGGAGGATTTGCGAGGGGGGCAGGGGGGTGTTCCACCATGGCCTTCCCCAGAGGACAGTAAATCCAAGCTCTGCTCAGGAAGACAAGATGTCTCAGCTTCACAGCCTGCCCAAACCTAATTTGCACTAGAATTACATGGCCATTACTAATGTATACAGTGACTCAAATTGATTACCTTGCTATTAGTAAGAACAGGTCGCTGGCTTTGGTGATGGCAGCTTCTGACTGAGGAGGAGGACAAAGGGGCGAGAGGGAAGTGAAGTTGCTGCTATGAAAGAGTATGTGGGGGTGAGGGAGGCTGTGGGGATGAGGGGAGCTGTGGGAATGAAGAAGGTCACGCTCAAGGGAGAGTTCAGCATACACAGAAGTGTGTAATTGGCTGGACTTAATATTCTCTGTGCTTACTCCATCTTGCATTAGAAAAATACCACCTGGCTTAATGTTCCAGTCTCTGAAGTCTCAGCACACCTGGCAGGAGTGTTTCCAACTCAGGACTCCTGAGGTCATGGGAAATCCCAAACCTCCCGGGGTCTTCTGTTCACACTTGCAGTCCTCGGGGTGCTGCTCTGAGGGAGTCCCCAAACACAGTCCTAGACAGCCTCACTCGCTTCTTCACAGCTCTTACATCCTCTGTAGGGCACAGACTCACTCTGCACCACCGACAACCTCTGCAGGAAGGACTGCATCCTCCCCACTGGCCCAGTGGCAGCCAAAGCTTCTGAACAATTTAGGGACAGTAGAAACACTCTGGCAGAAAAGTCCACATCCCACTTCTTCCTACACCCCCCCAGAGTATGTGTCCCCTCTGAAACTGGGAACCTGGAGTCCAAATCCTCGGTGCAAATCAGGTGCAGGGGTGTTTGAATATTGGCCTCCAGCTTATCCAGTGAGTTTCTCTGCTTTTCATATACATGACTTTGGAAGAATGTGGCCTGCCTTGGATATCAAACTCCTGGCAAGGGCTCAGGAGAAGCAAGCTCAGAGCTGGCAATGGTGCCACTCTGCTATTGATGGGACTTACCCTGACAGCAGGAACAACAACTTCTTTCCTGAAATCCCCTACACACCACAGAGCAGATCCCATGTAATGAAAACACAACCCTGTAGCCAAAACTCTTCTCCCACACAGCCAAATGCCAATCTCAGCTCCACATGAACACACATTTTGCATTCCCACCCACTGGAATCTCCCCACACTAAAACACCTGAAGACTAGAGCTGAGACAGAGAGGACGGGGAAATTTCCAGGCAGCCTTTTGCTGCTCCTGCATAGCTTTTTCCTGTTACACTTGCTTGACATTCCAGGATGTCTGTGACACAGCACAAAGGAAAGGTTAAGGTATTGTCACCCAGGGTAACACACACCAAGCAATCTCTCCATGTGCTCTTTAGACCTGGCAGTATTTGCAGAGCTCTGAAGGCCTCCCTGGGCAGGGGTTGGCAGCAGGGAAAGGCAGCCCTGTGACCAGCACATCTCTCACCATGAGGTCCTGAGCTCTCAGTGAGCGCTACTGGATTCTCTGATTAGAGTTCCCTCTACTGGAAAGGACAGTCAGTCTGATGTACTAATAGCAATACAGTTGTCTTCAAGATGCAGTTAAATCAAGTTAGGGGAATGCCAGCACCTCTTTCTGGAGCTTGAGCACAACACAGCTTGAGATGACCTGACACCTGATGTCAGTGACATTCTGCAGAAGGTCCTTCAGCTGCCACTGAAGCAGCTCAGGTTCAATCTAAGGGACCCACTGATGGCTGAGGGACACTCCTGGCATTCTGCCCTCTAGCACCACCATCAGTCTGCTCAGCTTTCTCACTTGGTTTCACACCTTTTAGTTTTAGCTTACCTTGCATACAACACTGTAATCAAATCCAAGCTCAAGCCCAGTTTTAAAGCCAGTCTCTCTAATCTAATGGTTTCATTCTACCACACTTTGTGTCCCATTGTGGCTCCCCAGATGCTCGGGCATGGCCACCCCACTTTTGGAGGCACTGCAGCACTAAAGAGCATTGGCTGGGTCACAAAACAGCTGTGGTGAGAGGAATGCTATTATGGGATGGTCCTCCTTCAGACAGATCCATCCATGCCAAGATGGGACAGGACCTAAGGCTGTCAAGCACCAGCAGCTTGGCAGGTGCTTCCATTCCCTCCCCAGCTTCAGCCTACTTCATGCCAAGCCCTGCTCCATCAGCTCCTGAGAGCTGCTAGGGAAAACTTCCACAGGTCTTTACTTGTTGTCTTGGGAAATATTTATTTTTGACTCAAGCCAAATTTACTTGTGTGACCTGTTAAATAGCTCTGTTTCTTAAGCAGAGCTGGAAGCACTTCATTCCAGACCTGTTTTCTGCCCCTCTCCCCCTGCTCACTGAAGGCAGCAGCAGGGAAGCCAGAATGACAGCCACCGTACCTCTAAACCAACATCACAAGCCTTGTGTTCAGCTCTTGGGAGTATTTTGGGAATATTATGTTGGCACAGCTGTTCATTTTTCACACAGCAGGTGGGAAACCTGTCCTGTCTGAATGGCATGGTGGAAAAGGCCAGTTGCTCCATAATAATTAACAACATGGGAAAGTGGGGGTTGTTTGTAGCCAGCACCAAGTTCCAGCCCAGAGCATCCACACAGACACTTCAGATATTTTAAGCAAATACTCAAAGCTCTGGTCTGGACTTTTCCTCCACGCTATGGCAAAAGCAGACAATCCATTAATTGCACAGGCAGATGGCTATTAGGAAGTGTGTGAGAACTGGCTACACCAGCACTGTGTAGGTGGAGCTGATTAGATGGATCTGAATCAAAAAATAATAAAAAAGATAAATATATCCTACATTTCCTTTGCTGCATGGTGAGAAAAGCTTTTCCTGTGTGACTGCAAAAGACAATACAAAAATAACAGCAAAATTGCTTTTCACCTCCCCACTGAGTCATGTTACCAGCCACACCATGTTGGGGCTTATATGTAATTCCTCCACAGCTTCACTGCTGGACAACAAACACCTGGGCACCAGGATGGGCACAGGAGGATTTGGGGTTTCCTTCACACAGGCTGGCACAGGTTAAACATATAAAGAGACTCAGGCACTGCAGTCCCAAAGGTGCCATTGCTCTTCAAACTGCCTCCAAAAAATTCCCTTCCTATTCCTCTGCTCTCCCAGCTCTGCTTTACCCACCTGCCTGGGTATGTGAAGCCTGGGAAGCATCTTTAGAGCAACTTCACCGTGGAGATCTCCCACCAAACCCAGGCAAAGCAAGGTTGCTGTATTTCAATAGCCCATTCCACCAACCAGCAGAAATGACAAGGGCACCTGGCAGGCAAGAGACCTTCAAATCCTACAGCATTGACCTGGCCACCTCTTCAGCGAGCAGCCCCAGGGACAGCATGGCTCTCTCTGGCTGGCCAGTTTGGTAGGAATTGTGCAAAATGGGAGTTTCCACTAGAAAAGTCAGCGGCTTCAAGTCCATGAAGCAAATCAAAGAAAGCTGAGCAAGCATGTCTGCTTGGAGATCTCAATCAACCAGGTGGTGTATTAGCAGAATCATGGAATCATAGAATTGTTTAGGTTGGCAAAGACATTTAAGGCCATTGAGTCCAGCTGGTTCTAAGGCCACCATTAAACCGTGTCCCTCAGTGTCAGATCTACATGGCTTTAAATACCTCCTGGGATGGTGACTCCACCACTTACCTGAGCAGCCTGTTCCAAGGCCTGAACACTCTTTTGGTGAACAAATTTTTCCTAAAATCCAATTCAAACTCCCTGCTGCAGCTTGAGGCCATCTCCAGCAACCATTGCTGGCCAGATCAGCAGTTTCTGCAAATCCTGGGGTTTGGCAGCAACTTGCCCAGGGAAGCAATGGAATGATAATCCCTGGAATTATTAAAAAAATGTAGATGTGGCATTTAGGGACGTGGTTTAGTGCTGAACCTGGCAGTGTTGGGTTAATAGTTGGACTTGATGATCTTAAAGGTCTTTTCCAACCTTAATAACTTGTGATTTATTTTACAGAACACCTGAGTGCCTTCGTCAGAGAGATGATTCCAGTGATGGAAAGGACACTCAAAGGTGGGTATTGCAGCACCAGTGAGACTCTTTGATGAAAGAAATCACATTTCTGGGTGTTTATCTTCTGCCCTTCCAGTTGTTGCCCAATGTATCCAATATATGCCATTTTTTCAGGACAGAGAGTGTTTGTCATAGTTAAGTGCAGCACTCAACACAACTAGAAAATAAGATCCATCTTTACAACTACAGTACAAATTGAAAATTGCTCTGAAGTAAACCAACCACACAAAATTAAAAAGCAGAATTTTAAATTCCACGCCCTCACCCCCAAGCTGTGTGTACAGATGCAAATCAGTAGCATTGCAAGACATCAATGAAGGGTTAAATCCTCACCTAGAATGAAATTCATGAAGAAGCTGGACACAAAATTGTCTTTGGAGCAAACACACAACTTGGGTGGTCAATCTGAAGGCAATTTCAAACACTACTGTCAAAACCCTTTTCTAGGAAGAATCATTAGCTTCATACTGCACTTGACACAGTGCTTCAATATAATTCTTGAAGCAACTCATTTTAAACGGGTATTTTAGTATCACAAACAGAAGGACAGTTATTATGGGCCAGAGGCACTCCATTTACAGCAGCCCCCATCATTTCTGGCCACCGAGCCTGACACCATGGAAACAGTCTGCCCTCAAAAGGCCAAATACCAAAGTGCACCGAGCGGAGCCAGAGGGCTGCAGCCCAAAGCCCACGAGCACAGCGGCAGCTCTCCCCTGTATTCCCTTCCCTTCTATTCCCATCACTTTCATTCTGAAAGATGAGCTGAAACAATCAAGAGTAGACAGCCAGGGGAATATCAGAAAATCACTATCTGTCTGTGGACAGCCTTATTGTCAACTTCCCTTGCAATTTGGTTATTTAGGTTTAAAAACAAACATAGTAGAACAGTGGAGGAACAAACTTCTCCATTTCCAGGCCTCCTGCTGCTTAGTTGCAGCACAGAGGTTCCTATTGTCACTACAGATGCAAGTGATTAATTCTGCAACATGAATGACAGATGGACATGGACACCAGCACAGTTCTCATGAAGGATGTTGAAGCAATTACTTACAGAAGTGGCTCAAACAAGTGTGTAAAGCCTCACTCCTTCGCTATTACTCATCTTACATTTGCTGATGTAGAGAAAGCACATTTTTTTGCTACATGCCAGACTCCACAGTTAATTGAGATCAAGAAACCAGCAGGAGAGGAGCAGGTGAACACTCTCTTTGGCATGAGCAGTGCTGGAAGTGGTTTCACGGTTCGGCACCTGCTGCTGCCCTCCGAGGGGAGCTGTGAAACACCAACCACGCTCAAACGGAGCTGAAAACGATACAGGCAGTCCAGTCCCTGTGGTAAGCCACGAGGCATGGAAATTATGGTAATTGAGGCTTGCAGGAATTCAAGGGGGCACAAGACCTGAAAAGGTTTGGGAGCAGCTGGTCTCCAGAGCAGCCTCCATAGCAGAGTCACACTGGGCATTTCTGCTGTCACAGTGGACACTTGTCACCAGCAAGGGACGATACCTGGGGCTCCTCACATACACCTGGTACTGTCCCAACACAGGGTTTTGCTACAGATGGACACGTATCTGTAGTACTGAGATCTGTTTCAGCTGACCATGAGTGGGTGAGCACTGCTGGAGAGATCTGTAACCGCTCACGTGAAAGGATGACAAGGAAGGTGGAAGACTGAATTACAAATCATAAATTCAAATAATGGGGAAAAAGAAAGACAATGCAAAGGGCAATGATCAGGTAAAAGTCTGCTTGGACTCCAGTGAAGCACACACTGGACCACCAAGAGGCACATGAAGGATCTGAAACTTTATTATTCCAGGCAACACACCCTGAGATCTCCGATGTTCTGCAAAGAGAGACGTGGCTTGTTTTGTGATTTCCTGGTTTTGTTATACTTGATAGGATTTACAACCACAATTCTGGGCTAAAATTGAAACAAGTGAACATTTTGTCAGGATTTCACCCAATTTGTCTCTAATTTATGTGCACAGTAGGCTATTATGATGTCCTCATGACATTTCTCTGGATTTAAATGTCTAGATTTTGTGTACATGTTCTTGCAAACACAAAAGTGTCATGGGAACCATGACTGCTTTATAAACTGATCTACTTTGGGACACCACAGCTGAACAGAAATGAAGGGAACTACACGGTTCTAGGAACACCCAGCTGATGATTCACAACATCCAAATAACGCTCCTGATTCATCCTTTATGAAAACAGCCCAATTCAGACTGGCACTACATGACCCTTCTTTCATGTGAAAACTACTGAAGGTGTTTCTATGGCACAACTCCAAATATAAACCAATTCTTACCATTAAAAAAAAAAACCTGAATATTTTCAGTTTTCACTTTTTGTTTCCAGATGTAAAATGTCAGAGGATGCAAGTCACACTAAGTTACCCAAATTAGGTACAAAATTAATGAAAAAAATTTCATTAAATCTGCCAAGCACTTTCATTAAATCTGAGCAACATCAGTTCCTGCTGAAACAAGAACTAGAAATGCATTTTCAGTCAATCTTCTGCTTTCACATACAAGTTTTGTTGCACAGTTTATAGTCCAAAGACAGGTGCTGGGAAAAAAGCCAGTGAGTGACTACCACAACCAAAAAGAAAGCAGTGCTCACCTCTCAAATCAAACAATATGCAAGAAAACACATTTATCCAAACTTGGTGGTGAAAATCAAACATTAAGAGCACATTAATTTATGAAGACCCAATCTACAGTGGTAGCATCTTGTGTAAACTTTAGCTCTATTGTTTTTTGTTTAAAAAAAATGCAAAATTATACACCAATAGAAGTTTGCTGCAAATGACAACAGTTGACAGCTACTGACATGTTAAAATATACAAAGCACACAAAGTCAGGGGAGGTTTTGGTAAACACAACTAAGTGAAGACTGTAAGGGTTTTGGATTGTGTCTTACAGGTCTCAAAAGAGAGTCAAATTAAGTATTTCTAAATTAATTTTTCAAAAATTCCAGAAAGTACCTTCTGATACAGCATTGTAGTGAAAGACATTTGCGGGTGGAATTCCATTTAAACATGTTCCAGTTCTACTCCCAAGATGTCTACTGTCTATTTTTATGATATTCCTAGAAGAGATTCCAAACAAACCCTAAGTCTGACGTGTCAGTTGGAAAATAGCACAAAGCCTTTCCTGGAGGTGCAGTGATCTAATCACACCAGAAAGGGGCTGTTTACACTTCCCATATCTAAATAATGCAGTGAACTACGTGTGTGCATCATGTTACACAAGAATGAACATTATTCCAAACCCACCAGCTTCCAAATATTTCTTTATTGTTTTCACAACTCAAAAAAAGGATGATTCAAGAAGCCCTTGTCTTCATGTTTGCCTTCAGTTCCCCTTTCAAAGTACAAAACCCCAAACATCTTTGTGAACAAATATTCAGCCAGCTTTCCTCTCTCTGGCTGCTCCTGTTTTTTCCTGCAGTAGTTCTTCTTCCTTCTTCTTGTAAAGCTTTAGAAGATACTCATCAGGCTCAATTCCTGCCTCCTGTAACTCTGACATAGCTTTCTCCAGCCGGTGCAAGGTGCGGGCGCTCTGCACCTTCCGAGCAGTGATGTACAATGTGAATTCCTTGAAGTCCATCAGTTTACAGGTATCCACCTCACAGATATTTCTAACATCTTTGGTTTTGTTCACTTGGGGGAAGAAAACTAAACCTGACATTTTTTCCAGATCTTCAATATTTACTTGGAACTCAGTCAGCTGGTGGCTGAAGCCAATAGGATCGTTTGGCACCACAAATGCCCCCAGTACCAAGGGCTCTGCCGATGTCCTGCTCCGTCTGGCAAGGATCACCTTGTAGAGGTGGGACGGTACAGCTACATCATCCTTCCCAATTACCTGTCAAAAGGAAAGGTCATGGAGTCATAGACTTGTTTAGATTGGGAAAGACCTTTAAAATTATCAAGCCAAATCATTAACCCAGCACTGCCAAGTGTACCACTAAACCACATCCCTAAGCATCACATCCACACACGTCCTCTCTTTGGATCCTTTCTCCTTTTTATAACTATAGTAACTTATAACTTCATAATAGAAGTTCCTGACCTGACAGTTTCAAATCATGTAGGTTTTAATATGCATTTCAAATCAACTCTGAGTTACGTTCTGTCAGTTATTTTTTTTATCTCTATTACCCATACATACGTAGTATTTAAATCTGTGACCCCAAATAAGAATTTTTTTGAGGGCACCTGGGTATCAAGTACAGTATCTTCTTGGAAGAGAACTATCCAAAGAAAATGCATTGATTTCTTCCATACATTCACTGTGATGTAGCTTAAGAGCTTGTATTTGTTGGGTTTCCTGCTGTCTGACTAAGACCAGGATCCAGGAATTTAAGTGAAGCCGCAAGAGCAGAGGATTGGGACTTTAACGTAAAATCCATCAAAAGCTCACAGACATATGTACACAGCAGATACCCCACCCTGTGTCAGGGATAAGTCCAAGGGAATACACCTATTGCTGACAAACATAAACTCTCCAGGACTCAAAAGAGATGCTTATGCACGCACTGTATTAGGCTTTTTTTAAAATTCACTATTGCTGAACTGAATCTGTCATGTTAAGAGACTGTAACAGGCTTAGAAATTGAAAACCTGAGTTTTGCATAACTCTTCTGTAAGTACTCTGCTGAAATTTGTACTTTCATTCTAATAGCAACACAAGAAAAAGACGCAGCTGTCTCACAAAAACTACAAAGGCATTTTATTGTATCTTATACATAAAATCCAGTAATTTGGTAGTTTCCAGTATTTGCAATACCTGCAAAAACACACACTGCTTGTTTTGATTTTTTTGACAGCTTTTGTTAGATACAGTTAAAATATGATTTCAGGGAAAGCAGGTATTTATTACACTGCCATAACTGATCACATTAATTGGAAGTATTTTACAAACTAATCCAGTGTTATCAGTTCACACATGCCTTGTCCATTCATATATTCAGTATAACTCAATCACATAACAAATACTTCCTACATATCCTTTATTATGAGAGTTTTCAGCCCTTCTGTAGAAGAAAATGTGTTTTTAAAACTAAACTTTGCCTGTGGCTATCAATCCAAGGGTCACGTCAGTCTATTCAAGTAGTTAACTAATTTCAGTTATGAATTCTTTCAGTGCTTGGACTGTGTCTTCTACTTCTGCTGCCAGTTTTTAAATCAACCTGTCTTTAAGTCTTACTGGTTAGACCAAACCCAGAGAAATTACCTTCAGGAGAAACAGAAATCTCTAATAAAGTTTTTTCATGTTTTGTGTAATAATGTAGTAGAAGCATTACTGCTGTTTCTGGAAAACATGCTGTTAGATTTTTGTACTGTGCTCCAAAACATTTTCTTCCCTTCTCTAAACCAGGCTATTTAATAGCTCTGCTGTAGTATAAACTTTTCTGATCTTTTTGGGGTTTTGTTTTGATTTTTTTTTCAAAAATGATCTTGCTTATCCCACCAACCTTCTCCCAAGTAACATTCTGTCTAGACACCAAGCAGTCTTTGAAACTGGTTACGTCAACTCTACTTTCCTTTTCAACGATGACAGGTGTCTTGATGGGGAAATTAGAGCTCCTAAGTGTCAAAGCACTTTGCATTTTGCATTCCACGTGGGTGAAACCAGACTTACAGCTCCTCAGGATGAACAGCATAAATAATAAAAAATGACTGATGCACAGGTAATTCTAAAATACACTAAAACTGACACTGCAACATAACTGGTGCATTTGGTGAGTTAAAATTGAATTATAAAATGGTGTCAGGAGTTTAACCTATTTGAGATCAGTGGCACTTAAACTGGGGAGTACATGCAACATGTTGGGGTGAGAAGGAGGGAGTCAAGAGGACTAAAAATCCCTGAAGGGGAGAGAAGGGAGTTCATCTTTCTATATTCACTCAAGTGCATCCAGTGATGACACTGCCAAAGGGTGAAGGCTGGAGCCCCTTTTCTTCCTTGGAGCAGGGAGCTTCCAGAGCATGCACTGCATTCCCATCTCCTGCAGGGTGGGGAGGAAGAGGAGGAAGAGGCTGTGCACAGCCGCACAGCATCCTGAAGGGTCTGTAGCCTCCTGAGAGAAGGCAGTAGTGAGGCTAAACCCTGTTCCTCAGCTTCAACCTGGGCCAACAATTTCCTGACCTGCAGCATTCCTGTGCAGTATGGCCTTTTCCAGGCCTCTTCACATACCTTTTTCCACCATAAACACATACATATACATGTAAATACAGGTCCTCCTTACCTCGGCTCCCTCTCCTTCTTCACACCTCCCACACACATCCACATCCCAGCATCCTCAGTCTAGTGGATAAAAGACCAGAGGAAGGGCGAGCATGCAGATGGAGCTGCTACAAGTATCTCCAATTAGGGGGTACATGGCGTATGTAAAACAAACAGGTGAATTTGTGTGAAGTGAGCTAGCAGAGGGAACTGGGGATTGAGTCTGAGGGCTGAGTGGGTGGATAGAGAGGCTGGGGAATGAACAGAGCTGCACACAGAACAGTTAGGTATGAGATGGAAATGCTGAATGCCTGAAGTGGGTGTTAAGGGAAAACAGACCCTGTGCTTATGTAATATTATGCAAATATATATATTCTATGCAAAATAATGCACATTTATTCATAGTATATGCACCTACAAAGGAGAGAAGGGAAGAAAGAAAATGAGGACTAGTTCAAAAGGAAGGAAGGGTTGGCCTTTTGAGAAATGTAGTTCCAAATTCAAGTCCATACAGGCAATGGCCAGACATGTAATTTATGTATCACTTCAGTTCCTCATAAACTCTCTTTTGAGAATTTAAATAAAATTTAAGCAGTGCACAGGCTTTATACCAGTTCTCTAAACAGCAGCAAACTACTGTTGCAATTACTTCACTGAGTGCTAATATGTTGAAGTGATTAAAACCTACTTCACGCTGCCAAACCGCCAGAGTCTACAGGTGTACTTTTCTTATTCAAAACGGGGCATAAAACTTCTATCCCCACCTAAACCTGCGGGAGGAGAACACCATCAAAGGACTGCCTGATTTCTCTGACAGAATAAACTTGCATGACAAAGAGTAAATACTTTTTTTTCTGCAGTTTAACACTTATGTGAACCATGTACAGGATGCATTACCAATGATTTATGAAGTCAGTGTGACCCAATGACTTCTGTTAAAAACGAAAATGTGGTTCTGGAGCACACTGGAATATTTGTATCATTACTCTCTGTAATATAACACAGTTTGCTTTTTTATGGGAGTAGACAGAGCAGCTGCAGATACACATTTTTATAGAGTTGCTCCCCATCCTTCTGCCTCCAGCTCAACTGCCAGGGAAAAAAGTAAAATGTGATTTTGCAAAAGTGAAGTTTGGAATAGAAGCAATAGGTCGGAAAAACAAACTCCACAACTCCATTTCCTATTGCCACCTAGAGGATTTTCCTCCCTAACTTCAGCAGCCTGAATCACTACTTGGATCTGCACCATCCCATTTATCTCAGTGCCTGCCTAACGGAGGCAGAGAGCATATGCTCCTATTGTAACAGAATGGAAAATGGGTTAAGATTATCCATGCACAGATGTTGACTTTGATTTGTGCTTGTCTATCCACAGGCAGCAGATGATCTTTCAGCAATCAATGCCTAAAACAGCCCTCTGTCCCAGCTGGAGAAGAGCAGCAGTTTTTAATAGTATCTGTGATTCCAAAAGAAATTTTATACAATACAAGCAAGAAAATACAGCAATGGCCTGTTGAAATCACTGCCATCCCACACGCTTTCACACCATGTTGGTAACAGGCCACAAGACAGATTTTTGTACAATTCTTTGAAAATTTCCATTTTGCTATTGGTATAAAATTTTGCTTAATCTTTCAAATTTTCAACAGCCTCATAACACACATACAAAAAAGCACTTGAGCTAAAAGCCTTCTTTTTATAGCATTAACTAAATTTCTTTCCCATCATCATTTGGGAGACCAATGTGATATTTCAGATACTTTGCTCTCTGTATCACATCAATGTAAAAATGTGCACTGCCCTAACTTTTTGCAGCTGCTTATTCCTTTCCATTTTGCTTTTGGTTTTTTTTGGTGATCTGGTGCTGGCTGAAGCCCTACAACTGAACTGCTGTCATCTAATAACAGCATTATAATAAAGTCATTTTCAGGACAGTGTTTATTATTTTTCTATTATTATTGACATTGTTATTGAAATTTCACAAGTGTGTATCAATTTGTTATTCTTCTCAATGCCTAATTAAATGTGGACATCTGTCATGAGGACAGGCCATTAAAACGTGTGCAACTCTTGACATTTAGAGATGTTTACATATTGCTAAAATAACAAATGTGTTGGTAAGCAGTTATACAAACTTACAGAGCTCACAGGGACAGGTAAGGGCAGAAGTAACATGATTTCTTAAAACAGATTTCAGTGAGCTTTGATGAATTCACTGTCATAGCCAAATCACTGGATGGGGACTGGTCTTAAGTTCGACTTTCTCCACAATTTTGGCCAAATTCTGTTCTTGGTTACAGTTTCTAAAATTAGAAGAAGGACAAGATTGATAATATCTATGGAATCCTTAAGTGTCACAATAAATAATGAAGACATTTGCTAATGGCATCTAGGGTAAGTTTAAGCATCTGGATTAACTAATGCCATCTTCATGGTCATAATCAGATAACCACATGGCAAAGCAGTCCCTAGAAGGTTCAGTTTGGAGTTTATGAGATAGAAAACTCCATTCTTACATGAACAGCAGAAAAGGAGTATATGAAGTGTAATGGTAGAACAGCAGAAAATTACATGAGAAGAAAACAGAGTGTTACTATTACTGGAAATTTTAAACACACACAAATGTTACTGTATTTTCATTTTACATTGGACTAGTTACAGCTTCCCAGAACGGTAAGAAAATTACCTTCTTCTGAAAGGCTACAGATCATTTTTAAAAGGACTCATGAATCCCAAAGTGGTATTTTGCCACCTAGTGACTAGAAACTGAAAATCAACTGTGCAGAGAATTAGCAGAAGGGACTAACAAGCCCTTCATCAGCCAGACACAGCTCTGGATTGTCAATTATCCATGATTCTCTTAGAACCTGGCAAACAGAAATCACATTCAATCATGCCTTAACTGCCAGCACACACTGACGGGTCCTTGCATCAGAGTGTACCATCATCAAACACTTTAAAATGACAGCTCCAGAAATTCCCTCAACACTCCAGTAACCATTTCTTCACTCTCTGTGAGACCCTACCTCGAGTTTGGACTGAGTCACACTGCAAACAGAAGTGACTGAAAACAAGCATGCACAGTTCTCTGTGATATGGTACTTCCAACTGCATCTGGCAGTAACAAAATTAATACTTCTATCACATTTTTTGGTGGACAGAATGCAAGGACATCATTCTTGTCACTCAAAATAAGACTGCAGCTTTCTCTGAATAGCCATTTGTTTTGTTGTAGCTGTAACCTGAAGCACGATACTGACCATCAGATCCTTTACTGTAGATATAACATTATTCCTGCTGATATGATCTCAGGTTTGATAGCCCAGAGTTTTACTATAATTTGATACTAAATTCTACATAGAAACAGACTTTCTCTCAGTACAAACAATCCCTTTGCTATCGATATAACTTTATTTACTTGACCATTGTGACAGCAATAACTGCCTTCACTAAAGTTCCTTCTGGATTTGTGTTAGGCAGCATTGATTCTGGTGATAATGTTTTCCCCCAATATCTGGCATTGAGAAGAACTGAGGGGTGTGAAGGCAGACCTAGCAATAGACAACACTACAGACAAAATTCATAGTAACAAACTGCAGATACAAGCACTCCAAAATGCAAATCTATGTACTTAAGAAAAAATTGATTTGTTATGGCTGGTGGTCTGATTGCTATTGCCAAATCACTTGGCAAACTAAAAAGAAAAAAATAATTAAGACAGTAAAAAAACAAAAGCTGTTTCTGAATACATAGTTATGGCATTAAAACACACTCAAATTCCCTTTTTATTTTTCTTTAATAAAGGAGGATGTATATACATTATGTATATAATAAATTGTATTTACATAATGATAGACTACTGATTTCAGAGAATCCATTTAGTTTACTTAACACTGAATCCACTGCAATCCCCAACACCCCTTTCTCTATAATAACATAACCTTTGGGATAGGTACAGTGTTTAATAAAAGCAATCCCATTAATATAACCTGCACCTTCAGTGTCTCTTCTTCTCCAATCTTAACCTAGTGTCTATTACATTCATTTGTACTTGATGTGTAAGTTCAGGGCTGAGAGAGCTCTGGCCATTTACAGCAGCTGATCTAAGATGGACCCTTTGCACAAAGTTAATGGGATGTATATAACGGGCCTGGATCCATTAGTTACCTGTGTAGCCTTGAGACCACTTGGAGCAGCCAAGAAACAAGTAATACTTCCCAGGTTTATTTCTTCCTTTAACAAAGATTCCTTCCCCTATAGTATCTTGGTAAGAGACAACCTTTGTTGGTTTTGAAAGCTGACTGGGGAAAACCGTCAAATACCATCAGAGATGGGCTGATTCCGATGGGATGAAGTTCAACAAGGCCAAGTGCCGGGTCCTGCACTTTGGCCACAACAACCCCATGCAGCGCTACAGGCTGGGCACAGAGTGGCTGGAGAGCAGGCAGGCAGAAAGAGACCTGGGGGGACTGATGGACAGGAAGCTCAACAGGAGCCAACAGTGTGCCCAGGTGGCCAAGAAGGCCAATGGGATTCTGGCCTGGATCAAAACTAGCGTGGCCAGCAGGCCCAGGGCAGTGACCCTTCCCCTGGACTCTGCATTGGTGAGGCCACACCTTGAGTGTTCAGTTCTGGGCCCCTCAGTTCAGGAAAGATATTGAGGGGCTGGAGCGGGTCCAGAGAAGAGCAACGAGGCTGGAGAAGGGACTGGAGCACAAGCCCTATGGGGAGAGGCTGAGGGAGCTGGGGGTGTTTAGCCTGGAGAAGAGGAGGCTCAGAGGTGACCTATCACTGTCTAGAACTACCTGAAGGGAAGTTCTAGCCAGGTGGGGGTTGGTCTCTTCTCCCAGGCACTCAGCAACAGGACAAGGGGGCACAGGCTCAAGCTCTGCCAGGGCAAATTTAAGTTGGAGATCAGCAAAAAGTTCTTTCCAGAGAGAGTAATCAGGCATTGGAATGGGCTGCCCAGAGAGGGGGTGGATTCACCATCCCTGGAGGTTTTTAAACTGAGATTGGCTGTGGCACTGAGTGCCATGATCTGGTAAAGAGACTGGAGTTGTACCAAGGGTTGGACTTGATGATCCTGGAGGTCTTTTCCAACCCAATCCATTCTATGATTCTATGATTCCATGATCTTATATTTGAGACCTGCGATTTGTTTCCCAATTATTTGCTAGACATAGGGGACAAGTAGCTGCACCTTCTGGCACAGTTATTGTGCATCTCTGGCTCAGCCTTATCATTCAATTTAGAAATTTAAACAGCAAACACAATTCCAGCATGAACCTACATATCAGTAAAAAGTACAGTCAAATGCCTTCTTCAAACAACAAAGAAAATGTTACCTAAACTGTGCTTTGATTTGCCAACCACAGCCAATTCTTAAATAAGGATTTACTACGATGGCATTGGGAATAGGAAGGGTGGAGCACTGAGCAGGATGTAGTTCAATTACTGCAGAATTTGTATTTCAAAGGGCTAATCTGCTGACAGAGGAAAATCACTAAAGTGATAATCACTGGAGAGCAGTAATGTATAAAACAAGACAATGTCACTTTGATTTGATCTGGACAAAGATGAAAAACCTGCAACCGTCTCTCCAATGACACAGAACAGATTTTTCCTGTTGGCATTCTATTTTACATATATTCTCAAAATATGTTTTTCAGATACCAAGCACGGTCATCAATCTACTCTTTGCAATAAAACCTCCACTGGAGACAGATGAAATGACAGAACATATCTGAGGATAAAGCAAGTTCAGCCAACAGACAGAACAATGTTGGCACTTAAGGAGTTCAAGGTTAATTCCCTTTCTCGAATTAGAGACCAAATGGTACCAGTGTCCAAGCAGGAACTGGGAACAAGGCCATGACCAATGCTCTGTTTTTCCTCTGAAGTGATCTAAAAATAATCTTTTTGGATGTCTGATGACAAAAACACCACCATGTAAAACCATGGATACAGATTTCACCGCTCCTTTAGCCAAAGCCAAGGAAACTAAGATTGGAGAGAAGATCTGAAACAAATCAATGCAGACACATTCAATGTAGCACTTCTGTGTTTTGTTTTTTTCACAGTTCTAGTCTGAGACAATAAAAACATTAGAAAGAAGCTCAGCTTTAACAGTTGCATTGCCAGGTTACAGGTTCTGAGTTTCAGCACTACCATGTGCAGTGCAGCACCTCTCCTTGAGCAGCACATACAGAGAAAAGGGACATTTCACAAGCCCACATCAGCTTCACAAGCCCAGACAATGAGGACTAAAACCCTTTCATTTCAAAGTCACTTGTGTGAATCTGGCAGAGTGCTCTCTAAAGAGATACCATTCCTTCACAACTCTGAGTGTTCTTGGGTTGGGGACAGAATTCCACACTACCAAAATCAATGGCAATGACTGCCATTATATCCAAGGTGTCTACTTGGACAGAACTTCTCTCCAATGCTTTGACATGCTGTGTTCCATCTTCTAAGTGTATGTGTTGTTAAAAGGAAAAAAAATAACCAACCAATCAAAACCCACAATATACCACCCTACTCCAATGTCTCTCTCACCAAAGTGCAACTGCAATAGAGAGCACAAGAACTTGAGCCATAAAGACATTGCAAAATAAAGAAAACCGCAATTCTCAGCCCTCAGCCTGTGTTTAATTAGACTTAGGAGCACAGCCAAAGAGGATCCAAATCAAAAGAAACACGACAAAATCAGTATTTTCCTTTTCTCACCTGTACTTAAATGCAGCTTAAATAAAAATCAGCTTACAATGAATCTCATTGTAGGAAACTGAATAAAAGTATTTATGAATGTGGCCAAATGGTGACATGCACACATGAACCCCACAATTCCATGGTTTTCAATCTGACACTGAGCTTCACTTCATAGTTTATATTAAGATCAAAACTGCTAAAAATAGTCTTTTAACGAGTGTTGTCATCAAGCCCAAAGACAATAAGGACATCTTGGCAACAGACAAACACAGAACACTATGACAATCAAAGCAACGTGGACTTTTTGTGCCACTATTATTTCATCACCATATCCTGGTATGAAGTTATTTCAAATAAAGCCAGTAAAATGCAGTGCCTGCTCTCATTTTTACCTGTGGAATACTAAAATTTACATTTCAAAACCAGGATGGAGAGAGAGAATCATTTTTCAGAAAATGTAATCTTTCTCTTCTAAGTAAACACTTTCCCAAGAGAAAAAGAAGAAAAAGATGACCAAGATTAAAGTGAAGCTGTTGATAGATGCAGTTGATAGATGATTCAACTTCTTCCTGGAAATGATTTCCACTTATAAAATGTTCAAGTCAGCTCAGGATTTTTAATTCTTTGCTATGTAAGATGAATATATATTTTTAAGGATGAAAAATAAATGCAATATCCTGACAGCCACATGGAAGTAAGTTCCAGCAAGCTTTGTGCAAGCCTGGAGAACTCTGCACCATTCTGCATGACAGTAAGCCAAATGCTCAGCTGGAAAGATCTCCCTCCTGTTACCAGCTATGTGCTTTTGGACACATCACATGCTGTCACCAGGAAGCACTGGACAACTCTGTGTGCTGTCTCTATCTTTCTACAGCAGTGTAAAACAATGCCAGTGAAGCCAGTGTGGGTGGTTTTCTATTGTATTGAGTAATTAAGCATTTTGTGGAAGGATCTGACAGTCATCAGCACTGGCAGAAGAGAGAGAGGCAAAGAAAGGCCTGGAAAGTATAAGAGGAAATGGTGAAGTGAGCACTCTCCCTCTGGGTGGCATGGAATGATTGCCAGTCTAAAGCTGCCCTTGTCACTAACTTATCATGTGGCACTGCTCATACCCCTTAACCATGGCTTATTTATTTATCCACTTGAAAGTGAGCACAGTTGTCACCTTCCTCACAGAGATGTGGTGAGAGCTGAAGCTTCGAACTGCCACTGAACACGAAAAAGATAAATTACTATTACTGCATTTTCATATGCAGAACATATGACTGTTTGAAAAAAAAAGTAACAAACCCAAAGCCGTGATTTCGTCACACTCAAGGTCTGAAGTGTGTGGGTGGAGACATAAAGGACAGGTTTTCAAGAAGTAAACAGGTAAAAGCAAATGGGAAAAACCACATTTTATCATGACTGATTTCCAAATTCAATCAAATGGAAATCAGCTGTATATTTGTAATGGAGCAATAGTGCCTAAATCTTATCACTAAACAAGCCACTGTTAAAAGCCTTTTGTGTCTCTCATATTCCTTTGAAACAGAGGCTTGTTATAGGAAGCTCATCCATTGCTCTTCAGAGATCAAGTTGGACAGCTGAATCACTAACAAGCTGAAGATGCAGTTGATACAAATACTTATTTTCAAGAAAAAGTGTTTTATTTCAAGAGGTGCAAAAGACAGCATTTATTATTTACATTACACCAGCTTTCATCTAGCAACTGAAAACAGCAATAACATCTCACTGCAGTGGGGGCAGAAGGTAACACTCCCTTGAATAATTTACTACACTTAAGACTCTACAAATGTCTAAACACAAGCCTACAAAGAGTAAGTCAGGGTAAACAATAATAAATTCACCTCTCGACTTGATAGCCTTTCCTATCTGTCTGTCAGTGATGGTTTTCCAGGAATTGTGCATGATCAATCCTAAATCTTCTGAGTATTTTAAGTAGGTAATAAAAATGGGGGACTAAAAGAAAGGGGATATCAGTACAATGGACCAGTGATTATACTGCATTCACCTAAAATCTACTGAACTTGAATGATGTTTTCCAATTGATTCTGGCATGCTCAGAATCTCAGCTGCAAGGTCTCACCCAAGTGCTGCCTATGGGATATCCCCAAACAACTGCTTGAGCAATTAAATTAGCACAGGCATTCCAGTACCCTGCACAGATTTGAGAAACCCACACTAGCTTTGTATTGCACTGTTTCTAAAGTTTCTAATGCTTGAATAGATGCCTGCACAGCAGCAAACTCCACTAACTCCCTGCTTAGATACTGCCATGTATTAAACAAGTCAGAAAACAGTTTGACTGCAGTCTGTGAACAGACATGAAATAGATCTCTTTGTAAATAGAACGCATTATTTAAAAATTATACTTTTTCATGTATAGGCAAGATGCAACATCTCTGCTGATCTTGACCCTACTAATGTTGGACATTTTATACATTTTGCATGTACTAAGATGAAAAACTTTGTTTTATCAAGATACAGTATCAATTTTAAATAAATAAATCATTACCATTGCACTATTAACCCAGCAACATATATACATACCTGGTAAGTAACACTCTTCTTTCCATCCTCATTTGTTTGAGGCAAGGTCAGAGGTCCAGAAACTACCCAAACATCCTCAAATCTCTCCGTCAACTCCCGACAATACATTTCCATTCTGGAACATATTTGTCAGACAGGGAAAAGTCAGCTGGAAAAACTTAACAATCTTTGAGACACATTGTGAAGGGAAGGATAACTACTGGCAGTTAGGGAGCATTTTTCCAGACTCGTATGACTGACTCCCAAGCCAAGAAGGTAAAATGCAGGCCCAAGTTATGCTTCCCACTTATGCCAGGTTCACTTACTCACAGACATGTGTTATTGCACACACCTGAAAATGGTTTCTGCATCTCACCACCTGTCTGAATAACTGAGTTCTCCACTTACTCCCATACTTGACACTAGAAATACACTGTTGATGGTCACTTCAGATTAGTAAAATAAAATTCTTTTAAACATCAGGTTGTGATGTTCTTACTTTCAAAGGTTTTACCCTATTATTGGCTTTGTATGTTTGTTCCCAGGGAACCAAGGTCCTGCAGCACCCAGCTCTTTCCCTAGCTCAAAGTACTGGGGAAAGTTTCTGCATGCCACTCTCACTAAGTCCACTTTTTTACATATATATATATGTATATATATATATAAATGTTCAAAAATAAAGTAGTACCCTCCAGAAATACTACCACTATTTTTACTTTTTAAACTAATTTATTCAGTTTACAGCATATAACATTTCTCAAATAAGGAAGTTTCTGGATCATGCCTATTTTACATAAAACAAATTATTAACAAGGCCAGGTTGGGCAGCGCTTGGAGCCTGGTCTAGTGGAAGGGACTGGAACTTGATGATTCTTAAAAGTCTCCTCCAACACAAACCATTCTGTGATTTCGATTATAACCCATCTTTGATGTAACACCTCAACTGTTATAGAAATCACATACAGCGAGCACCCATTGGTCCTCTGCAAATATAACAGTTGCACTTCACACAAATGGACAATCAGACCAGAGTGTTAGACTGATAAACCCACCTAATCTGGCTGCCTCTGAAAGGAGGTTTCACCCTCTTCTCGGTCTCATCCCTGTTCCTCACACCTCTCTGTTGGGCCACTTTAGTAGTCTTTGTCAGTCAACAACCCTGAACAAAACCAGTCTCTTTTTTGTGCTGTATTAGTGAGCTAAATCAGCACACACAAATCAAATTAGAAGAATGAGCCCCACAAATAAGAATGAGCAGGAACAAGCCCTTTCTTCATGTGGTAACAGCAAAGTATTAACAAGCTAATTTTTTTCCTGCTGTCACCAGCTTTACTTCCAAGGAGCTCAGCTCCTCAGGCTGTCTCACAGCATGGCAATACAAACACCAACTGGCAAAAGAAAGAGTGGGAATAAATGCTGCTAGGGAGAAAACTGGTTTTGGTGGCAGCAGGGACAGAGGTCAGATTACAGTGACCATAAAATCACACACAACAAGACAGAAAACAACAGTCAAACATGAGGAAAGAAAGAAGTATGCATGTCGGTTGGAAGAGAATGAGGAATACTGAGGTGCAATTAGACCACACCACGGAGCCAAACTAACAGCTTACTATCTAATAGCTTGCTGGAAGATACATTCCTGCCTCTCCTTTCCTACTGCTTCTCTTGTCTGTTCCAGCTGACCAGTCCTAATCCATCTTCCATGTTGGTTCTTGCACTCAGTTTTCTAATCTGGCAGAAACATAACCAAGCAAAACAAAATGAGGATCAGTTTAACTGGGCTGGCAAATGGAACTGACTCACCACAGTCAGGCTGAAACCAGAGTGGAACTGGGAAAACACCAAAAACACAAGATGGATAGTAAACACCACTTAAGAGAACAACAGACACTTAAACTGACTAAGCTGGATTGTCCTATCTGAAACTCTGAAGAAATTTCAAGAAACAAAAAATTAAAACAAGAGAAAGCAAGAGAGTACTGAAGCCAGGAAAGGATACAGCACATGTGAAATATGGTAGCCTTAAAAGTATTTATTATTAAAGAAATGACTGACAAAAAGAAGTGGCACCACTGCCTTGTTCATATATTTAAATTCTGGCAACAGGGTGATGGGGCTGGGAAAAAGTGGCAATGACTGCTTAAATTGCAAGGCTGATAGTGCAAGGGGAAATTTTCACTCTCCAGAATTTCATGATTAGGCAGAGATCCTGCTTAAGGGAAATAAAGAGGGTTTCTCACTTTGAATTGGTACAAATGCCTAGCTTTGGTATAAGGAAAATTTGTGCTCAAACAGTTATTAAAAAAGATATAATATACAGTAATATAACTGTACTGAATGCCTCATATGGTTTTATATGCACTCATGTAAAACAGCAAAGCAGTGTGTAGCTGAATGACGATGCATTTTTGATGGATTTTTAGTCCAACACTGTATATAATTTTGCTGACCTTCTCTTGACTGAACCTTGAGAAAATTATCATCTTCCCCTCCTGTTTCTGAGCCTTCACATTCTATAAGTCCTGTGCAAGAAGCACTGGGTGAATGCTACTGCTACTATGTTTTCTTCTGCTCAAAGGAAAGAATAAAAACCTTACATGAAGAAAGTTTAAATTTATTAAGCACTCCCTTCACCTCAAATTTGATCCAGTCAGTGCTCACAAGTGACAGAGAACCTGCCTGGCTGCTACTTGGAAGCCAGTACCAGAAGAAACAAGAGCTCAAGTAGTCATAACTCAGTGGGGAGCGCTCAGTTCTTCGATTCAAAGTGAACCAATGTCCACACACAGAGATCTGAATACTCTCACACTGGAAGCACTTTTTTGAGGAAGATCTAAACCCTTTCCTTGCTTCTACTGAACCTTCTTTAAGGACAGAGATGTTAAGCCTGGGACTTTTACCCACATCAGTCAGAAGTAATTTTATCTATTCTAAATAGACATCCTCTACAGTTTGACTGAATAAAGAACTAAAGTAGTAATTATACTGTTCTTGCATGGTGAGGACTGAGCAGTCTTTCATCTCATAGAAAGTTCCTGTGATCTCTACAGATAGCCCATAAAGTGCTCCAGAACACCTGGATGTGAAGTAGCTTTAAAAATAAAGCATTTTTTATTTATGCCACTGCCTGGTATTTTTCACTTGTTTTACTTAGAAGAAATTTCTCACCTGTTCCAAAACCCAGCATTATTTTCATAATTCTGAGGCACAATGTTGGACAGATAAAATGTTTCAGCCATAGCTCTCTGCATAGAGAAAGAAAATAATATAATTTCATTGAAACATTTATGAGCTGAAAACACACTGGAGTAATTTTTGGACCAAGATCCCATTTCTAGTTTAGTTTTAACATTTATTAACACAAAAGGTCAGATAAAACCTAAGTCAGAACATCTATGAAATTATTTTGGATTAAGAGGTGCATAACTAAGGTGAAACCTTCCAAAATTACCTACTGGTTTTTTTTGCCAAAACAGCATGAGAACATCCAATTCTGGAGGCAGAGGAATTACAATGGCAGACAATGTCAGTTCTGTAATGTCTTTGAAAGCAATCAGCTGTTCTTCTTTGTGAATGGAAAAGATGCTTTCACCCATGATTTTCATTTATTTGACTGTCTAATGGCTAAATTCTTCTTTCCCTTACAAGAAAAGGTGTTCTTAAAAACACTCATCTATATTTTACAAATTTATTTACGAAACCATAATGGTCAAGCATCTACAAATCTTCTTAATTTTATTTTTAAAGTGTCATAAAGCTCCTTGAACAGAAGCTCACATACCTCCAGATGTGAAGGACCTGGTGCTTAAAAAGTAGGCATATGCAGGGAGATATGGAGAAAGAAATAACAAGATCTTAACCCACAATTTTCATAGGTCCTGTACTTGCCAATATTTTTCACAAGCTACTATTTCTAAGTAGGATAATGAGGAAACAGTACCTGTACCAATTAAACTGTGAAATTAAAGTTTTATAATCCTGTATTGGAAAGATTTTATTATCTCCCTGGATTTCAAGCCATGTCCAGGATTTCTCTGTGCAGGAAGCTCACCAGCAAAAATTCCCCCGATATCACAAATAAATAACAAGAAAGAAACTCCAAGTAGAAACAAAATGACTGGTTCTTTCATTCCCCACATGCCACTGTGCTGTCACTCTGTCCCACTGAATACTGTTCTGCCTGGCAGAAATACAAATTCCAGTTGCTTCTTAATTAACAAATTGCTGCATTAGGCACATTTCACACAAGGATCCAATAAATTCAAGGCTGCTTTTTAAGTCAGCCAGGGCATTAGGGCATGCTTCTCTTACAGCTCAAATAAATGGCAAGTGAAGACATTTTATAGACTGAAAGAACCATGGCAAATGAAGGGTCTAATTTACCTCATACACATTATAAGAAAGGAAAAAGCCTTTTAAATCATCCAGGCAATCCCCTTGCCAATACAGAACAGTACTTAACAGCATCTTTGCTTTGCCCAACCTAGCCGTAAACATCTCAGTAGCTATTGGCCAGAATGAAGTCATTGTCCCCATCTCCCTTTAACTGAGCTTCCAATATACTCTGGATGTTTGTTTGGTGAAGGTTATCATCTTCATTTCACAGGCAGACAGTGTGACATACAAGGGGTTGAGTAGATTTGCTTAACACCACACTATACAAGACATCATCTCTGCCAAACAAGCTAACCTAGGTGTGATTTAATGAAGAGAGGTATGTCATCAGAGCATGCACCTGATTTAGATGCCTGAAGCAGACTGTGAGAGTATCCTACAGTGCTCAGTCAGGAATAGACTTTGTAACTTCAAATCCAGGTCTGTCTGTGCATCAAGAATGAGATCATGTTCCACCTCAAAAAAAAAAACTGCAAAAGGAACATTACACATTACTTTAAACAGTCTTTTGACCCTTTCCAATTGATAAAGACACTTTAAAAATAAAAAGAAAAAATCCTACTGTTGAAAACTTGTTATCTCCAGCTGGTGCCATGTGTCCCCGTGACCATCCACTCCCAAGGTAGTCTTCATTGGCAGCACTAAACATTAGAGGGATGTTGGGATCTGGTCTGAATTTGCAGTGTCTTCGGTCTGCATCGCCTGAAGAGTAACACACTAAATGGTTATCATTAAACCAATATAACAGGACAAAAAGATCTAATTCTGGCATCTCTTGCCAAGTGACCCACACTTAAGTATTCAACATATGAATACAAATTGGATATTTTTCTCCTCAACCATAAAAAATACAACCAGAGGAGCAATTTTCAGTAGTGATTACTGCTAGTTATTAAAATTACTTTTTTTCCCCTCCAGCTGACTGTATATACACACACAAACTGTATCCACTCTGGCTTTTTTTGTCATGTCAGTATTGTCACTGAGGACATGTGCACCCTGTGCTTCCTTGTGCTCTGCAGTTAGAACAAAGTGTGGGACACACACTCTACTTGGCAGCTTTCAGAAGAACACAAGAATATGAAAGGACCGCAACGAAGAAGAAAAGGAGTAGAAAATGAGCAGGCATATAGATAATGCTTCTCTTGGAAACCAGTGCCTGTAAGCAATTTCCTTTCTTTGCTGACCACCTGTATGCATGTCCAAGGAGGTGAGGTCAGAACAAAGAGGTGGTGAGAGCATCTTTATGCAGTGCAGGTAGAAGGAAGGAGCTTCACTTTTATGGTAAAGCATGTGACATGACACTTCAACACAGGACTGATGCTCAGGAAGCAACACTGACAAGTTTATCAGTGTGCAAAACAGATGTTTCAGTATCTAAAACAAAGCGTAATTTATCAGTTAAACTTCAAAGATGGAAAAATGTGTTCTCATTTTATATAAAAAGGCTAATTCCTTCTGTAACCAGTTCTGTACATCCATTTGCATGTGATGTGAATTTCTTTGTGCCATGTTTTTTAAACATTTACGTTCTTACTTATCAATAAAATATATGGGGTTTTACATCATGTCCTTTCAACCTCCATCTCAAATTTCAGTTAGAATAGCTACATGCATAAATCAGAGCTGAATGTCTCAAGATACCTAATTTCAACATGCAGGTTAGTTGTATCTGATCATCTGGAAAACATTTTAATAATTCGGCTGTTAAGGCCCACTTGAAAGTAAGCCTGGAATTGTTGTTTTCCTCTTTGAAAGAAGTGGAATCAATGATGCTACTTAGGGGTTGGTTATATTTTCAAGACCATGCTTTTAATTTTGAAAGGTAATTTGAAGACAATGATTAAGATATATTTAGAAGGCTATTGCTTTCATAAAACATTTTACAATTATACAGTTACTTCCATTCCTAATAATATGCCTTATAAAAACTCAACTAATGCTATAAACTTAATTTACAGTGACTGTATACCACTCATATTTCATTCACCAACTAACAGAAAAAATCACTGAGCCTTTGTCTTGCATAAAGAACAGGGGAGAGAGTATTAGATAATGCACATCAGGAAATACAACAAAACTGTACGAGAGTAAAAAAATGGCTGCAGTGAGTAGCTAATGCCCTCTGTAGCTCTTAACAATTAACAACTGTTGACGCCCTTTGCTCCATTTTTATCTCACAAATGGACATTCCCTTCCCATCCTGAGCAAATCTCCAAGATCTGCAGATAAAAGGGTCTAGCCAAGAAAAGGCATTGACTCCACATATGGGGCAGCACCTAAACTGACCTCAGAACTAACTACACTAGCTAAGGAAGAAAGAGCCATTTTTATGTAGTCAAGCAACTTTGCAGGTCTGAATCAGGTACAGGAAGTTTAATTTTCACTGTTTCATGTTCTCCCCACTCATGTTTAAAAAGAGGTTAGTTAAACTTTCCTCCTGCAAAACTTTAGGGTGTTCACACTGACACAGCTGTATTGATCTTACAGGCTGTTTTACAGACATTTCTGATGAAAGGTAGCTCCAGTTATTCTTCATTTCTCCCTTTCATACTCAGCCCTTGGACTAAGTGTATCTTCAATACAGATGTTGTATATTCAACACCACACTAGTCCCAAGCACAGGAAGAGAAGAACCGTGCCAACCTGCAGTGACAGATCTCTTAAATCACTGCTAACATCAGCCTTAATAATTCATGACATGAGGCTGACACCCACCCAGAGGCTGCTGCCTCCAGTGGAACTGGGAATGGGTGGAAAAATCCATATCCAGAAATCACTATACGATTTTTCTCCCTGCCTGCTCCAGGGTCCACCTTCTGTGAACAGCAAAGCCCATTCTGGGCATCATAAATGTAAGTAAATAAATACCTACATACCCAGTGTTTTTTGTTTTGAAATATGTTCAATCACCCATCTAGGCACCCGTTTTGCCTGGTCATAAGACAGTGCATGATTTGTGTAACATCTGGTCTCTGTTCCAGCTTCAGGGAATCCGTATCTTTCCAGCAGAGCATCTTCTACTGGTTCTAAGGACAAAAATAAACAGAAAGCCATCCAAAGATGAAAGGTAATCAGAAAGGAGACAGTAAGAAAAACATCCCAGTGGGTGTAAACATACTGCATAGGAAATACTGGCACAATTAAGACCTAAAAAAATAGTAAGAGAGCTGCCCAGTGAAACGCACATCTGACATACACATTTATGTATGTGTGTGTCTGTGTATATATATATATGCATGCATACACTATGGGGATGTTGTCAGATCACACAGAACAAATGCTCTGCGCTCTCCAACTGTAACAGGGGACACTTGCAGCCATCCCGGCAACCTCACGAACCCACTTTCTCCTCCTGCCACGGACACTTTGGCGTGAGCAGCTGCACGGAAACGCTTTTAGTTACGAGTTCCAGCCCAGCATCCTCACATGACCTCCTTTCTTCACAGCCACTGAGGGAACCTCCCTGATCTCCCGGGCCCCCTCTGGACACCCGGGGATGGAGACAGGAGAGAAAAGGCCCTTCTGAGGGGCAGGAGAAGGCACTCGTAAGGGTAGGGAGAAGACACAAGGGGAAGGAGGTTTAAGGGCAGGAGAGGCTGTGGGGAGCTGAGCTGCGCTGAGGCGCCGCCGCCTCTCCCGCCCCGCTGCGGCCTCGCGCGGCCTCCTCGCTACCCGCAGCTCTTACCCTCCGCCAGGGCCCTCCCGGGGCTCGGCTCCGGCTGGCTCTGGCTGCGGAGGAGCCGCCAGGCAGCCCAGCAGGACGCGGCGGCCCCGACCGCGGCCCCGCAGACGAAGCCGCCGAGGAAGCGGCGGTGCCGCGGCAGGGCCGCCATAGCGGGAAGGGGCGGGGAAGGGGCGGGGAAGGGGCGGGGAAGGGGCGGGGAAGGGGCGGGGAAGGGGCGGGCGCCGCTGCCCCACAGCGCCTTCTGCCGGCCCCGCGGCAAGAGCCCGGCGGGGTCTGAGCGGGAGCTGCGGCCTCATAAAGACACATAAAGGTGTCCCCTCACTAAACTAGCCTAAATCGCACGGACATAGAGTGGTTTGGGCCAGAAGGGACCTGTAAAGCTCATGTAGTCTTTCCCTAGGGAAGAGCTCATCTCCCACGTGAGGAGAGACTGGGGGAGCTGGGCCTGTTCAGTCTGCAGAAGGCTGACGGGATCTCATTAGTGCACATAAATACTCCAAGAGGACTGTGCTGGACTCTCCAGTGCCCAGTGACAGGAAGAGGAGCAATAGCCATAAACTAAAACACAAGAAGTTTCACCTCAACATGAGGAAGGTGGTGGTTACATTGAGGGTGGCAGAGCCCTGAACAGCTGCCCAGAAAGGTCGTGGATTCTCCCTCTCTGGGGACATCCCAAACCCGCCTGGATGTGTTCCTGTGTCACCTGCTCCAGGTGACCCTGCCTCGGCAGGGGTTTGGGTTGGATGATCTTCAGAGGTCTCTTCCAATCTACCGATTCTGTGATTCTGTGACGGTCCAGCCCCCCTGCAATGAGCAGGGACAACTTCAACCAGACCAGCTCAACCTGATCTTGAATGTTTCCAAGGATGTGGCATCCACCACCTCTCTGAGAAACCTGTGCCAGTGCCTCACCACCTTCATCATAAAACATTTCTTCCTTATGTCAGATCTAAATCAATTCTCTTTTAGTTTAAAACCATTCCCCCTCATCCTATTGCAAGAGGCCCTGATAAAATGTTTGTCCTCATCTTTCTTACAAGCCCACTTTAAGTACTGGAAAGCCACAATAAGAACCCCCCAGAGCTGCCTCTTCTCCAGGCTGAAGAAGGAGCTGAGGATGGTGGAATGGGGTTGGGTTTAGTCAATACTGGGCAACGTTAAATCCGGCTTCTTTTCAGGAAAACCGACTATTATTTTTTTTCTCTCTTAGATTCCTGTTAATGTTCATATTGGCCTCATATTTGGCCACTGTAAGCATTTCCAACCCAACAACAAGCCAGAGACATTTTTTCTGAAAAAAAAAAGGATCAGTTTAGCAACTGAAAATATCAGAACATGAGGACTGCCATCATTATACTGGGGGCAGCTTGCCTGGAGAGGACTGGCCATGCTTGTGTGCAGCTCAGGGCATCTTCATACCTCATGTGAGGATTGCAGAGCTCTGTGTGTTGCTCTGAGTGCAGGGAACTCAAGCTTTCTTTTAATCTTTTCCCAGGTCCTCTGGTTTCTGGCAGTTGCAGCTACGTTGCTGGACTTTATTGATACAGCCTAACATGCACATAATGCTCTGTGTGAGCAGTTCTTTGGTAGGAATGATAAGCAGTGTTACCACAGTGCTGCAACGGGCAACACGCTCAAAAGGACATAGCAATTTAATAATAATAAAGTAATAATAATGATAAAAGGACACAGGTTGCCCAGAGAAGTTGTAGCTGCCACATCTCTTGAAGTGTTCATGGAAGGTTGCATGGAACTTGGAGCAACCTGGTCTAGTGGAAAGTGGCCCTGCCTGTGGCACGGGGTTGGAACTCAATCTTTCTGGTTCTTTCCAACTCAAACCATTGTATGATTCTATGAATTTGAGCTAAATCCCTCTTCTCTTTGGAAGTGTTTGCATGTCATGGGTAGTAGAGGCTTCAGCTATGCCTCTGAAGGACTTGTCTTGGGGATTTTGGGTAGTGGAGATGCCACTGTAACACCTAAAACATTCTTCTATTGAAAAACGAAATCCCCCAGCTAGATGCCGAAGACAATAAAACAACAATGACTTTAACATCACACCAATGAGGGAAACAGTTATTTGTAATTTACTGTTTATTTTCATATACAAAAAGATAAACTTGAAATAGTTCTTTCTAGTTTTTTTCCTCCTATCTGTTGGGGTGTAGCTGCTTCACACAGGGCAAATACTACATTCATACTGGTTTATTCGGACACCCAGTGCAAAGCTGAAGCAGCAAAACTCCAACTTGGCAGATCTAATTTCAAACTTGAGACTCATTTCTAAAATACCACAGTAAAAAGGAACAAAGATCCACTGCAAATTCATGAACTATGATACAATGTTCTTTCCAAAATGTCTTCATTTCATAACTGCAATACAATGAATGTCTGCATTAGGCCATTTTATATATACATTTTATATATATACTTCCTCAGAATATATATATATAAAATATACATATATAAAAAATCAGCACACTTCAATCCAAAAGGGGTTACAGCAACGAGCTTAACTCTCTGTATACTTTTTTCTTTAACAGGATACTTTAGTATAACTTTTGTTAACTCAGTAGTACAAGCTATCTCTGATCTACATTTTTATAGCTACAAGAGTGAAATATAACCTACAACATTTACATTTCACATATCTTGGTATACAAACAGTACTTATTGAATTTGAGCCAAGGACCAAGAGACTCTTTAAAAATTATTTCACCATCTGATAGAGCTTCCTGTAATTTACACTCAGTTTATTCTGCAATCTTCTAAATCATTTACTTAATCTCATAGTTTGAGTTTAAATCCATTCAAACTGGAAATCCTGGAGAAACAGGTTACTGCAAACTCTTATGTATACTCTATATATACAAGTTAAGTAACACAGCGTAATAAGACTTAGCTATTTATCCTAAAACTGATATACACATATTTCACTACGCTAGACAAGTCTTAGGATTTTTATTTTCTTTCTTTAAATAAAGCACAAATTTAGAAGTAGCTGGTAAAACTTACAATAAGATGGTTTAAAATGACAAATGGCTAGGGTGAGATTTCTTCCTGCTGGTGCCAAAACATTTTCTTGTGAGTTTTTGTACTATGCTGTGTTGTTTAACTGTATGTGTCTAATGTTACATGCAGAAAGCTCTTTCCACAAGAATTGACATCAAACTGTACTTAAGTCAACTTTACAGTACAAAATTTGTCAAACTTAAGGACGAATGTGAAAATATTAACAGGTGAAAGATCAGGCTTTCAACTCTATCATGAGGATCATGCAGAATTCATAAGCAGATAGTTTGAACAGATTGGCAATGGCATTGTGCGGGCTTATGGCATAGAATTGAGGCCAAGAATGTTACTTAGTTTGCAGTAACCACCTCCTTTAATCCTCATCCACTGACAGATCAACTTTTGCATTGTAGTTACTCCACTGAAAGGCCAGCAGCATTGAAAAATGCCTCCTCCTGGGAGATTTTAGTACTTTCATTTACCAAAGGTAATAATCATCAACCATCAATAGCCATAGAAACATCAGACAGTCAAGAAAAAATAGGGGAAAGGAAAATATCTTGTTTTCTTTCTTTAGTAATAGTAAATTACTAGCCATTCATTACCAATAATTAAATGACTTGCTAGTATTAGTAAATTTATTAGTGCATGGACAGGAAAGTTACTTTGTTGCCTCAGTAATAAAGACTGTAATGTTGCATCAATTACATGGATACATTTTTTAAAAACCCACACATTTGGGAGGGGAATACATATAGTAAAATGTTAATGTAAAAAACAGTCTTTTTACTTTTCCCCAGAAAATATAGCCTGAACTGAATTCTCTTCAGCAAAGTACCATTAAGAAGTTGCTATAATTGAAGGTCTGATTTTATGAGAAGCATCTTGGTAAAAGGTAGTTGGAAAAAGAAAAGGGCCAGACAGAACCTAGGTCTTGCCAACATGTTTTTTGTTATCCACAAGGTGCTGTGGTGCAACCTTCAGCAGCTGTGAGATGGTCCAACCTCTTCCTCCTATGTCATGGCTGGATTTTTGGTTTAGGTAGTTTTTGGAGTTTATTTTGGTGTTTTTAACAGAGGTGGCAATGCTGAGATGCCAGCAACTACTGAATTAGGATTTTAATTGACTAGGATGGTTACTGGTTAAACTTCAGTTCATCAAAACTGGAAAAATGGAATAAAATATGGCCAATGCCTTACTCATCACAAAAACAGAAGCTAGAAAATCTTCCCAGAACATGTTTTAGTTTTGCAATATCAAACTTACTGGAATGTTGTACACAGAGTTTTTACATTTTAATACCTGGAAAGATTCAGAGGCCTCTGCATCAAAATGGGCCAAAAATTGCAGAAATAGTGTTTTATTCACATCATCTGCCCCATTAAAATACTGAAATAAAAGGCTAACAAAGGAAGCACTTTTCAGAGAACACTTTTTCTTGATATCCAGCACAATGCCATTATAGAGCTTCAGAGAAGCCCTTTTGGTTTCAGTGTTGGAAAACAAAATAAGTTTTGCTTTTTTCCTTCAGTCCTTGGAGATCACTTTCTGTTGACATATAGATATCATATACATACATGTATGTATGTATATGATACATATGTATAAACAACCATTAAATAGCAAGGTTCCTGTTTGTGTATGTTACAATATTGTAGTATCAAGGAGAATCCAGATAGCAACACTGTTTAACATGAGGTTTGAGGTAATTGGTTTCTGAAATACCTGGATCACAGACTGCATCCAGAAATAACAGCTGGGCAATGAAAAGTGGGTTTGTTGTTGTTTTTTTTTTTTTTCAGACAGAAAAAAAACGAGTTAAAAAAAAAAGCTTACAGCAGTTGCTTTTACATGGAAAAATAAAGGCACAACAGAATAATAGCATTACATTTCAGAACAGCTGGATGGACGTAACACAAGTATGATCTTCTGTGGAAGTGTCCTGACAAAAAGCATTGCTGCTTACTCCATAGGCTACTACTTCCATCAGGGAACTGAGCATCACCCTAAAACGAGTTATGACACAGGAACTCCCATGCAAGGGACCAGGTGTGCTTACAAAGTGTTCCAGGAACACACACACACTTGTGGTCACACAGAATTGGATGGCAACTCTCTCCCTGATTTCCACAGGACTTCACCCGAACACAGTTGAGGGACTCAGCAATTGCAGGAGCCTGCTCAAACTGATGTAAGCACTAATTTCAAAAGGCACACTGCCAAACCAGCTCCAAGGTAGAGCCATGTATTGTTTGGTTTAAAGCTTTCTTCAGTAACTCTCACCCAATGACACTGTGCTGTCAAGGTTAAGAGAACTAAAAAGACTGGAGTGAATTTTACGTCCAATGGAAAATTATGTTTAAAACCTCCCACATTTTAAGGGGGTTATAACTATAATACTTTCAGAATACCTTGGATTTATTTATATGGGTTTGGAAAGCTCTTTCTCTAGGTAGGACTTTGGATTTAACAGTGCTCCTTCAGTGCCTTCAATGTAGACTGTTAAATCTGATGTTGGGGACACAGAGCACACATCTTGTGTTCTGGTGAAGCCTGATTAGTTGTGTCACTTCAGAGAGAAGGAATTTCTAGGAACTGGTTTTATCAGGACTTTACTGGCAACAGCTCCTTACAGATCATATTGTCAATGCAGCAGATGCAGCTGCTGTAAACGGATACGGCAGCGAGCAAGATCAGCCCGGCTATTTGGCCTTGGTAAATTCTTAACACCCTGACTTCACAACTCACTGCAGCACCACAGCATATGCCAAAAGACACACTGCTCACACATGGATACTCACACTGATACATGAAAAACTCTTCCTGGTTTAACCGAAGATGGCCACAGAAAAGCAATAAGCATCTTTAGCAGAAGGGATGTGAACATCCAAGATAACCTAAACATACAGTCAGTGCCATCCTCAAAGCATGCCCAAGTACATCCAAACTTGCTCCTCATACTGTTTTCAGGCTACACTTGTTCTACCCTCTAGACTTTGATGTAGTGCACACTTAATTTAAACATTATATATATATTTCTTTATTTATTTGCTGTGCGTACACAGACCTTTCTCCCTTTTCCCTGCAGAAACATATTAGACATTACAAAAATAATTTGTGGTACAAAAGAATTCTCACTCAATGTAGAATTTTTGTTTGTATATGTAACTAAAATATATATATTTTTTTCCAAAAGTAAAAAAGTCAAAATGTCCTTATTTTCCTCTATTATATAGTCTATTTTATTTACAATGTTACCAAATAATATCCTGTATGTAAAAGTGATGAACGTTTGTGGGACACTTCCTGCTTAGCAACTTCTCAAGTGGAGTGTGGCTTGAAGAGGACTGCAACAACAGCACTGTCACACCTTATCGACCAGCACCTTCCTCTGCAATAAGAGTTCCTTCCATACCATGTGAAACCAGACTTTTCCCCTGCAAAACAGGGCAAGCTCTGACGATCTGCCTAGAAAGCAGCACAAGAGGAAAAAAATGCATGTTCTCTGGTTTCTGTGCTGTGATATTAAGGGGTATCAGGATATTCACATGAATATACAAAAAAACTGACCCAGCCAACGTGGAAATATCTGCTTCCACTGAAACCAGTGACTTGAAGTGGGAACAGCAGGGAGTCAGGAGACCCAAGGAAAATGCAATGGAATTACTGGGGGGCACTCATGGACCTTCACTTTGAAACAAACATACACAAAGATCTTGGCATTTCCATAGGTGTAACTGTCTAGCACTGGATATGTTGAAGAATGAGTCAGAATAAAGAAGTGGGTTTCTTTTGTCTTAAAAAGAGATTTCTTAATGATGAAGACCAGCTAAAATCCTTAATCATAATTAATAAGCCTGGTACTACTTAACTGATGGTTAAGCTGATTTATAGCCATCTCTTATAAAATGCACATATATTTTAATATAAGCCACGTAAAATTTCCAGCCTTGCTGTACCAATGCAATTTCATTAGCAAGTCACAGCTCTAACATCTAATTAGGTCCTATGGTATTTCCAGTTTAAAAATGTGAACTCAAACTTTCTCCACCTAGGAAACCAGCTCAACCAGTACAATAAATTCATAAAAGGGAGTTACACCAAAGGGGTGGGGAATTGTGACTTTTAAAGTCAAGAATTTTTACCAGGATATTCAATGTTAATATTCACTTAAGAACTGCCATACAAGGCAGAAAGGTCACCAATAAAATTCTGCAGCCAAGTTTTTGAAGAGCTCTTTTCTCCAAGTCTGAATGAGAAGTGAAATTCAGTGCTTGCAAAGTAATCTAAGAGGTGTTGTCCCCATCATAATCAAGGGAAGCGTTAAGAGGAAAAGGGCTGCAGTTGCTTATGACAGCTACACCTATGGATGTGCCTGATTCCTGACTTGGAAAAAGCCTCTGCAGCACCAAACAGAAACAAAATCATGTTGTTAATAAGAGTTCAAATGCTAGATTAGAGGTGAGGGAACTACTTACTTCACAGCTCAACTGCTGAAAGACCACTAAGTTAAAAAGAGCTTGTCTTCATTAATAAAATAAATACCAGTTTAAAAAAACAACTTTAGTCAAACTCATACAAATTTGGAATAAGCGAAAGTTCAGGATTTCCTTCTCTGCTGCAACAGCAAGACACACGTACCTACATACATATAAAACTTGTAACTCAGCACACATGCAATTTGGAGATTCTTTTTAAAGTCAGTTTCTGAATCCTGTTGACAAGATGATCTATAAGGAACCATTACACCAGGAAGATATAACACTTTACAATCAACATTTGGTCAAGGTTTGTACAGTCGTGCAGTTCCCTGCAGTAAGATAAGCTACATGTGAAAATTTTTGTTTATGCTTTCTCAAAAGAGAAGATTTCAGACACTGTCTAATAGGCTATTAAAATCATATGGCACTTTCAATAAATACTTTAAAGCTTCTTAAAGAAATCAGGATAAAAAAGCAACTGCTGTAATAAGCCTGTTTTAACTATAATATGTAATGCTGAAGGAAAAAATCCAGAAGAGCAAACAGATATTAACAGTTAAAAGACAGTACAGCTTTTTTTCTTTCTGCAGCAATATGAACTGGCTCCCATTCCTGGGAAAACGGGAGCAAGTTCACCTTGAAACAAGTATTCACTCAATCTTAACTGCTCTACGCTCCACCCCAACCCTTACATCACTTCACTTCTAAAACATAGTCACATTTTTATATAAATCTCAGTGCAGAAATGTATTAAACATGAAAAATACTGATCCTGCAAACATTTACAACCACGCTTAACATTAAGTGAGTGCCTAATGTCATGACACCAGAAGAGCTACCTACACCCTTAATGGCAAGCATAGGTATGTTGCAGCATCAGGCCCAAAGATGCCAACCCCCACCAGGGACATCAGCTGGGTCAAAATGGTATCGTTCTGTCTGGTTTTGTCAAGGTTTTTTCAACAGAAGCACATCAAGAAACAGAAACTTTCAAACCTACACACGAAAACACAGTTACATGTGTGTACATACTAATATGCAATATACATTCAGTAACTTGAAAGAATAGGTTAAGACTTTATTCAGATAGACAAATTAAGGCAATCATCTTAATGTCTCTTCAAGATAGAGGACCATGTCCTCATTTGTGACCTCTAAGTTTTAAAGCTATACTTTTCAAGAAATATATTTCAATTTTCTTTATATTTTCTCCAATTACCATTTTTGTTTGCTTAATAAATTATATCTGTGCAAGGGCGCACGCTGATAATTTGGCAGTGGCAAGAAGTCCAATTCATTTATATAATACAGACTTTTTACATTTCTATTACAGGGTGATTAGTTTAGGACTGTATTTTGGCTTAACATAAAGGAAAATTTAGAAGATCTGGCCATCCAATGGACATAACTTTGTCAGTCTAGCAAGACACAGAATTCATGTTATATTCAAAGTAAAAAACAAAATTAAAAAAGGAAAATTAAAAAAAAAGAAAAAAAAAAAAGATGTACTGTCCTTTCACTAAAACAGACCAAAAAAATAAACACAGATGGAAACAGCCTTCACAAATAAGAGTGAATAATGCCCAGGTACCTTATATAGGCAGTTATTCTACAACTGTATACAGTTATTTACAATGGTGCTTTATTAAACAAAACAACAAAAAAATGGTAGCACTTCCTAAAAGATTTTGGAACTTTTTTTCTTTTTTTTCTTTTTTTAAAACTCCCTTGTCATAAAAGCCAACTTACATTAAAATATACTTACTACAAGACAACACAACTAACAAAATATATAATAAAACTCATACAAGTAGAAAATTCTGAGGTATTTCTGGTTTGAGGTGGTCTGTGGTCATGAAGTTTTAAATTTTTTTCAGTTTAAACCTCGGAAGCCACGTAAATGTGTGTGTGTGTATGTTTTGTGTTTTTGTTTTTTTTAAGATTTTTTTTTAAACATTGCATGTTTTGCAAATTAAAAAAATATTTCATTGTTGAATCAGCAGCATTAGGAACATTCACTGACTAGAGCGAGTTTATGGCATAATAAGAGTAACGGTATTTTAGAATATGCACCACTTTAAGACAAAGAAGTTTCATCACAGAGTAAGGAGAAAGCAGCGTCAAAGAAACCAGTCAGAGAGATGCTATGGGAATCACTGCTGCCACTCAGCCAGGCAGCTCATAGGCTTCTTGGATGCTACAGGAGCCATCTGCCACTGTTCAGATATTTTCACTCCTCCAGCCCCAAATTAATGGAGAAAAAAAAATTTTATACCACGTTTTCACCCTTTTCCTCTTTCCACCTCTGCACCGGTAGCTTGGGCTGACAGATAATCAACCCAAGGCCAAACTTCCTCAATTGACTCCCACTTAAAATGAGATGCAAGAATTTTCCCATCTTTCAGGATTTTACCAAAGTGCTTCTGAAAGCACTCTCCTGATTACACTGCTTAAAAGCATCCTTCCCACCACTACCTGGAGTTAAAAAATAAGACGCAGTTAGTTCTGCTTTGTTCTTATACTGCGCAAGACTGAGATTCTGGAGGAAGAAAGAACTAGTGCCCTTCTTCCAGCCACTGTCTCTTTAACTCTGCTTTCTCCATACTCTGCAGCCGTTAATACTCTGCCCAGAAATGTCCTTCCTCTCCTCTAATGGTTACCTGAGAAGTAGCTCCATAGCAAATGATGTTTCCCCAAATGCTGCCAAGTCCAACATCACTCTCCCCACCCCTATTCTATGCTCCCCCCTTCAATTCTACCATCAAGAATTAACATTCTCTGCCCAGTTACTTTTTTTCCCATGTTACAATGACACCCGTTAGATCCGTAAAGACACATCTGCTGTTTTTTTTTGAAGCTCACTTCCAAAAAAATAAAAATGGAACTGAACCCAAAACCAAAACAAAATGGGGAAAAAAATCCATTTGAGGAAGGTGTGTTCTTTATATAACAGTCTTAAGTTTCCTCCACAGTTTGCAGCATTGCATTTTTGAAGATGATAGGTGGTTTTCCTTTATGTCACATAAGCTTTATGTCACAGATGCTCCGTGCAGAAGACAGACTGATTAAGAGAAACCCAGAAAACTGAATAAAATAAAAACAACTGAAGTGAGTTTGTTGAGGTTCTGAGGTACCTGCACCTTTTCTGCATTCATTAGTCGGCACCTGAATGCTTGCTGAAATGTCCATTTTTTTAATACAGTAGAGCAATGTGCTGGTAAAATTGATCCAATCCAAAATAATAATAATAATAATAATAACAATAATAATAAAAAGTCAAGATAAAATAGCAGCTGCATTCATGGGTTTGTTGGATTTTTGTGGTTTTGTTTTTTTTGTATGTTTTTTTTCCAAACTTTTTTCTTGTTGTTTTTTTTTTTTCCAAATCCACTGAGTCTGGAAAGACAAAAGTGAACCAGGACCCAGGACTCAGATACTAGACTCTTTGGGTGGCAAGTCCACGTTGGTGACGGACGTCACGATGGAGACGAGGCAGTCCGAGGTAGTGCCGTTGACGGATTTGCGGATCTGCGCAATGCGCTCCTTGACACAGCCCGCTGACAGCCGCGCCTCCGCGTCGTGGTCCCAGCACTCTTCGATGGTCACGCACAGCTGCGCCAAGCCCTGTGGACAAAATGGGGAGAAAACACCTTCAGCAACATCATCTGCACCAGGGATTGTCCTTGCAGAGGGTGGCCAGTTCCATTTAGCACAGCCTAATGCTGGAAAGAAAACCTTTGAGTATTTTCTCCGCCATGTGCCAATTACCTTGAGATAAGCTTTAACAATTATGTGTTTTTAGGTTTAAGCTTCTGCTTTCTACAGCTATAAGATTTGGTCACATCCAGCCCATAAAGTACTTCTTTAATATCAAAATAAGTCCCAAGACTCAGCAGTCAGAGCTTTGAAAGGCAAGACAACAAGAATTACGATTCCCACGATAAAACTGTGAGAGCTGGCAGCACTGTGTCAGTTACTATGAAATCACTGCTTTGTTTGCAATCACTTCTCTCCACATCCCCAAAATAACTGAATCCAAAAGTGCTGGAAGAGCACTGCTCTTATCTGAACCTTCATTTGAAGTGGAGCACTCATATTTTTCTACAGCCCACAGCTCCCTCTGACTCCTAGGCAGTGACTTGGTACACCTGAGTTTAGCCAAATCCATAGCAGTTTGGTCAAACTAGAAGCATTTGCTTTCTTACTGATGCTCTGCGAGATGTCATCATCTGCTCAGTTTCCCAATCTGAGAAAAATCAGCTCTTTTATTAGGTACATGAGCCAGAAATGATCTACCTCTGGGAAACCCATGCTGTGTTATGCTTCATTGTCTGCTTGCCTTCACATCTAATTAATTTTTCCTCAGAAAACTGTTCTAAGTCTTGTATGCTATCTAGCTTGTGAGGAACATGTCTCCAATGATAAGGATCATTTTCTTTTTCTTAATTAAAGGACTTTATTTTCCATTCTTTCACCATATTGAAGGAGTCCTACTAAACCACTGCATGCTCCATGTTCAGTATTGGCTGATTAATCAAGTGCTTTACTCTCTTAAATACAAGGGACAAACAGAAAGGAGAGCAAAAAGGTGTTGAGCAACCCCACATTCCCCAGCACTGACTCTCTCTAGCACTGGGAATGCATAACCACATCCCTCATTCCCATCACACAGGAAAATATTTTCTACTGTTAACCAGGACGGACATACGGGATGTTTTAGCCAGTGATCCTTGAACACAGGGCGCATCTTCTTGTGAACCACCACTTCTTGCAGGTCCTCAAGGGATGGGTGCTGACCTATTTCTTCTTCAAAAGGCAGCATGTATTCATCCACTGGACCTAAGGTGCACACAGAGAATCAGGTTAGCATAGAAATGTCCTCTGCAGAGCCACATCCTCCCCATGCATGAGTGAGCTGTGGCTCCAGAGCAACCTCAACCTACTGCAACAAAGCCTGATGTTCACATGTCACTGCAGACAAATGTGATTTACATTCCTTCTGCACAATGGTCTTTGCTGTCCCTGCTGCTCGTCTGGACACACATTTTCCACTTGTTTAGTTATGAATCCTAACCCTCAGCTGGGCCTCCTGATCTCACCACCTCTCCTTGAGGAAGCTTGCCTGGTAGTCTGTGATTTATTTTAATAGAAAGAGCAAATCAGCCTGTCCTTCCCACATTTTAGCATAGCAATTCAACACACAATAACCGATAAAGGTTTCAGCATGAGAATAATTTCATTTTAGCACTGACTAGAAAGGTCAAGCATATACAACACTTACAATTTCTTGCTTTGTGATCTGGCTTGTTCATAGCTTTGAGTCAGCCCTGACACACTGGAGCCAGACACACTTGTCCCAAGTACTAGCTCCTAAGTGTAAAATGATTTCTGAATGCTTTAGTTATACCAGTTACGGCTGTGAACTGCCCTGGGCCACAGGAATGAGACAACTACTATGAGTATCACTGCAGATGCTGGATGGTAGCAATAACTTCTGCTTATTGAAACATCATTTGGCTCTTGGCAATGTGTAGATGCCCTCTCAGAAACAGCAGCCCAGCTCCACTGATGGGCTTTCCCAGGGTGCTCCATGGCATCACTTATGGTTTCTTAGTAGCCAAATGTGATCACTTTCAAGAGCAGAGATATTTCAAGAGAATCTTTCCAGACTAAAATAAAAGAGTTGACAACTTCATCTAGTCATGAACTGTGACACCAGCAACATGATGTTTAAGTACACGAAAAAATGAAATCAATAAACTGGCTTTATCATTATTCTTGTTGACTCAATGCCTATCACTAAACCAAACTGAAAACAGATGGCAAAATAACGCTCATGATTTTCCCCTCCTCCTTCTCTAAAAAGAATCCAAGCTATGGAGAGCTGCACTGGTGAACTCCAAGCCAAATCTGCTGTTTATATATCACTTCTGAGCTAGAAGTGAAGATGAGGTTCAGTGTAACGCCCTGTCATCCCAAAGGAAGTCTTGCCCCTGATTAGATGAAGATGTGTGTGGCACCTGGAGTATCTTGACCAGCTGCTGCTTGAGAATAGTTGAAAAGGTTCTGCCACAAAGGTGGCAGAAAAAAATCCAAGGGGATATTTGGGATGCCTCAGCAGAGAAGGGTTCAGCCTGCATGAGTGATCCAAATACCACTGTTTCACCCTACTGTGTTCCTCCAGCATTTTACTTGATTAGATTGCAAATTTTTGAACAAGAGATCTTACCTTACCATACACCTATGCAGACATCCTAATTGTAATCCATCTCCTCAGTCCTACTGTGATGCTAACAAAAACATTTGAAGTCCAGGTGAGGTGATCTTGTTTTACAAACTTGATATTCAGTTTAGAGCACCCAAGAAGAAAAAGGCTGGAGGAAGCAGCTTTGGAGCTACTACAATGATATGACTGTTTCCCTGTCCAGGGCCGAAGTCCTGCACATGGTGAGGAAGTCACCAAAGGGCAGATATGCTATTTGGACAGAAAAGATGTCCCACTTTCCCGTATCATTTTAAGATAAAAAAACTGAGAAAGGAGACGCCATGAAGTTCATTCTTTTAGATCCTTCAGGAGAAAGTGAGATTCTCCAAAGTTGTAGATGGAACAACAAACTCAGCCCATGGCTAAGAGTGAGCTTGATCAGCAAAAGTCAAAGATCAGTAACTAATTACTTATGATAGCAGGGAAATGGGCTTGCTGACCCAGGAAGATCCATCCAGCTCTGTTCCTGCTATTTCACTAAGGTGCTTTCCATTCAGGTTACCACAATGCCCTGTGGGGGCAAGGTGACAGCCAAGCTGGCTGTGTGGCTCTTCTCCAGATCTCAAAGCCTGCCTTGGTTACAGGCAGGAATGCAGAGTGCCACAAAAAGCAGCACAGAGCAGGGCTGGAACTAAATGATACCCATCCTGGAGGAATCCCCTACTCTTTCTCTTTCTGAGTTCTCAGCAAATTTGCAATATAACCAATGTCATAAAAAGAACTTTGAGACTTGAACACTACAAAGGTTATTATCTGCAGAGAGTGACAGCTTACAATAAAAAACAAATGAAAAACAGGTTAGCTGCTGAAGAAAAATATGTCACTGATTATTATTTTTTTTAAACAGAGACAGGTCCATTCTCTGGATCATCAAACCACACTGAAACCCAGCCCTTCCAAGGGAAGAAGGATCTTTATTCTTACCATCAACTGCTCTGCATCTGGAGACTAGCTCCCACAACACCAGTCCCATTGCATACATGTCTATTCTCAGGAACGCATCTCGTTGGAAGTTGATTGCTCCCTCTAACACCTCGGGAGCCATATACCTCCTTGTTCCCACCTACAGAGAAAAAACACAAGTTTCATTCCAGTTGGGCCCCTCAGCCTCCTCTGGCTGGAGATGAGTGACAGATGGTTTCACTGGCCTTCAGGCCACGGCTGCTAAAGGTGCACCTCACTCTAAAAACAAGCAAAAGGGAGATGTTTCTTCTTACACGGACTCTCATTAAGATCACTTGGGTCTAGATTAAGCTACATGAAGGGAAAAGCCAAAGTGCATGGCTACGTGTGTGATATTCATTCAGTACACACTACAGGTCTAATTTAAACACAGTGTGGTGTGGTGAGTATGGATGAAATCCACCCTTCCCTGCATCCCACTCCTTAGTGCTTCAGAATCACACACTGCATGAAAAAATGTTGCCTTTGGAGACACACAAAACACCTGAGGTCAAGTCAGACTTGGTTATCCTAGTTCAATCCTCTTTCACTCAAATGAAAAAAAGAGAAATACATTAAAAAATAAACAGAGAAGAGGAAAATTGATATATCCTGAAATGGTATGAAAAGGTGCTGGTTTGACAGGCCTGGATAAAAAGTCTCCTGCATCCACAGAAACAGTAAAACATGAACCCTGCAAAGTTTACCCTGCTCTGGTTCGCTATGGTTTGGAAAAGATCTCTTGTTTTGAGGGGGATTCTGTCCTTGTTGGAGTGCCTCCCTTGTTGTGCTTAGTTTAGCCCATTATGTAGGAGAGTGGAGGGGACAGCAAGACAGAAAACACCTTTTTAACATGGGAATTAAAACACCTTTAATACTTTCCTTTAAAGAAATTCTCATCTCTTCTTGCTGTTGCCTGAGGCACTGAGGACAGAGGGAAGGCAGGATGTGGAAAGGAGTGAAAAACACTGGAAAAGTCAAAAAGAAAGATGATAAAAATTAGGAAAGATGGGGGGGGGGGGCTAGCCCAGAAGAGTGTTCACTCCTTCTGAGACAAAGCTAAAAAAGAGAGACTACACTGGAGATGGGATTTCAGAAAACCACAAAGACATAAGTATGGGATGATGGACTTGCTGCACCTTAGGATGAGAGGAGAATGAGGGGCCATTCACTGCAATGCAAAGGCAGAAAATTAAGAACCCATAAAAATGTAGTCAATTGTTTACACAGTGAACATCCAGCTGTGCCAGTGGTCACCCAAGCAGCCAGCCTGGCTGAATTCTTAAAATTAAACTAATAATTTTAGAAGTATTGCTATTCATATTGTAGTATTAATATTTAGGCATAGTATTAATATTTAGGAAGTATTAATATTTGTGTTACAGGCTAGAGAAGTAATCTGTGCAGTGGAGGGGAGCTGATTAACAGGCTACACACTGAGGGGGTGGCAAATAGCTCCTCAAACTGGCAACCTGACACACGTGGGATCCCTCAGGGATCCATATGGGGCCAAACACTTTATAAGTGATGTAGATGATGGGATCACGTGTAATCTGATGACGCTTGATGATGATACCAAACTGAGTTGGGAAGTGGACACTTTGGAAAGGACAGACACTCTGCAGGAAGACCTGGATAAGCTGGAAGAGTGGGCTAACAAGAATCTTTGAGAGCCAGAGAGTAGCTCTGTGGAAAGGGTCTTGTGGAGCTACAAGCTCAGTAGGAGTGAACAAGAAGCTGCTGTGGCAGAGAGCCAATGGGATGCTGGGCTGCACCAACAAGGGTATCACCAGCAGACATAAAGGAGTCATTATCCTGCTCTACTCAGTGCTTGTCAGGCCACAGCTGGAATACTGTGTGCAGTTTTGGTCCTTGCCGTGAAAAAAATATGTGGGCAGGCTGAAGAGGGTCCAGAGAAGGGCCACAAAGCTAATCAAAGGGCTGAGAAGGCTGTCCTGAGCAAAGGCTGAGAGAACTGATTTATTCAACCTTGAGAAAAGAAGGTTGAGGGGAGACCTTACCACAGTGTTCCAGGATTTAAAGGGTGGTAGCAAAGAAGACAGAGACTCTCTGTTTTAGAAGGAGTCAAATGGAGATGCGGGGCAATGGGTACAAGTTACTCCTTACAGATTTTGATTGGACACAAGAGGCAAGCTTTTCACAATGAGAACAACCAGTCACTAGAATAATCTCCCCAGGAAAGTGGTGGATACCCCAACACTGGACACTTTGAAGAGTCAGGTGGACAGGGTGCTGGGCCATCTTGCCTAGACTGTGCTTTAGTCAAGAAAGATTGGATCAGATGATCCATGAGGTCCCTTCAAACATGGTACTCTGTGATTCTGTGAATATTTATTACTGAAACAATAAAGAGTCAACTAGCCCTGTATCTGAAGGAGGAAGCTACCTGCTCCCAGAGCTCGGGGACCTCATCTGTACAGTGGTCAGGAGGGTTTGAGCATTCTCCCTGCTCACTCAGATTAAAGAAGCTCCCAAAATTTATGTCTGAGCACAAGGTTTTATGGAAGATACAGGAGGGTTTGAGCATTCTCCCTGCTCACTCAGATTAAAGAAGCTCCCAAAATTTATGTCTGAGCACAAGGTTTTATGGAAAATACACATCACAAAGATAATTAAATGCATTTATACAAACTACCCCCCCCCCCACCAAGGAGCTGTGGCAAGCCCAGCTTTTAAAAAATGTTAAACATAATGATTACCTGTCCATGAGTGTCCCCTGGCGGTTTTCCAGGTTCAAACCGTACAGCTAGTCCAAAATCGGCTAGCACTGCCGTCAAGTCGTTCTTCAGCAAGACATTTTTACTCTTGAAGTCCCTATGGACAAGCCAAGAAGTAAGTTTGGGAAGGGTTTATTATGGCACGTGTCTAAATCACATTGCAATACAACATGTTGTATGTCTACAGGCATAGCAGCTCCCAGTAAATCAGCTCCTTCCTTCTTTTCTTCCCCAGCTTTCCCAGCATGGCCAGTGCTGACAAATTTGGCTGCTTCTCACTGCCCTTGTCACTAAAACACAACCAAGCAGCCCTGAGCTGCCCAGCACAGACTCAGACGAACTCCACAGTGAATTAATCTCAAAATAAAATCTGAAGGAGCTATTTTAATTAGAGAAAACAGTTACGTAAGGCATCATTTCTTGCTCCAAGCACCAGCTCTGGGCAATTCTTACTCCCAACAACAAAAACTAGATAGGTTAAGGGAGCACATTACTCTTTATCCTAGGAAGGATGTTTGCTCCTATCTACAAAATTAGATCTTTCTGGAAATCAGCAGACAACATGCTTCATCAGACTTTGGCCATATTCATCTATTAGCCTTCTGTTTTAATTGCTGGATCGATCTTTTCTGAAGAATTTGGAGGGTTAGAAAGCAAGCAAGGGAGGGGATGAGCCCACACTCAGACACACTGTCAGGATCAGACTGGGGAGGTGACAGGCAAGTATTAAGCATTTGCACTAGAGATGGTGGGTCTGTGCTTGAAGGGGACATTTGTGTCAGTCCTGTGCTGCAATAGGATCATTTCAGGGCAGCTCAGGTAAATCTGCAGGGTCTGGAAAGGGTGGGGGGGTGAAGGAAAATCACACTGAGATGCCTAACCAGTAAAGCCCTGTTCCCTGGGCTTCCTGCATTTTCATCTGAAAAGGAATGTTTGGCAATCTAATTAAATTACAGACCTTAGACAGCAGATGGCAATTGTCCTGTATGCTCAGCATTATAATTTCCCTATCATCAATTCACTCGGTGACCCTGCTGATTGCAGGACATTGCAGGCCTGCACAAAATAATTAATGAGGGCAGATACAATTGTTCCGCACCGGAGAGACCTGTCAAAATTCTTTGTGAAGAGAGAAACTGCTGGACCATAGAGAAGGGCTGCTCTCTGCAGCCTCAGATGCCAGAGCATCAGCTCAAAGCACTGTGAGCAAAAATCATTCTGTGCCACCCAGCCCCTGATTCTGAGCTTAAAAAATCAGAAGAGAGGCTTTATCCTTTCTAAGCTAAACACAGCACGATGGGCATTTCTAGCTTGAGGATTAAGATGGAGGAAGTGGGTGTGAAGTTGGGGAGCATCATACAACCAGGGAACCCCAGCACAAGACAGCCTCTATCACCTCTGGGGACACAGCACAGCTTTGCAGAGCCTCCAAAACATTGGTACCCCTCTGTTACATAGAAAAACAGCATCTACCTAATACCTGTCATCTTAGAGACTGTCTGTTTCCATGCTATAGCAGTTTCCCCACAGGCTTGGAAAACAGCCATCATCTAATGACATGGATAAACTCCTTTGCTCGCTCAGCATTAGGGGATTATGCCCTCAGGATGGTACAGATTGTGCACGAGATTTCTGCAAAACAGTGGCTCAACAAGGCCCACACAGAAATTATCAGACAGTCTGCCTGAACAAAATAGTTCTGATGGGAAGTGAGATGTAAACCAGTACTATCGGACAGGCATGTGTTGCTGTTGCTGATCCACACTGCCCTTTGGGCATGCAACTCCTACATCTTGATATCTGATAAAGGGATTTCCCTTTTCCCTTCCTTTTCCCCCTACTATTTCCATACATTCCCCCATTTTTCCATGTTTTATTTCGTTCCTTCCTTCCACAAACTACCTGGAGTTGTCAAGTGTGAGCTGCAGTGCAAACGTATCCAGGCCAGGGAGAAGGACCTGATTCAAGCCATGCCAAGTAGAATTCCCACTAATAGTGTATGCATTAGACCATCCTAAAATGGTCACTGATAAAGGAAAGTGGCATGAAAAGAAGAAAATACTTTTTTGCATATAACCCTTCAGACTAGGGAATACAGAGCAAGCAGATTATGAGTAACAGGTCCATTAACTTGATTTAGACACTGGAGACTTTATTTTCAGCTTCCACGTGGGGGCACTTTCGCACCAACAAGCAATTCCATAACCTTAATCCTTCTTATAGTGCCTGGGGCCAGTGAGGAGTTGGCTGAACCCCTGCCCAGCAGTAACTGGGGAGATCCACCTGGCAATCCCAGCATCAATGTGTGCCCTGTGGGAAGCTATTCAAAAATACCCCCTCCACCCCCCCTTCCCAGATGTAAAACGCATTTAGTGTTTTCTTTTAAAAATAAAAGGAGTGGGGTAATCCAAGGGAAATCCCCTGTGTCCTGAAATCCCTCTTCCATAGGTATGTGCTAAATTCACACAAATGCTGCATTCTCCAGCTTTTATCATTTGCTAAATGGACGGGGACACTAATGAGCACGATCTGTTGCTTTAACGTCTTTCTATAGCCTTCCTCTGCTCCCCACCCTCAGGAATTTTCATCTATAAACCACTGTCTTTATTCCACAGGGACAAATGTCAGGGACACAGGGGTCAACTCCAGGAGCAACACAAAGGCAGCTGCAAGCTCTTTCAACAGCTCCCAGCTCTCCAAAACCTTCAGGTTTGGGGAGGTGGGGTGTTTTGGGGGCAGGGACAGCCTTGTAAAAACAGAGATTATCTTGCTGTAGTAAAGCTGGTCCTGCTAGATCGGGTACAAATTGCTGCAGCTGGATGTGGGGTTTAAGTCCTTCCTAGATGAAATGCAGTGGGTGGTGGGGGAGTATGGCCATGGATTACAGCCTGTAGCCTGCCTAAACCCCTTCTGGAAATCTTCCCCCACCCTGCCATGCCACTAGCAAACCACTCAGTAGAGATGCTTTAGTCCAGGGCAAGCAATGTGGGACTCTGGAGAAGGGTCAAAGAAATGGGGATGGTTTAACCTACTACTTTCTGGATTCCAGCTGTCCTCATGGTGCTGCCACCAAGGGAGTTGAAGTATGTGCCTGCTCTGGTATCTCTCCTAAGCACCCTGGCATGATTTGGGTCCTATAAAACTACAGTGAAAAATAAGTAACAGCCATTTTCTGCATTTCCACAGTTTCTCCATTTCTTAACTAAGGATCAAAATCTCTGTGCAAAGACACACAGTGGAGTTTTCCAGTGTAAACTAGGAGGAAATAGGGTCCAGCCTCTGGTACAGCCACAGAAATACACAGATGTGATGACAGTATCAAGCAACCAATATTCCCTTCCCACTACACGTCAAGAAGAGAGTTGATGGAAGAGGGAACCACCTTCCCTTCGGACATTTGCCATCAACTACTACTAACCACACTGTTTCACGGATGTGACACTTATTTGTTCTTCATCATTTCATTTGTGGTTGAAAAACATTCCTGTCTTAGCATAGGATTTGTTGGGTTAAAAGGCATTTGCTTCCTAAAGGCAAAACCTCCTCGTCATCCATTCATAATTTCATAGACGTTCCGGACATTTGCATGCAGTACCTGAGTGGTGTCAATGAAAGAGGCCATACCTGTGTGCTATAGCAGGTTTGTGTCCTTCACCTTTGCACCAAGGGACATCTTCATGAAGATAGGACAAGCCACAGGCCATTGTTTCTGCAACATGGCAGAGCTCATTCCAGCTGATAATATTGCCCTTCAGGTAATCTGTCAGAGAGCCCTGTGGAACAGGACATTATCAGTTCTTAATCGCAGATCCTGCCATGTGACAGATGTGCCACATCATCAGTTTAGAGAAAGGTTTGGAGGGTGCTTGAGAAATCTGAACCTTGATTTAACAGGGGTGAAAAATCACTAGTGAAAGTAAAAATAGGAGAAATAAAAATCAGAAGCATTCATCAGTTTTCAGCCCTTGACAGCACAGACCTCCTGATGTCTGCTTATTTGCCAGGGAAGGGGAGGGAGGTAAGGATGGGAAAAAATAATTTTAAACCAGAGCAATTCATCCAAAGTAAGAAAGGGGAAAGCCTTCCATACAAGAAAATGATGCATGATATCAGCTGGCTGTGGCAATGATTGACTCAGTAGACCTTGGATTTAACAGAGGCGTAACGCTGCTGGCTCAGCCCCGGATTTGCACGTGTTTGTTTTATTTTAAGTGCTAGTCATGTTTCATAACTAAAGTAGTCCGTGAAACAGGAGATGTGACCCAAGCCCCAAAACCAAATCTGAACCTCATCTGCAAGGGGCAAGTCAGGTCTGCAACAGTCTGCAATACCCAGCTCCCACGTGCTCATCTATACACATTAGGAGATGGTGACCACCACATACCTGAGCTGTGGTATTTGTCTCTCTCTCTCTTCCCAGGTCCCACCTGTAGTAATCTTATGTTTGTGTAGGAAAGCCTTGAAAGCTAAAGGAAGGGCCTTTGAAGGAGGGGAGCAGGAGCACTTTGCTACCACAGAGTCATGGCCCACCAGGAACAAACTGGATAGATTGCAGGGGAGCTTCTAGGTGAATATTAGACATGAAATCCTGTTTCACAACCAGTTGCCCCTCTGTATTCCTGAAATGTACATGCACTGATACATTACCTTGTCGTGGAAAGCTGTGATCAGCCAGAGCTCTGTTTCCAGGTTTGTCCCTCTTTTCTCTGCTGCGATAAATTGCAAAAGGTTTTCATGCTTCATGCCAGGAGTGTTGAAAATCTCCCTCTCACTCTGCCAAGATTGCTTATCCTAAAGCAGGAAGAAATGCACCATCAAAGATCATTCTTCCCTTTAAAGCAAACAGCTCCTTCAGTTCCGTCAGAGCTTCTCACAATACTCTTAACATCATCCTCCAATGTTCAGATGTGATGTATCCCTTCAAAATGAGGCTGTTTCCCTAAAGAGTAGATGCTGGAGAAAATTATCCTTGGATATTCCTAAAGCATGGGGAGGTGGGGGGAGGAATCTAAACTCAACCTCACTGAGAAACAAGATTTGTCAAGATTCCTAAGGATATTGCAAGAATAAAGCCTGTGCAAACAGCACCCAGATCTGCCTTGTGGCTGTAATTGTTACAATTGCAAAATCTAATCTAGGCTCTTTTGAATATTTACTAGTAGGTCACAGCTGGCTTGGACAGAAGATGTGCAAATCTCCTTTAGCAATGCTATGACAACAAATATAGGGTGAAAAAGTAATGAAGAAGGAGATAGCGGAGGAGCACAAAGATGCTTTAGTCATTCTTCTTTCATTTGACTTTTGATTGCTTTACTCTTTTCATCTGCAATTCCTAGAGAATCAAGTTGGGAGTGTTCAAAGGTTTCCTAGAGTGGAAGACGTGAACTGACAGAAACGCTGCAGTTTAATCAGCTTTCACAGTGCTGGGGCTCTGCCTTTAGAAGCTGTAGACTGTTTGCTACATTTGGGTCCAGATTTACAGCCTACTCAGGCCGGACACAAAAAGCTGGGGCTCTGGCCCTTTATGTGCACTCTGGGTAGCGTAGCTGCACGATGCCTTCCTGGACTTAAACACAGGCATTTGCGGTGAAGCTAAAATACCCTGTAGGTTTCAGAATGTGCTTGTTCCTGCCCTTCTTGCAACAAGTACTACTACAGGAAGCATTTGGTAATGAGATAAAACAGAGAGAAGTGTAGGAAGGAAGGATCCTTGAACTTTTTCCCCCCAGCAGAAGAGCCCAAATGCATTTTTGTTATGGTCTTAAAAAACATAATCTCCATAGGCCCTTAAAGCATCTCAGTACTGGTGAGGAAGCCCGGCAAGTCAGAACCTAATGCAGTGCCCTTCTCACCTGAATAGGGAATATTTTCACTGCTACGTAATCGTTCATCAGCTGAGCCTTCCACACGCAGCCAAAGCGTCCCCTCGCCTTGATCTCCAAGAGCTGCAGAGGCTTTAGGCCAACCAGGGGAGAAGGGGGTGGCGGGCCAGGGTCCTGCACAAGAGAAAAACACTGTCACCAGCTGAATGTGGACTGCACAACAAAGGGAGAGGAAGAACAGAGAGAAGGGGGGTCGTGGGGAAAGAAGTGCAAGGAAGCAACATTTTATTTAAGGCGAATTATTTAGATATACTTTTTGTGGTAAGAACAGCCTGAAATTCTGTATCTTGCTCCATAGGGTATCAGTATAGAACACATAAAACAATCTACGCCTTCAAGTGTCACTTTGTGTGTTGAACTACTGCCTGCCATGCTCTGGCAAACCTGAATTCTCCTATAGAGCAAGAGCTATTTGGAGCTGTAAAACACCAATAACCTCAAGGCTACCTTCTGCCAAAAGAAGGAACCTTTTGATCTCTGTGACCTAAGAACAAACTACACCTAAAACCTCCCACTGCTTTGTACTTCATTAGGAATGTTGCACACAACCCCAGCAATGGGCAGTAAACAAGTCTCTCAGCATCATAAAGATCGTATCTGTTTAAACTCTGCATTTGTCCAGGAGAGCAACGTAATGCTGCAGGACACATGGAGTTGGAGCTCTGTTCTACCTGCTTTCAAATGGGAAAGGTTCGAAGTATCAGAGAATCAGAATGGTTTGGGTTGGCAAGGGACCTTGAAGACCACCTCGGTCCAATCCCCCTGCCTTGGGCAGGGAAACCTTCTACTAGACCAGGTAGTTCAAAGCCCAATCCAGCCTAGTCATCAACACCTCCAGGGATGGAGCATCCACAACTTCCCTGGGCAACCTGTTTTAGAGTCTCACCACTCTTACAGTAAAGAATTTGTACCTAATATCTAACCTAAACCCCCTCTCTTTCAGTGTAAACCCATTTTCCCTTGTCCTGTCACTTCATGCTCTTGTAAACAGTCTTGTCCCATCTTTCCTGTAAGTTCCCTTCAGGTACTGGAAGGCTGCAATTATGTCAACCCAAAGCCATCTCTTTTTCAGGCTGAACAATCCTAATTCTCTCAGTCTTTTCTCATAGGAGAGGTGCTCCATCCCTCTGATTAAATTGGTGGCCCACATCTAGACTTGCTCCAACAGGTCAATGTCCTTCCTGTGCTGAGGACCCCAGAGCTGGATGCAGTACTTGAGATGGAGTCTCACCAGAGTAGAGAGACAGAATCCCCTTCCTCGACCTGCTGACCACACAGTATAGGCCCATAGTATGGCCTGTAACGGGCAGAGAAGGGAGGGAGAGGTTGCTGCTCAAGCCTTTGGAAGAAACCAGAAGACTGAGGACACTGCAGAACCAGCAAGGACCAGTTCCCAATGACTTTGGACCATGAGGATGATGTCCTACAAGCATTCTCTGAGGGCTCTTAAAAACTGAGCTTCATCAGGGAAAGCATCTTTCCTCATACCATAAAGCTGGTAGGAACTTTATCATCTCTCTGATCTCCACTTCTCTACAAAGTTGGCTGAAATCAGGCAACAGGTTTGAGAGTTTGAGAGGAAGGGTAGCCACCAAGTAGGGCTGTGTAACTCCATCCTTTAGGAATCTTGGACATAGTGATAACTGCATCTAAACCCATCAGTCTAATACTACAGCAGAGGCCAACTGTATCAGCAACTCCAAAAAACAGAAAAGAAAGTTTAGGCCACCTGAAAGGAGCAAGGCAAAAGTAGATATGAATATACATTGAGCAGCCTCCGTGCCTTTTGTAAGGCCCAAATAAAGGGAAGCAACCCCCTCACCTCAATAATATCAACGTGCCCGTAGGGAGGCTTGCGGTGCCTGTACATCCAGAACGCCAGGAGGATGGCCATGGAGAGGACTGCGATGGGGAGCAGAGAGTACACCAGGATGTTGAGCAGGGAGGGTGTTGGTGGCGGCGGCTCGTAGATGACTGTGAGAAAAGAGCAGGGTAAATGAGGGAAAAGGACCCTTCAGGCACGCAACAGCACTGTCAGCTACATGTCCAGATGCAACCAAATCCCATCCATCCCTCTACTCCAAAGCTGACAATGCTGTCCCATCACACCCAACAGTATTCATAAGGCTCCGCAGTTTTCTCTTCTCCATAAGGCTGTTAGCAATGGAGTTACAATGGTCCAAACCACACTTTGCAAGCTGAGCCTTCATCTGACCTTTATTTAGGGTAGGTATTTCTTCCTGGTACACGTAAAAGCAGAACATTTCCCCCATTTAACCCTTCCAAATGTATTAAGAGAGCATGAAATCCCTTGCAGCATTGCTTTGCCTTTTACCGTGATTGACAAGTTGTCAGTTTTTAGTAAAATGCTGCTGGAGCCACAATCAAATGCACTATTCCCACAGTAGTTCTTGTTCCAAATTACATCAGTGCAGTTGAGACACAAACAATGGGAATACTAAATGGAGCCATGTTGCTATGTTGGAGACAGGGAAGGAAAAAATAGCAAGACTTGCCAAATTAAACAAAAAACTGTGAGAGAAAGAATATTTGCTACTAGGTTGCTACGGGTGCATTAATAACAGGAGATAATAAAACCTATGTAAACAATTAAAAATCTAACAGGAAAGCCCAGGAAAATCTGGTAATGGTCTATTGGAACATCTCAGTAAATGCAGCTAGTTCATAACAGAAGAAACCATCCTAAGGAAAAGATTCACCTGCTTTAATAGTTTTTACTGAATGATACTTAAGAAAGTATACAGCTAAAAGAATCATCATTTTTCTATTAGCCTCTGAAGAAGGTCTTGCTATTACTTTTCTTCCTTGATGTATAACCACACATTGTGAAAGCTCACCCCCCCACACACACACACACCCACCCCCACACAGACACCAATTCCCTTTGAATCCCCAGACCAACAAAATAGAATCAAATTCAAAAATCCCAGATGCTCAAGGTCTCTGGAGACCTGTGACCTATGAAGGTGTCAAATACCTTTTAAGAGTTTGAGGCTTGTTCCATCTGGATAAATCACTCTGCCCTCTTCCCCTAGTGCAGGACTTTGTTTTGTAATATCCCACTGTGAACTGTCCACCACAAAGAAAACCTAATCCTTTTTGATGGTATCCAAGGTGTTGGTACAACACACTTTACCCAGAGAGTGAAACAACCTTAGAAAACTATTTTTAAAGAACCATAGCAAAAGGATATCTGGACTTTGTAACCAAAACATCCAACAACTCAATTCTGGCACGAAGCTTAGTCAGAGGAGGTTTAGGTCAAATATTAGGAAAAGATTCTTCACCCAGAGGGTTACTGGGCACTGGAAGGAGGCTCCCCAAGGAAGTGGTCATGGCCCCAAGCCTGATAGAGTTCAAGTAGCATTTGGAAGACACTCTCAGAAACACAGTGGGATTCTTGGTGGCATCCTATGCAAGGCCAGGAGTTGGACTCCATGATCCTTGTGAGTCCATTCCAACTCAGGGTGTTCTATTATTCTAATAAAGTCATCAGAAACCGGGTCTAGAGGAAGAGACCCTGACTCCGCATCCTCCCAGTCACTCACCTTCTGGGCCGGTGGCTTCAGGCAAATGGGTGAATTTCTCATTGCAATAGTTGCCCTCGCAGCAGCAGAAAAACACTTGAGGGTTTTCTTCTGTCGCTACACACTCCTGCCTGTGCCAGGGAGGGACAGACACAGCAATGAAGGGAAGAGAAAAACAATGTCAGCCAACTCCTGCCTCTTGTTTTTGGGCACCGACCTGCCCCAAACTGCCCACTCCACACACCTTCTCCTAAGTCTGCACTGCACAGCTCAGCAGTCTCCACTTACAGAAAACAACTTGGCAGTCAAATACCCCAGTGGATAGCAAAGACCCTTGAAAAGACTGTAAAGGAAACAAATGCTTCCATATGTACTGAGGGCATTAGGCAGCAAGTAATAAATAACAGCCGCCGCTGCTAATGGATTGAGAAGGAGAAAAACGATGGAGAGATGCCTCAGTCCCGGAGCAGTGCCTTTCCCACAGTCCAGATGTGCGCAGTCAGTGGAGAGAAGTATTTGATCATGCAATTAAAGATTGTGCCATAAAGCACATATGACGAGGGCTGAGCTAAGACTGCTCCCACAGCCTTGAGCATCAGTAACTCTATGCACTCAAAAGGCAGCAGACACCAGGAGTAACAGCCCTGCTGCAGGCAGGAGGGACGCTGCAGGTTCAAGGGCATGTAGTGACAGGACAAGGCTTTAATCTGAAAGAGTGCAGGTTAAATATTAGATATGAGGTACAAATTCTTTACTGTGAGGGTGGTGAGACTGCCCAGAGAAGCTGTGGATGCCCCATCAAGGTTAGGTCCCATGGGGCTTGTAGCATCCTTGGTCTAGTGGAAGGTGTCTGTGCCCATGGCAGGGGGTTGGAACAAATGATCTTTAAAGGTCTCTTCCAACCCTAACCATTCTAGGATACTATGATTATCATTTTGGTTTCTTGGGCATTTTTTTAAGTTTAATTTTCAAGTGCAATCTCCTCCTTTAAAAAGCTCATTTCTGCACAAAAACCTTTAAGAAAATCAGGTTGCAGCTCTCATTTTCTGCCTTTGCCTCAGCCTTCCCAGCACTGAGATTTCCTTGCACATTGTGCAAGGTGTTAGGGGATCTCCATGGATCAGACCAACTCTGCTTCCACACATCCTCCCTCTCTCCACAGATCAATGCCAAAAGAGACATGCAGTGATTTTTGCAGTGCTCTAGCAGTAATTTCTTTCTGTTTCTTAAATGCTGCTTCCCTTCCTAGCCACCTTTTGCTATGCTATCCTCTGCTTTTACTTATTAGGCTTGCAGAGCTGCTCTCCACAGAGAACTGTATCAAACTATTTCCTGAAGCCCAGCTAAATTATATGCATAACTTCCTTCCCTCAACCACTTGGAGGAAGTAGCAAAACAATCATATGTGTTTGACATTATTACTCATTTCTGAATCCATGCCAAGCCTCCCTTTCTGTGGTATCACTGACATACTGCCACGAGAAGAGCAGAAAGGGCTCTCTTCAGTCCTAACGCTGGGTACTTTTCAGTGCTTTAGTCTTTTTTGGGGGAAAAATCCTGGCTATAGCCAAACTGTCTCCTGCAAGGCCTCAGCTGGGAAGCACTTGGTTTGTTTTTCAGGCTTTTATTGTTTTAAATTTCAAAGCCAAAAAGCGGACATTTGACTTATTCAAATGAACAAAGATGTTTCAACAAGTTAAACAATGTTTCCAGATGCTTTTTCGTGAAATCAGATAACAAGCTCTTTGGATTTAACAGCATCAGTGTTGGAGCCTTCAGTAGAAAACTTTGCTAGATCTGTTGGTTAAGAAATCAAGCTAATGAGTGAAAGCAGCCTGCTCCACATCTGCAATTCATTATGCCTGTCTTTGAGTTGGTGTGTGCTCAGGGAAGCCATCCAGGTATGTGTGACATGTTATACTTAGCAAATATTACAAATGAGACAGTGGGAGAGAATGACACATTTTTCTATGGCAGTGAGGTGAGTTTCAGAGTGTTTCACGTGCTCACATCCAAGGGAATGTGTACATGACCTCCCCGGTGGGGCTGTGTAAATAAACGAGAGCACACAAGTCGATTTTTAAACACTACCTTTTTCCTATAACCTTAAATGTACATATGCCACATTCTTGTTTCCTTAAGATAAAGAACAGAGTAAGGAGCTGACACCCTCAATGTCCCAACTCTTCCACTCATTTTTTTCATCTTCCAGCAACACGGAGGCAGCACTTGGCATGTGCTGCCTGTGCTCTGAGAGCAGCACATGCCAGCAGAACAGGACCATGCCCAGCATCCAGGGAGATACAGGCACAGGTGCATCTCCCAAGGCTGCTCCCAGGAGTTTAGCATCAGAAGATGCCAAAGACAGAGAAAAAAGGGCATCAGCACCACACCATTGATCAAAAATCATCTTTTTGGCCATTTTTGCGTATTGAGATGCATGAATGTCTGCCAAGGGCACTCAAGGGAAAAGAAAAAATAAAAAGGACTGCATTTAAAGAGCCTTTATTCCTTTATTTATTTAAAGCCAACCTTTCTTTCAAATGTTGCTTTCAACACTTGTACTGTTTGTTAATTCTCACAAGATCCTTTGAGCTTCGGCTTTGAAGAGTCAGGCTATGGGATACTGGATGCTCAATTCCAGGGCTGCAAAAGGCTGGTGAGGAGCCCTGGAAACTTTTAACCATTGTAACAGAGCAATACATTATGACAAAGTTTAAGAACCACTACATCCCTGCAGAGACACTCAGTGACAATACAAGTGTCACTGGATATGAGAGCAGGCACTGAATGGAGAAATCTGTTTACAGTAAACACTTCTGCTTGGAAGTAGGAAACTACAGTGACCTTCTGTTCTCAGAACGATCGGCATTAAGATGACTAATGGGTGAAGGAGGATTGATTTATTGGGAAAGAATAAAAATTCAACTATATATAGAGCTTGGCTACTCAATTGGCAAGGGAATAGGTGTGGTGGGAAAGTAACCCCAGAGCTAATAATAGAATGAGGATGAGAAACAACTCACAGATAAGCTAAGACAACGGGCACAAAAGCAGGGAAAGTGTACAGCACCAAAGGGAGAAAACTCTGCAGTCATGGGGCAAATCTAGTCCTAGCTTAATCTCACAGCACAGGACCCAATGTCCTAAAACTTTTGGAACGAGAAGCTACAAAGACGCATAACTGGGAATTGCACAAATGTGAGCTCAACCTACACTGGTGTTATATCAAGGGAAATCCTTAAATTTTATGTCGCTAATCCTTATTGAAAGACTTGGGCTTGGCTTAGTTGTCGGTCATTGGGGTTTTTTTAACAGCAACACTGAGCCTAGAGCTACAGAACACTGTCCTTTTCAATGATGAAACTTCAGAGGGCTGTTTTCTTTAGCTGTAATTCTTTTCCCCTCTGTAGAATTACATCAAGGGAAATGAGGAAAGACTAGTTAATTTTCCCAGCTATTTAATGAGTCTGGAGCCTTCGTACTACAAAACCTCACTGCTTTTCAGCCCTACTACAGGCAGCGACACACAAACTCACATGCTGCTTTTCCTGCCTCGCTCTCTCTCCTGGCCCATCTCTTCACTCAGCCAAAGAACAAACTTTTTGCAACATCAAAAACATCAGAGTAACTCAACCCCTAACCACCCCCAGATATCTGTGTTTTTCTAGACAGCTCCAAATGATTCCAAGGTTTCCTTTATGTTGCCAAATGCTCTTGGAAGAACATATTTCTCTTCATTTGATGGTACAGGACAAGTTTTTTAATGCATGCCACAATTATCAAAGCTTTGCTAACCAAAAGAAAAGTAACAAAACACAACTCCCCTAAAAATGCCTTTTGTAGCTTCTATTTACAAAGTCAAAGCAGGTAAGTGACAATTCTGAGAGCTGCATTAGCAACAGAAGTAATTAAAGGGGATGGATGGGTCAATTGACTTGGACTTGCTTTCTTTTCCTCAATGCAAAAATTATGAGCCTGTGCACTTAGAGGAACAATTAAACCTGTATTTAGATAAACCAGTTAGGCTATTACCTGTCATAGCAGTTGAAGTCATCTAACCAGCAGCCTTTCTTCACCAGCTCAATGGAGCCCGAGTTGTTTCTCCAGGAGGCATAGCAGTGGAGCCGCTTGTCCTTCTCCCCCTCGCAGCGCTCCACTCCACTTTGGTTGGTCTTCTCCAGCTCCCAGTTGGCATTGTAATAGATGCACTCCCTTGTCTCAGCCTCCCCATGGCCCGGCCCTGAAGAAAAATTCAAACACCAAGAACATTCAATTAAAATCAGAAACAGATCCTGGAAAATATATCTCCATGTGGCTCTGTTTTAGGAGATGCATACGTTTGATTTCCTGGGAGCTAAACAGCTCATCAGTGAGAGCTACAGGGCAGCGTGGAGATTATTCTTCTTCTCTGGTGTGAGGCGGGGAATGGAGAGGTCAGGTTTGCCTAACCTCACAATAGGAGCTCAGGGTAAAGTCAAGAGCCCAGCTGAGATCTCCCCAGATCTCCTCAGGCCAGTGGTTCAAAAATAGGACCTTAAAAAGGGGGGTACACAAGACAAGCCATATCCAGTATTTAACTACAGAAACCCTGCTTAGGAAAGACAACCTCCCAGGGTGCTACTTGATGCTTGCTGGGATGTCACGCAATGGACTTACTCTCCCTCTTTACCTCTATTTTGGAAAACACCATCTAAAAATAAATAGTTTTTTACATGAGCTGGACACAACTGAGAACAGATAACATTCACCCTGCAGAGGAGGGCCAGACCAGTGCCCATTCCTCACTTAGATCTCAGTTCAGGCTTATTTGGGCAAGTCTACAAAAGATAAATGCCACGTTTTCAGCTGTGGGTGACACAGCTCAGGGTGCCTTTCCACCCATGTAAGACCTTCAGCAAAACGAAACTCTTCCCCAAACAACTCTGACCACCCCAAATGGATGCTTGGCCACCCCAAACAGAGTATGTGGGTATTTCCTTCTTTAGAGTCTTGTACCAAAGGACCATGGAGTTCCTACTGCTCCCAGGGAAATAATTGTCTCATAGCCACCACAGAGCAGAAATGGAACATGATTGCAGACACATCCATTAAAAACAGAGTCAAGTAAGGTACCACTGATATCTGCAGGTGACCTGTTTTGTCGCAAACCTTAGAAATCCACTCTGCTTTGTGGCATTTTGAGGATCAGTTTAAAACAAAAAGAAGAATGAAACAAACACACAATTTGTAAGCAGTCAAACAGAAAAGGCACCATGAGCCTTGTACCATGAAGCTCATGATTCCATAAATCCTGAAATGCCCTGCAGCCATCTCTCTTTGGGATTACCCAACCTAAGGCAAGGTCAGACCTGGCCATTATTTTGATGGATTGCAGTCATGGAAAATGTAGGTATCTCAATAAAATGTGTTGACAACTGGGTAAAAAACACAAATAGATCACACAGGATGGTGAAAGGAAAGTGCTCTACTCCCAGAATAACCAGATCTCTGCAAACTGTAGAACCAAGATCCAACATATCAAGTTAAATGATTTGTCCCATGTGAACAGAATTCTGGGAGCAGCCTGACCTGGCTTTTCACAGCCTGCAACTCCTCAAGCTGTCCAGTCTCCAAGCTATTACCTGAAGGCAAGATTCACCTCCAATCATGCAATGCATAGAGAGCCCTTTAGAGATTGCCTTTGAGAAAGAGATTTCACTCAAGCTATTCGGTGTAGCCTCATCTGCTTCAGGGAATCAACCTCCAATTGACCCACAGGCATCAAGCAAAGATTGCAGGTGACCTGGCATGGAGCAGAAATGGAACTGCAAGAAGGTTACAGAAGAAAGCACAGTATCTGCAGAAGCTAGGGGTGATGCATCCAACCTGCTCCCAATCCCAACAGCTGGACTCAGTGATGGGTAATTTCCATGGTATGGAACAAACTCATCACACTAGGAAGATCTCTTTGCAGGATGAAGAGATGCTCAATCCTTCAATAACTCTTTTTTTTTTGAAAAATGTTTAATCTGCATCGTGGGAGAGACTGCAAGGGAGTAGGGGTATGAGAATGTCATAAAGCTGACTTCTGAAACTGGAAATTATATTCAAAGCACACACGAACAAGAGCTCAATTTCAATAGCACCTGCAGGCTTTATCAGCACTTGCAAAGCTCCATCAGAGTTTTCCTCTGACAAGTTGCTAACTGTAATGAAAACAACCTACCAATATCCCTCAACACAGAACAGTGTCAATATTGACACTCCTTGTTAAAGCCTTGATATTTGTTCTCTTGATACTTACACCATGCTTTGTTAGGGCAGATTAAGCATTTTTGCTAAATACTGTTAAATCAGCAGGAAAGCAAAGGAGCTTTGTCTTGTGTGTGTGTGTGTGTGATATATTTTTATTTGTAATATCTTAGCTTCATGGAATCATAGAATGATTTGATTTGGAATAGATCTTTAAAGGTCATGTGGTCCAACCTCCCTGCAATGAGCAGGGACATCTCCAACTAGACCACGTTGCTCAAAGACCCATCCAGCCTGGCCTTAATTGCTTCCAAGGATGGACCACCCATCACCTCTCTGGACAACCTGTGCCACTGTTTCACCACTCTCATTGTAAAATGCACCTCCACTGCAACACATCACATGGCTTTCAGTAGATACCTGATAGCTAATACTAACTATCACCTTCTGCTCCACTCCTGGAAATGTATTTTGTAATATCATTTCCATCATCCCAAACTGAATCTTGATTTTGATCATGATGGGAATTTCCTCTCCCTGCCCAAGTCCATCTCTCAGAAAGCTGGAAGGTTTTAATGAAACATTTTACTGGAAAGCAGCCCCAAAATCTAATCCTGGCTCAGCCACCTCCATCTGTAACCTCATGAAATACTGCGTAGCCTTGTTTTTTCCACCTGCAACGATGGCCAAAGCAATGCACATAGCTGCAGTGAGATTTGATATTTCCACTGTGCTTTGAAAAGGGGATGTTGAAAAGATGTGAAACAGGAGCTGTATCAGCTCTGGGACCAGCAAACCGAGGCTGCTAAATCCTGTTCTGAGCCCAAGCTCCCTTGCTCCAAGACAGTTGTCTTTTCTGGAACAAGTTTCAGCTGAAGACTAAGAGCTGCTTGCAAACACGCAAACCCAACTCTGCAAACAGCAACCGCACCAGGAAAAAGGCCTTTCCTAGTTTTTCCCCCACTGTCAAAGTTTAGATGAGATGGATAAAGCATGCATAACATTTTGAATGACTAAATATATGTATGTTTTCTTTAAAACAGCTCCTAAGGATGCTTGCATTAAGAAAGACACTTTAAAAACCTGCATGTTTGTTACCTGCTTTCAGATCTTTTTAAAAGCCATTTGCTAGGATCCTCACCCCGCTGGGTGCTCAAGACTGCAAGAAACCCTTCTGTTTGTGCCCAAGATGGTCTCAGCAGGAAGGGGCATGGCTCCAGGTCTGGGTATTAATTTACCTGCTGCTTTAGCTCATCAAGAAACACTCACACCTTGCTCTGTAATGGATCACGCAGAGACCAAAGTTTGCAGCTTAACTGCCTGTTCTGCACTCACTGCGTTAAAACCCTCATCTGAACAGAGGGGGGGGGAATCAAAACAGGGTTTTGTCCCTTTGAGGGAGAAAGGTGGGGTGGTGGTGACTAAGAGGAGGAAATCTGAGCTTTGCTCCTGCATCCCCAGGGGGCCATGCTGTTTTTTCTGCCTCCTCTTCCTTCCTTGGGCAATGGATACCCCCAAAGCCACTGTAGGTCTGTAAGAAACACTGAGCTGGACATTGGGTCATGGTTTTGAACTAAAAGAGACTCAGTTTGGATTAGATATAAGGAAGATATTTTTTACTATAAGAGTGAGAAAACACTGCTACAGGTTTCTCAGAGAGGTGGTAGATACTCAGCCCTGGAAACATTCATGGTCAGGTTGGACAGAGCTCAGATCAACCTGATGTAGTTGAAGATATCCCTGCTCACTGCAGAGGGGTTGAACTGGATGTCCTCTGAAGGTCCCTTCCAGCCCAAACTATTCCATAACAGGTACAGATCAACCATGTCCTGCTTCTCCTTTCAGCACGTGTCTCAAGAGGATTGTTGTACCAAACCTCAGTATCCAAGGGAAGGGACATGATTAATTTTGGCCAAAAGAGCCCTCCCTGAAACAAAAACCTTCCAATGCAGTCACAAAACGTGGCTTGGGATGGATTAAAGGGGCTGTGCCCGCCCAGCCCTGCTCGCCCCTTCTCACAAGGCACTTGTCATTTCCCTTACAGCCTGGGTAGGTTGGAAAGCTCCTCAGCAGCTTCATTCAGTGGCACTGCCTGGTAACATCCTGCTCATGTGGGATGGAAAATAAACAACCCAGGGAACTGCTTAGCTTTTGGCAGAAAGTCAACAGGACTTGGGTGCAATGAGACAAAACATTTGCTAAGCAAGTGTTTGAAGATCGTTGTTGGAACTTGGTCTAATTCATTGGGTCCCTGTTCCCCTCCTGCCTAACCCTATTCTGCCAGGCACAATGCAGAATTTGGAAAAAATGCTGTTTTCTACCAATGGGAGAAGAGGCTCCCATTAGGTACAGGCAAAAGGTACAAACACAGGTGGGATCTGCTGGCTTCTGCCATCCATTTGCCATTTTGCAGGAGAGGCGTTTCCACCACAGCTGGGTGATTGCCTGCAGAAACTACTTCAGGCAGAACCACTGCACTGGCAGCACTTTGCAGAAAGACTGAGCAGGCAAACCAGAAGCATGGCTGTGAGGCAGGGGCATGGACATGGGGCACAGCATCCCCACTAGAACTATCAACCCCAGCTCTCTCCATGGAAAAGAGCCTTGTGCCAGCCACCAGGCAAAAACTATCACCATTTTAATACCATGATCCACAGTCATTTAAGGAATAAATTTCCTGCTTGAAATCAAAGTCTAAGGAAGAATCAGGCTTTGAAGAAGCAGATGGGTTTCTGGCATCCCACTGCATCCACCCAGTGCTTTGGGGGTGACGCAGTGTGGCTTCTCCTTGAACAAAAGCTGCATAGAAATACCTTTGCACAAAATACCAAGCTAAATAACTCCCATACATCACGAAGGCAGAGGGAGGCTACCCACCACCACCCGTTTTTGGGGTGGAAATCAATTTTTTTATCTCAGTCCTGCAAAACTATCATTAGGCTGATTCCCTGGGGTCAATTTTCTGCTTCAAATGACGGAAGCATCACGAGGTTTTTCACAAGCAAGACCCTCAGCACCTATCTGAGGCACATAATGATGGGGAGAGCAGTTGAAGCACCATGAGAAACGGGAAGACCTCTTGCCTCTACCTGGGAGTTGCAAGGCACAGAGGGAGCTCATTAAAAAAGGGTCCTCTTGAACTGAAGGACTTCAGCCTGCTGATGCATGGGACCTTGCTGCTGATCTGATACTAAACTCTGCTCTCCTAATTTGGAGTCGCTGACAGATCACTGAAGCTGTATCATTATCCAACAGCTTCTAAATTATGGCCAAGATCCAGTGTAGCAACTCCAGGTCTAGGTGTTAGCAGTTGCTGTGCTCCTAACTTATAATTAGATACACAGGGAATATCTTCCCCAAGGCTGAAGGCTGCTATAAATCTCAGCTCTTTATCTCTGCCTGTCCCCTTTTGAAAACCTAAAATGAAAGTATATACAAAAAGATGGGATGTGTCAAAATAGTCTGCATAAACACTGAGTGATTTACCAGACAGTCTGTTTGCCTGACTGTCAAAACCACCGGGCTTTATATATGAAACTGTGTATGCAACTGAAGCTATTTGCAAACACTTCGTTATGTCCCTATATAGCTATTTGTACATGTAATTTTATAATGCAAAATGACAGAGATTGTACACTGAATTGGGGTAATTGCCCTCTAATTTGGAGGGTAATTGCATGTAGCAATTAAGCAACTGCGGATGCATTCTTGCACGTGTGATTATGAAAGTCGGGCCCTTTGTTTGAGGTTTGGGTTTGTTTTCAAGAGCTATTCCTCAAACCACAGCATGGATGAGCAGAGCTGGGAAATCAGAGGCTGCTGGGCACTCACCTTGCAGCGCAGCATCTGCTGGGATGAGCCACTTCAGTGCCAGCTCACACCTGCCCCTCCCCAGCTCCCAGAGCCTGCAGGGACACTAAACCAGCCACTTCCAAACCCACAGCTGTGTTCTGGCACACTGTTCCATGGGGGGACCACAATCCAAGCATATGTGGAGCACACTGGGAGGCACTGGTGAGGAGGGAAAGGCACAGAAAGAGATCTGCTGCTCCCCACTCTCCTTCTCTCAGACACCTGCCCAGAAATTATGCACAGCACTGCAAATTAAAGAATTTCACATGGTTAGTGCTAGCATTTCAGATCCCAAAATCAAGCCAGATGAAGGCTTGTAAGTGGGAATGTTTGGAAAATATTGCTCTGGAGAGACCACCCAGTTGCATCTCTACAAAATGAATATAAGATTACTAACTGTTGCTCCAGCACTTATTCCCCAAGTGAGGTGATTTCATTCCTGTTGTACTTCAATAAAAGGGTCTAAATACATTTTCAGGCAAAGTATCAGACTATTGGTGACATCTGTGGTTAAGTACGTAGCCCCACATGAGGATTCGAGTATTCCCTGTTCCTTCACATAAGTCTTGAAACAATGGATCCCCTGTAACTGAAATGAGTGTCCACAACTCTGTAGAGCCCTTTCCTCAAGCCAAAACTTCACCCCACCTTTGGGAAACTCAATAGCCCAAGTATGGCCAGGCACAGAATGGTCATATACTCTGGGCTTGCCCCTTCCAGCCGGCTGTATGAAGGGATGGGCACTACCCTGACTAATTAGAAGCACCAACTATTGCAAAATGGTTTTATTCTTAAGGCAGATCAGGTAAAAACAGGCCCAGGCAGCACTGAGAACAGCAAAGGTGTAATGCCAAGGGAAGATATTACTTGGAATTTTGTTTTCTGTCAATAGATTTGGCTTATCCCACAGTAAAAGAACTCCAAGTTTTCGAGTCAATCAATGGCTGTTAATCTATTATCTCAGCATATATTGCCATGGTAACCTGCAATGATGCCACTGACAACCAGTCTCAAAAGGACAGGAGGCTTTAAGTCATTTTCTTTTAAAATTAAAAAAGGAACTTTAATATTAAGAAATACATCCTCCTTGCTCACCAGGGATGACAACTCAGGGCTTCTATATTCACACCATGACTCATGCTTCACAGTTTCCACGGACATCTGTGTAGCAACTCCCCCCCCCCATATATCTCTTTTCTGACTTGGGTTTAAGACAGTTAAAGGTAACAAGGAAATTACTCAAAAGAATTAGGTCTTTATTAGAACATTCCCTATAACTGACAGTAAAACCTGTTTTGTAAAATTATAAAGAGTATGTTTTACAAGTCATTACTACCAGGTCAGGGAAAGGATGCAATAAAGGTTTAATTCTTCTGAATAATTTCCTTGGTATTTTAAGTCAAATAGGGTGGACCCAGAGAATGACATGCAGCATCCCAGCTTCTCAAAAGTCCATAAAACCAGGCAGATTCCTGTAGAGGGAAGACGGAGCCGAGTGACATGAGAGCAATATTCGATTTAGTGAAATACTGAGTGTACACACACACATACATGCACACGGAGCTGATGAGATTAATCTCCTGGCCCAAAGGGGAGGATCACTCAGGAAAAGGTTTAGCAAATCATTCTTCTGGCCAGGCAGAGCAATCCAAGATGATTTGGCCAGGTCACCAGATGACCTGGTGTGCAGCAGGACAGAAACATTGCCAGCAGTTAATCAATTTTTGGAAGCAGAGCATTTTTGACTTGAACTCAGATGGTCATTTCTATATTTTATTTAAAGAAGATATCATTTTAGGTATCCATTAGAAAAATCCTATTTTGTATCATTTCAGTTAAGGACATGGCAAAAATGTAATTACATTTCTCCCTTAGCATCGCTAACTGTATTTGTCTCCCCAAAAAAGGTTTTAGTTCTTTAATAAAACCATCAGGGAGATCAATCAGAAGCATTTAATGCTGTGGGCTTCTGCAGTTCATGTTTAAATGCACTTTGGGTCACAAACAAGGCAATTTGGACAGCAGAGCTCAAACTGGATTAGTAATAAAACACAAAACCCACCTAATTTCTTTTTATTTTTTTTTTACACAGATACACACACCTCCGCTACACCCAAGAAAATGAAAACAAAATAAAGGCAGCCCCGACAAACACAAAGTTACAGATCCAAAAAGGGCACTGCTGCTGCCTGCACATGGCGTGCGGTGGAGGAGAGCGCGTGAAGCTGCAGATCACCCATCCAAATTTCCAGAGATTCTGAGCTGCTGTCTGTCCATGTGTGACCATCCCCAGGGATGACACCTCATGCAGGATCTCTGAAAAGAGCATAGCAGGCAACTGCTCCTTCCATCCACCCTGCTCATTAGGAGACACCTCCAGGCTTCCTTTGCACCACCACCACACCAAAAAAATGCATTGCTCCATACAGGATTTCCAGAAAAGAGAGGTTATGTTTTCTCCCTAGACCACAAGTTTTCAAAGAAGCATATAGGCATTGAGATTTTATTTTATTTTTTTTTTAAATTTGAGGTGTGCATTTATAAAAGCATTAAGCAGACCATTTATTTGGCTTGTAACAGCAATGACTACTCACTGGAATGAAAAATGGCCCCTTGTGGGCTGAGCACTGTGCAAATAAGCTACTGAGAAGGTTGTCTTAGCCGCCAAACTTTGCAGCCTCAGTGACAGGAAATATTAGAGTTTAATTGCAAGATTAAGATATTTCCAACTACACTCCTGAAAATCAAATAGAGGGCAGATTTTGACCAGATGCCACAAATCACTAAGTAAAATATGCAGCAAATTCTGAAATGACATTTAAAACATAATCATTTGTTCTTTCTCCTTCTCCTTGGGACCCTGCATGAGGTCTCCGAACAGCCTGGGAGGAGGAAGTCAAATCACGTATGTTCATAAATATTTTCCCCCCACAGAGCAAAGTTTTGAAAAGCTTTCAAAGCAGGCCTAGAAAACAAAATTTTCTTCTAGGCAAAGGGATGAGGAAAGGGAGCATCTCCTTGTGGAATGCAGAAGTTTAAGGAACAGCAATAACCATGTGGCAATGCCTTTCCCGGCTCTTTCACGTGTGCCTGCTCCAACCCACTATCCTCATCATCCCATGCCGCTGCCACCAGCAGAAATGCTTTGCAGAGCTCCTGGTTTTTAAGGTCTTCTCCGGGGAGAGAGTGATGTGTGTCTAACACAGCCCAGCACACCTGGCAAGCCACCGAGATCTTCAGTACCCGAACAGCAGCACCTCAATTCACAATCTACACATGGCCCTCCGAGATTTATCAGCAGGGACATTTCAAATATGCTTTAAAATGTGCTGAGTCTACTAAGATTGGGCCCCAAGTGCTTTTCTATTGATTCTGCTTGACATTTCCAAATACCACAATTCCAAATTTAATTCACTGGTAATTGGAAAAACTGTAATGCATGTAAATGGACAAGAAAATGTGGGAAGTCCAAAAGGTCAAGCATCAGGAAAGCGTGCCCCTAAGAATTAAATGATGCTTGTTTGTGTTCCTGTCACCCTATTCCACTTGAATAATCAAAGATTGAAGTGGGGCAGATTTCTCAGCAGGATGGAGAAAGAAAGCAAATAAAAAAGCACAACCACTCTAAACTGTAGAACAGGTTCAAAATCACTGTTTTAAACTCCATCATTGACCAGAATTCAAATACAACATAGAGATGACTCACTTGATCAGCAGATTACATGAGCAGGTGGGAAACTCTGGGAAGAATTAATTTGATAATGCTGTCAGCAGAAGAGTCTCTCTACCTAGAAATCAGGTTTCTGAGATTGCCGTTCTGCTACACCACAGCTTCTCCTTGCCAGCCAGTTGACGGGGAGGCAGTGGCAGAGAGAATATCTTAGAGATGTCGAAGTTAAAGCCTCAATTCCAGCATGGTGATGCCAACTCAGGTCTCTTGCGAAAAACAAACTTCTGTTTCAGGGGAGTCAAGGGTCTCAGTAACAAGAAGTGGTGTTGGACCACATAGGAGATGCTTGCACAGCTCTTTGCATAGAGCTGAGTCACAGCAAAGCCCATGGCTCCCTGCAATGTGCTCCAGGGCTCACTGTATTGATGGGGAATCCATTCATGTATTATACAAAATGCAGTATTACAAAATCTCTGTATCTCTCCATGTTCTAGAGAATAAAACATGCCAATTCTAGCTGCCAGTCTGACCTGCCTTCCTCAGCACGTGAGCAATCACCAATGCCTTGACATCCCAGTGCATTTTATCTCAAGGGTAAGAACACAATCCAAGTGCAGGACACAAAGAAGCATGAGCACTATTTATAGTCAGAGTTACAATGATGAAGGACAAGTATGCACTACCACATCCCAAGCAGAGATTCCTCCGTTCAGCCCACAGCAGTACAGGGGGAAATTGGTAACTCCTCAAAGCAAGGAACGTCTTTTGCATTACTCTAGACCTTCAGAACATTCAAGGTTTGCAAAAGAAACGACTGACTTTTAAAGGCTCTTTTCCCAGTGTATTTCAAGAGTTAACAATGTTCAGTGAAAGCATGAGAAGGCAGCAGAACCCAGCCTGAAAGACAAGGAAGGAAGAAAAGCAACTCTCCAGCCGTTGCAATCACAAACTAGCCTTAAGCCCTCCAGAAGGAAGTAAAGACATTCCTAAAATTCTTCAAGGATGAGAAACAAGTTGCCAGCCGAATCAGAAGTCCATTTCTCCATTCTTTATGCTCTTAATGGCAAATCCCACATGAGCAATTTTAAGAGCCTCTTTTACAATGGAATTTTCTCCCAAGTAGCTACAGCACATCTAGGACTTGTCTCTTGTTTACAGAAACATACCTTTCTCCCTTGGGTCTACTAAAAAAAAATCTCCTGTCAAATGACCTGAGGAAGGAATGTAGCACAACCCAATACCATCATGCAATTTCCAGCGATTGTTTCTGTTACAATAATGAAAGGCATGGAAGAAATGGCTGGATAACTGCAGTGATTCTCTAAAGACAAGTTATAAAAGAGATGCTGAAGAAGGATTATGTAAAGGAGGTGGGGGGAAGTAAAGTCACTTATTATCTTTCATTTTGATTGTATGCACTCACCAGCATCTGAATCTCACTTTGAAATAAAAAAGCTTTTGAGCTTTCTGTCCCAGAAAGTTGTAATCCTGCCTGTTCCACAGGTGGGAAGGAATAAAATGACTGTGAGTTCTGGGATAGGTCTTCTCCTTCCCAGTTTTCTCACACCATTGGAAGATGAAAACACTTTGGACCACAGTGCACACATGGACCGAAAGAACTTACCCTCCATCTGTGTTCATGCTTTCTGGATAACATGAGCTCAACAGCTCCACCCCAGAAACTGGGTACATTCCCTTCCAGTTCGACTTTCTATTTAGATGCCCGTTCCCATGGTGACCAGGCTCCAATATTACGTAAAACACCATAAAGTAATATTCTAAGATTCAGCATAGTATTCCCTGCCAATTCCCTAACCTCAGATAGGTGGGAATCTCCACAAGCCCCACCTCTAATGCTGCTCCTATGTATTTAGATGCTGATATATGAGAATAAGGAGATGGGGCACTTTCAGGGACACCACAAGTATTTAGAGGGATTTATCACTGGAAATACAATTAGAATCCAAGACAAGAGAAGGCTCCAGGGAGACCTTGCCAAGGCCTTTCAATGTACAAAGGAGGTTTACAAGAAAGATGGAAAAAGGCTACTTACCAAGTCCTGTAGTGATAGGACAAGGAGCAATGGTTTTAAAATGAATAAGGATAAGCTTAGATATTAGGAAGAAATTCTTCCCTGTGAGGGTGGTGAGGCACTGCAACAGGTTGTCCAGAGCAGGTGTGGATGCCCCATCCCTGGAAATGTTCAAGACCAGGTTGGATGGGGCTTGAAACAACCTGATCTAGTGGAAGGCATCCCTCCCCATGTCAGGGGGGTTGGAACTAGATGATCTTTAAAGGTCCCTTCCAACCCAACCCATTCTGTGATTCTCTGATGCAGACAGTTGAATTTCTGAAAGAAAAACTGTATGTGGTTGTCAGCTTCAATGACACAATCGTTGTGGTAACAAGAGGATGTTTGATACCCGGTGACTGTCATCATGTTGAATGCTACCATCTGTGTCCCACAAGACACAACATTGTTCTTCTTTAAGTCACCACCCTGATTCCACCACAAGGTCACTAACTGCCTAAAACCCCACCCCCTGACTTCCCATCATCAGTCCTTCCCTCAGCATCCTTTCCCGCATCCACTAAGGGTGTCACCTTGTCATAGAAAGAGATCATGTTAGTGAAGAGGACTTGCCTTTCACAAACTCACATTCATTGCGCCTGATCCTCTGGCTGTCCATGTCACGTTATGTGGCACTCAAGATGGTCTGCTACACAACCTTTCCCAGCACCAACGTCAGATTGATAGACCTCTGGGTCCCCAGATCCTTCTTCCTTGCCCTTTCTATAGACGGTGTTGTCCCATTTGCTGAATTCCAGTCAACTGGGACCTCCGCAGTTAGCCAGGACTGCTGGAATATCACTGGAAGTGGCTAGGTTGATTGAAAGTGACTCCTCCCTCTACTAACCTGAATATTCAGTGAAGAGACCTTGCCTGATACCAGAGAGCAGGTCAGACCTTGGACCCTGACAGAGCAAACCTTTTAAAATCTTGAAGGTACTTTACAGTTTTTTTCTTCCTTCTCCTTCAGATTTCAGCAAGAGGGCAACCATGGATCAATCTGTCCTTGCTTGAACCACCTTGCAAAAAATCTTTCAAATGCTCCCTCCATAATCTGCAACATGATCATTTTAGGCTGCACTCAAACCTTTTGTTTTTCCCCAAAAGCTTCATCAGCAAGATGCAATAATCATTTGTTTAACTCTGCATGCATGAGTTGTAAGATGAGTGAGGTGCCTGCAGGAATATACAGAGGTATGGCAGCTACACAGAGATGAGCAAACTGCAACCCTGAACACATCTTCTCACTGCCTCCCCCTGCTCAGATATACTTGGGGACACAGGCATGCAAACTACTCCCACTTATCTAATGAAAAGGTACTGTATGAGACATTACTGTACAACTCCTTCTAATCAGCAGGAACAGAAATGGAAGACATATCCCCAGCAAATTCCATTATTCACTAAAGAAAACAAAACGTTCCAAGGCAATGTGAAAAGTTTCACTATGACAGCAGCCAGTTGAGCAATAAAACCACTAAGGTCCTGACTAGGTTTGAACACATGCGTCTCAGTGCTTTTCAGCCAATTTTCCTGAACTTTGGTAAGGCGTTGCAGCCATCTGAGAAGTGCAAACAAAGCTTCTGATAATTTTTTGGAGGGTGCAAGACCATCTACCTGCTTCCATACCAACAAGCAGGTGAACACACCTGCCCCAGGCAAGGCAGCAGCACAGATGGGAATCCCTCCACCTTTGTATCTTTCTTTTTGAGGTTGGAGTAAAGATAAAAGTACAGGATAGTGTCAGCCCACTACTGCTTGTACACATTTCTCTGGGGTATCATATCACAGTTCAAGCTTTTCAATATCAAAACGTTAGCACAGGATTCACTTTCTTTAATACAATAACCCCAGGAAAACTTAACCTATAATTCTAGCTATCCTGGGACCTCTGGTGAGCACTAAGAGATGCACTCTTCCTCATGCTAAACTAAAACTGGAGAATAACACTGCTTATCAACCTCCTCCATCTCCTAAAATGACCCCTGCTTTGCAAGGGTGAGACAGCTGCTGAAGAGTAAAACAAGTGATGGGTGAAATAAGTAGTAAACAACAAGTGGCGAAAGGTGAAACAATCACAGCTGGTGTGATTCAGGTTCAAAGCAAAACCTGAGAAGGTAATTCCTCACACAAAGGGTATGTGATGTGGGGATCCCCTTCTCAGAAGATTCCTCCTAATGTTTTAAGAACCACATGCACTTGCTTGTTCTGCCTTTTCTCCTCAGGCACTTTTTGGGAAAAGATGAAGTCAGGCCACTAGGCTGGGTTGGCTTTTGTTCTGGCCCAGTCTGGCCATTGTCTACTTCCTATACTAAAAGTCTTAAATCTAAAAACATCTCTTGAAAATAATTCAAATATTGCAAGACCCAAGCAACTACCAGCCAGTCAAATACAGTTTGTTACTGACTGTGAACCTGCTCTTGATTTCCATTTGACCTATCCAGACAGACTGCATTTCTTTTCATGTTGGGATTTGAGGAACCCAATCCCTCCCAACAACTGCCTCAAGCCCAGAAGTGCCATTTGGAGCCAACAGCTGCTGAGAGAAGGACACAAAACCTCCTCCCTGCCCCCCCCGCAACCATTTCCCCATAGACACAGATTTTGCACAGGCTTTTCATCTGCTCACTGGTATTTTCCATCTTAGCAAGTTTTTAATGTTTTATGTAGCAAGGATACCCTGCCATTTAAAGAGGGAAGCATACAGTAGTAATTATTCATTAACAACACATCATAAGTGACCTTTACACTGAAGCAGAGGAAGCCACGTGCCTGCCTGGCTGGATTCTGGAAGGGCCAAGAGCTCCAAAGGGAGTAGGTATTTTCCTGCAGGATAGCCAGCCTAAACTATCTTGAAAAGGAGCCTAATTCTTGGGGGAGGGGGGGGGATGTTTAAAACGTCTCAAATTAAGTATGCACAAGACACTACAAAGTTTTGAAAATTCTAAGCAGAAAGGAGAAGTCACCACAGTGACCAGTCCAAGCTGGCATCTCACAACCCACTTTGAGCTCAGCACAGTGAGGACTGAACATACTGTCTTTCTTGCCATACAAGGTACATTTCTAGCATGGGCTAACTAGTGGGGATTAGTCACCTCACCATGAAATATGAACAGTATTGGCATTTCTGCTAAAAAGGAGTTATACAGATTGAATCAAAAGTCAGGGCAGATCTACAAGCCTTGCAGCAAAAGCTGAATCCCTTTGTTTGCAGCAGGCTTTTTCAGGGGAGCAGGGACTACAGGTTAGTTATGATGATCCAAGCCACGTGTCCTTAACATAGCAAAAATATAAATCCTGGTTTTTCAGAAGGAGATAATTTATCTCTTTCCAGGAAGAAGACGAGTCCCATCTTTAGGTTGCCATCTCAGGCATACACGGATGCATGAAGGAAGCAGAACACCACACAAGCAAGTGAGAAGCAGAACCAAGACACACACACGCACACGGAATCCAGGCATCAGAATCATTTGTGAAGCAAAACTAACCTACATCACTTTATGCATGATTACATTTTCAAAAGCAAAAAGTGTTAGGAAATATTTTTGAAGACAGCCAGTAATGTTCTGCAAGAATCGCTGACTCAAGCCCTTGATCTGGCTGTTTAGCTGATGACTGGAAAACAGCCCTGGCTATGTTTATTCTTTAGACAAAGTCCAGCTAAAAATGCATCCAGGCTTAAATAATCTGTGTAACAATGACCTCAAAACCCCAAATACAACACTGCATTGCATGCAGGTTTCCCAACACGATAAAGTACTGTCAGGGCTGACACCCAGTTATCCGCTTTCGATGCACAGTCTACCAACAAGGTGCTTTCATCTCTGTATCACTCTTGGAAGTAACACACTATTTCATTTCCATTTGCATTTCAATATGGCCCCAAGGGCTTAACACACATCTGGTCCTCACTGTGATAGTCTCCTCCCAAACAGCATATTGCCTAGAGATGGTGAGACAAAGGATGCACCACGTTTTAAGCAACCTCATGCACCGGCTCTCAGTTGGAACACCGAGCAGAGCATCCCACATCCTGGCCTGGTGAAGCAACCCATTTTCCTCTGCAGCTCTTCCAGCAGCAAATGTCGCTATCCCAGTTAGCACAGGTGGGAAGAGCCGGAGGAGGAGGCACAGCTCCAAAACCAAGGTTATACATCAGGTCAGGAATGAGCCACCAGGAGTATTTGACTCATACGTGTCAGAAGATCCCAAACTTTCCATGTTATCTAAACAACAAATGCTTAACATAAGACACTATAACTGGCTTGCTGAGCATAGCTTGGGAACTACAGCTCTCACACACAGGCTTGGGGTTTTATATCCATCATCTTGCTGTAAGTGTCCCTCTCCCCCCTCCACAGTCTAACCCAGCAGGGTTTTGCTCCCATCATGCATGTCATCTTCAGTAGAAGAGGACTTTTTATATTTCTAAGACATTTATACATTTGTACAGTATTATTATCAAGGATCTGTGAGGTCTTCCAGATAGTGAAATCCTGCTTTTTTCCAGACTGAGAAGTATTTTTATTCACTCTTTCAGAGTCTCCCACCCCAACGCTGGCCCTAACTCCCCTGGAACACCCACCATCCTGGGGCTGAACACAGGCACAGATGATAAATGAGACCAAGTGCCTCAGCCCAGCAATGTGGCTGATTAACCCTCTCTCCACATGAGAGAGCTTGGGGCAGTCCCACTGATTTTGCTTGTGCCATTCGGGGGACTGGCAGTGACCACACTGGGCATGGGAGATGGTCCCTCCTGCCCAGCACAGGGTCAGCATCTGGCTGCTGGTAAGCAGAGAACTCCAGACAGGAGGATTCTCAGACCCATTTAAAAATCATCTCAGTCAAGCCATCAGCACAAGCCTTGCCAAGATGCTCAAGCTTTCAGCCGCTCAGTTTTCACATCAGTGTTTACTCATACCCAGCCACCCTCACATCCCAGCCCATTCCCAGCCTCCTCCACTGAGCTGCTGTGCATCCTTTTGACATAGGTATCTTTAGCAAGGGCTCAGGGACACGCAGTGTAACACACTTATCTCTCCATCTATAAAATACAATTTTTGAAGCAAGGACACATATCAAAGAGCACAGGACGCAGTGCAGTGACTCATGCAACCAGCAAAGTAGAAACTTGGCTGCATTCATGCTCGCACAGGGCATTCTGCAGCTCTTCCTATAATTAGTCCTTCAAACGCTAGAGGGGAAAGGAACAAATTCAAAGAGGTTTCACTTCACAATTATTCACATATTTCCAAATCAAATGGTTGTCTGTCAGAGAGCAACATGCCATTGCCCTAGGATATCAAAATGCAAACTGAAAAGTCTCTCCAGGAACAGGATTTGCTTTCATTACATTTATATCACCTAATTCATTTTAAGATTATATATAATTAGTCTTTCCCTTCCTTCCCCACCCCAATCCAATATACTCTCCCAAGCAATTTCAGAACATGCCACACATGCCAATGGCACTTCTTCTAAGGCACCAATCTCTTGCCTTTCAAACAATATATGGAATTTTAATTTCTTTTTTAGCATATTCTTTGAGTTGCCAAATCTGCTTCCACAATATTTTTATTTTACCTTTTTTCTTTCTGAATCAAACACGTCTGAGTAACTCTTTATCTTTACTTTTCATTTGCCTTCTGACTGCCTGAGATTTCAGTTTGCCATCCCTAATGTTTCGCAGTCATTTTCCATCACCATCAGACTCTGTGTACTATCTTCATTTGAATATGTCCATTTTTATTTTAAGTCCTCCTGATTCCAGCAGGAAAACCTGCTATAAGGTTTAATTGAGAGAAAACCAAAGTGCCTGGATCACTTTCCCATCACCATGCTATTACAGCATCAGTCCCAGTGAGGACACAATTTTCTTGAATCATTGAATAGCTTAGGTTGGAAAGAACCTTAAAGATCATCTTGTTCCAACCCCCTGCCATGGGCAGGGACACCTTCCAATAGACCAGGTTGCTCAGAACCACATCCAGCCTGGCCTTGAACACTTCCAGGGATGGAAACTAGAAAAAAGTAAGCCCTGCATCTTGTAAAAAACTCCCAGGGAACAGACAGGGAGATTTCTGAGATGGGCAAGTGTTTCCTGACCAGCTCTGAATTATTTCATTATTGTTAATTTTTTAATAGGGAAGGAGGAGGCTCTTTCCCAATGAGGGAGTGATGAGGTTTGCTGTTGCTTCCTGCTCTGCTCTACCCTTCTGCTGAGATTTCTCTGAATTTAGGGGGAAAATCACATTAATCATCAACCATTTCAGCACAGATGATGTTGGGGCGAGATGAAAAGCATCCCATTTCTACCAGAGGTGAAACATAACATTCTAAAATACAAGGAATGTACTGGGTGTGTCACCACTGTCATCGCAACCCACTCAGAGGGTTTAACCAAGATGAAATCAAGTGTTCCCCTATGGCAAGAAGATGCCACAAGGATTTGATGAGTGTCAGCATTCCAGGATCCCACAGCATTTCACTGCTTTGTTTCCATCACCTGCACCTTCAGCCCTTTACCTGTTCTCTTCACCCTTTTGAAGTGATGAAGTAAATCAAAGTTGGGTTGGATTAAGGGTTGGACTTGATGATATCGCAGGTCTCTTCCAACTCAACTGATTCTATGATTCTATGATTTTAGGTTTTTTTAAGCAACAAAACATGGAAATCAGTTCTTAGAGCTTCTTCCAATTTGCAAAAAACAATTTATTAAAAAACCCCAAAAAGCAAAGGGGTATTTCATCCAATTCACACAGGTGCTCACAACCCCAGGCAGATGTTGCTTCAATGGATGCAGATTAGCAGCAGGGCTTTGAGCATCTCTGAATGACAAAGAGAAAAACACCACAGCTCTTAACTCAGTAAACTCACAGCCCTGAAGGTAATGCCAGGGTGAAGATGGGCTTGTTTTATCACAAAATAAACCAGGTGAAGGCAACCTCAAAAGAAGGATCTGGGGTGTGCTGAAATAGGGACTAGCATTAGTGGGCAGGGTTGTCTGGATGTATAAATACCTGAAACAGAAAAGTATCACAATCCCCCATGAAAACAGAAGGAAAGAAAGAAAATAAAAGGAAGGGTGGGGGAAGAGGAAGAAAAATCCCATTATTTATCAAGCAGAAAATGTGGCATCCTTCACTGCTTCTAAACAAAGGAACCAGGTGCCTGACATCCCTTCATACTGCCCAGTAACAACGGTTCTGGGTGCAAGGACACCAGCACTGGAGGCAACCAACCTGCCTGGGATCACTGGCATAATGCCAGGCAGGGAGAGGATGAGGAGGCAGCCTGGCGTGGAAACCTCTGCTGCTGTGAAGGCACCTCAAATGCACCTCAGTCCCTGTGAGTTGGGAACTTCTCTCCCTAACCCAAAACCTGTCCAGAGAGGTCAGGGAGGAGCATTTCAGGTTTGGCATGTCCGGTGCTGCACATGCAGCACCCCAAAGAGAGGGGGATAATGGAGCCACGGAGAAGCCAGGTTAGGCACCTTAAAGGGGGAAAATACAGCGACAACTTACACCCACTACAGATTTGTACAAATTTTTTTAGCCTAATGAGTTCCCAGAACCACTCTGAAAAATTCCCCATCTCCTCACACAACCCTTGGTGCAAACAGCTCCTGCAGAGCCACCTGTGACAGACCTGCCTAACTCAGAGAAAGGCTCATGCCAGAACCCCAGAAAATGCTTCTTTGCAAGGAGTTTTGATTAATCTTACTGCTTTTAAGACACTGATCAAGATCAGGAGCACTGGCTCCATTTCTGTTTTTTCAACGGTTTTTACTTCTTATTCTCCAACACTAAACCGACTTGTACCTCTCGCTGCAATTCCCCAGTAACCCCCAGCAGCTTATTTCCAGCTTTACTCAAGTTTTTTACAAGCTGCACACCTTCGACTGGGAAGCAAACCTGCTGTTATCCCTACCTCCTGGCTGATCCTCAGGTATGACTGACATATCAGCTGCAAGGGATTTTCCACATCGTGGGTTCCCTCTTACAACTGCAGCAGCCGATTGCTGCCTGCAATCAGTTTGCAGCTTGTCCACACATGAAGCTGTTCCAGCAGAGCTACTCAGGTTCCTGTTCTTCCTCAATACCCACTCTATATCCTCAATACCCACTGGAATAATATTTTGTTTCTACTTTTGTTGTATGTATTGCAATGAAATAAAACAGATTAAAAATTAATCTCCACCCCAGATTAGGAATATCTAGATGGAAGCAGCCATTTAGGAGCAGCTATTTCCCATGAAATTCATATTGCATTTTAATTTCAATGGCACATCTGACCACACCTGTAGCAGCCACTTCTTAAAAGCTGCAGTGCTCAAAAGCAGGGAAGCTATTGAGTTCCTGCAAATAGTTTCTCTGTTCAGGAACTAGTAACACTTTAAACCAGGTTGGCAAACATGGGATGTGCTGAGCAAGAGCATTACAACAGTGGTCCAAAGAGCTCTGCCCAACACAGCATCCAAGGAGCTGCTGGCAGTAGCACGAGGCAGGTTTGTGTCACTGGAGAAAAGCCTCACGTGGATGTGATTTCACTGGTGAAGGACAGGGGCAACCAGAGACTCAGAGTCACTTGAGGACTGGAAGAGCACAGCACCCAGGAGAGGGACACCTTACCCACTGTGACCAGTGTTTTAGTGCCAAGACTTGCTGGTTGCATCCAAATTCCCCCGTATTACTGTCCTGTCCGTTTCTGTAAAGCATTATCTTGCTCATCAAGTAGGAGAGTTTGCAAACCAGAAAGCTCCTGCCTTAAGTTTATCTGTACTAGAAACCTCCCATGCAGCTCCAGGGATGCCCTCCATGTCTTCCTGTGCCAAAGCTGTGTTGGATGAGGGTCTTTGCTTCTAACAATCATCACCATAAAGGCAAGAGATGCTGAGAGCTGCTGCAGAACAGAAGTTGAAAATCTTCAGGAATGCTGACTATTTGCTCTCCACAAAATCTTTGTTTCAAAGAGCTACAGACAGAAAGATCAAAGCACATGTAGAAGTCCCCACAGACCTGAGCAACTCCAGGAGGGGCTTCCAAGTGCCTCAGCAGATATTTCCCTTGCATTCTGGAAGTAGGGCTGAGTCAATACTGTGTGCTTTTGGGAAATCCCTCCTTGCAAACTATCCGCCTAAGGGATGGCAAGAACAGAGCTCATCACAGCAGCGCTAGAAAGCAGCTCTTTCTCATGCATTTTAACACACAGGGAAGCCCAATGAATTTGCAAGATGTTTTCTGGAGCACAACAGGAATCCCAAACTCAGGGCATCCTCAGTAGGAGATTAAGGAATGACAAATTATTTTCCAGAGAGATCATCTGCATCAGCCAGATGTGCCTTCCAGGTATTTTCTCTCATCTCGTTATCCTAGAATGGAAAATTTCTTCATTATCTTAGTATGAATGATTTTGTGTCCCAATTCTTACTTCCATCTTCCACTTATGTATGAAGGACACACCACTTCCACAGTTGCTCTTAGAATCACACAAACTTCTCACCCTGGACTAGCAGAAGAGCTCAAGCAGATGGTTTTCAACTCAAACTTCAGCATGGATATTAGGTTTCTTTGTCCCATTCCTTCAGCAGAGCTTTCTGTCTGTAGCAACAGTCTCTGCTCCGCCCTGGGTATCCCTGCAGGATTTGGAACTGATGTACCCCGTATCATTTTGCTCCTCAACCAACCATGCTGTTTCTAGCTCTACTGACTGCCAAGCAATCTTAAAGGCTTAACTAGATTCTTATCTTGGAACAGATTTTAAGCATCCAGTACAAAAAAAGGCAGGTTGTGGGTATCAGAAAATCAAGTTCCTCTGCCTGTGCTATGTAGAAGGTTAAATTAGGGCATCACAGTCCTCTTCAACAACCTTAACACCCATAAAATCTCAAGCCCATCGCACTAACCTTCTGCTGGGTGACTCCTTTTGTCATCTGAACACTTCCCTGAATGGTCAGCCTATAGCTGGGTATCTCTTGGCATCTTCCAAGCACACAAATACATCATAAATCCTGCTGAAGATACCACCTCTCCAGTTCTGTTTAACCCGGGCATGGAGTGAGTTTGACTGGTTGCAGTTTAGCCCTGTTTTTGAAATATGGTTGTTAGAAAGAAAGTGAGAAACATGCATCGTGCCCTCCAAAACCGAGATATTTTGGAAAGTAAAGTGCATAGCTCAAATAGAAACTAGTTTCACTTAATGACAATGCATTTCTCCCAGCTGGCCTTGTAAAATGTCATGGTTAATCCAGTCTCACCACAAATTGGTATTTTTTGATAATGCATCAGGTGCAGGTGCAAACCAGTAATTTCCTCCTGATGAGGTTGAATTAGGAGGGGCTGCAGCAAAGGCAGCTTCCGCACAGCAGACCAGGATTTGCTACCAACATATCCCCCACTAGGGAAGAGGGACACGTGTCACAGATTTTCCACATGGGCATTCCATGGGGGAAAGATCATTCCTGGCCTGTTACAAGGGGACAAGCAGACCATGACCTGGTTCTTTGGAGCTCGCGCAAGCGGGATTTCCCACGGCTGCCTCGTGTGGCACAGACCCAAGCTCAGGTCTGCCCTCTCCCCTGGGTAAACCACATCCCACACATGTGCAAACAAGGTAAGAGAATGGGACAGAAAGGGAGATGAATAGGTGAGTAATTCTATGTATTTTATGTATTAAATGTATTTTCCTCAACCAAAACAAACCACCTCCATCATTAGTGGAGGGTAGAGATGAGTACACACTTTACATTCCCCACTGAACAATTGCTCAGTTTCAAGAGGATGAGAGATTCAGAAAGTGAAAGAGATATGGTCCTTGTGAAAGAGATACTGTCCTTGAAGCAGTGATTGCAGTGATGTGTGCCCACGAGAGAATACCTGCCTTAAAAGATACCGTAACAGTGGGAACCCGGCTAGTAACGTGCCGTGATACAACAGTCCTTCCACAATGGGACAGAGTCCAACCAAGGATGACACATCTGTAACTAACACAAGGCAGAGATTTTCATATCAATTTGAGTAGTCAGAAGCAAGCCTCTGTTTGAAGGATTTCCCCTCAAAAGCAAAAAATCTGCCAGGTTTCTGGCTGCCTTTAATTAATGCAGGATCCCTGTTCCAATGCCAGACTGCTTTTCCTACCCTAACAAAACCCAGACTTTTTGTTGTTAACATTAAAACATTCATGACCATAAGCATCCATTCTCCATTTCATTTATAGTATAGTTACATTGAGAGTCACTGGCCAAACAAAATTAGCAGTCTAGTGTTCAAAGCATGGCTAATCTTTCTGTGTATTATGAAATACAGATACATCACTCACACAGAGTTATTTTAAATACAATCTCCTTCACCTTCCACATTTTTTTTAAATTTTCTGGAATTTAATCCCTGTGGCAGGTTCTATTACAAACAACATGTCACATTCAGTAATCAATGGCTGGATGATGCATTAGCTCAGTCTCTATTGCTAACACAGCTGGCTAAGTTTGCCCATCCCAGCTGCAGCAGGACTGTGTGGCACATACACCTCTGTGAGGGGTCCCAAGCACAGCGTATATATCCCACAACAAAAATCATAGAAAGATTTCCACTTATTTTTTCTTCTACTGATAATTTGCATGCTTTATGTTGTTGTTTTTTAATAGGACAGTGCCAATGTAAAGCACCAACACTCATCTATGCTTACGAAGAGCTTCAACACATTAAGTAATACAGACTAAGCCACAGCAACCATGGGAGAGGTTAATGCAATGGCAGCTCATATATATCCATATGAGGGCCAAAATCAGCCCAAAGAGAAGTAGCGCATCTGCTCCTACCATCCTCAGTGTATTCTTCAAACAATGAGAAGAAAAGCCTGGAGAAGCACTGACCCTCGTTTCATTCAAAGAGTGCCCCTGCTCAATTCATGAAAGTTTGCCTTTCCTTTTCAAGTGAAAAGGCCAGAAGAATACTTGGGAAACCAAAAGATTGCTTGGGAAAAAAAAATCATTTTGACTGCTGGAGGCTTCAAACCATCAAACTCCATAAACTTTTCTTAAAAGATTTACAGCAAACTAGTGTGCTGGGGATTTAATTTTTTTCTTTCTGGGTTTTTAGAGGGGAAAGCAACTGTAGTTTTTTTAATCAATCTTTCCACAAAGAGATTTACAACGCTAATGTGCTGAAGCATAAACTGATACAGTGACAAACCTCCTTTCTCCTTAAATGTGCTAATAAGGTTGATCCTTTCACCAAAGCTTTGTTCTTGGGAGGTTTCTGCAATGAGTTCACTGCTTTCACCAGCACAGAGCCCTGCTCATGTGGAAATCATCGGGCTGAATACATTTGCTGCTTCATCTGGCCCTCAGCATCAGGTCTCAATTGGGATTTGGGGTGGTGGGCAAATGACTGGACAGCAGTGAAGGAAGAAAAAAAAAAGAAAAAAAAGGGAAAGGAAAAAAAGAGAAAAAAAAAGAGAGAAAAAAAAAGAGGGTTGCTTTTACATTGCAAAATGAAGCATCATTTAAAATGATCTGTCTGGGTGTGAGAGCAGCTTGCACAGGGTGTGCCAGTCCTGGAGTGCAGTTTCCCAGCACCTTCATGCTGACCAGCAGCAGTATCCACCTGCAGTGTCAGTACAGCCCCATCCTACACCATCCATGTATCAAGGCAGCAATAACACCATGCTACAGGTTCGAGAATGGAACCATTAAACTGAAATTACCTGCAGGGGTAAGAGGCCCTCAGGCAGAAAGTTAAGCCAAATGCAAGAAGTCCCACTCCACTGAGATGTGAGTGGGAATGGTTTGACCTTTCGAAAGCAGTGAACTGATCAAAGTTGTGCACCATTAGAGGAAGGCAGTCAATTTGCAGGGTCAATATCCATTTTACCTGTTAACACAGTGAACTGGGAGCCTTGCACAATGAAGAAGGTTTGGTATCATGGACTGCAAAAAGTTAGGCTGAGACACTGCTCACCCTCCACTTCTGTGCAGCAGCAGATTGTCACATTGATAAGCAAGCTCAGATGCTCCATCCTGCAGCTACCAAAGCTCAACTCATCCCAGTAACCTCCAGGTTTTATGCCTTTGCAGGTACTGCAAACAAAGCTAGCAGACTTCTCCAACCCATGTTGCAAACAGCTGCCAAGAAGTCCTAGACCATGTCCATCAGTGGATGCAAAAGGTCAGTGAGGACTTTGGCTCTTCTAACGCCCTACAACTGCCACAGCATCACTTTGAAGACACATGAATTTGAAAAACAAACAAAATCCCCACAACTCAACAGCTGCTCTCCCACATCGGGGCTGTGGCCAAGGAAGGATTCCTTCTGCAATATTTTTAGCTGAACACGTGCTATGTTTATTTCTTGAAGAGGAGAAATCTCCTCAAGGCTGTGGCGATGAACACATGTGAAAAGACATTTAACTCTTTCCCAGTAAAAAGTCTGTGAGGCAAATGTGAAGATAAATGTCCCTGCTGACATTATATGGCAAGACAGGAATTTTCTTTAATACCCTACATGACTCAAAACCATTTTTTCCCTCCTGAACCAAGAGGACCTCAAGTACCTTATATTCATCTGAATGCCCAACAGCCTGTTCATACCTATGTCGTGAAGAAGAAAATATATATTAAACAGCACTTTCCAGGGACTTCACAAGTAGGATCATTGCCATATGAGCAGGGCATATACAAACACCAAGCCTTGCTGCAAAATTATTATATGGATGAACCTGTGATTTCTCCCAGCCTGAGGGGTCCAAAAATCTTTCCAGTGTTGAAAATAAAGCTGTCCAGGGATGGAGAACGGAGGCTCCACACCACCCAGCCCACTGTTCCCTCAGTTGCCGTTTGGTGCAGGATGCAGTCCTTGGGAAGGGACTGAACCACATTTAAATCCCACCCCCCAGCCAGACTTCTCCATCCAAGCTGGCTACTGTGCCCTATGGTCACCCTGTGCTTGCTGCTGACTGCTGGTTAGAGCAGTATTTATGGCAGAAGTCTTTCTCCATAAAATAAACATAAATGACTTAGCAGCACAAACATAGGCTGGACACGCAAGACAGAGTATAAATAACCTGCTTACCCTTAAAACCTTTTTCCAACTCACCTATGCCAAGTGTTTGTGCGGAATCCCTGTCTCAAATTAGAAACCAAATGTATTTTGAACAGGAGCTGACACTGAGTGTCCCCCGCCTCCGGTCGAGCAAATGGGCCACGCCGGTGCCACTGACAAGCAAGGAGCCAGTTCCTTCCAGCTCATCGTTTCACCTACGCAGCAGGATGATACTGGAGGGGAATGGTAATGAATAAAATACACACGAATGTGGAGTCTGCTGTTTAGACATGCCTTCCCCTTCATTTTAAACAGGACCTAAGAGCAGCCTGGAAAGGCAAACGCCAGAATGAGGTGCTGGGATCCTCAGAAGCAGCAATGCCAACCTGCTGGCAGCTCTCAGGCAAGCTGGCCAAGAAGGATTTTAGGCTTGGCCCCAGAGCCAGTCGTGTGCGTGCCAACTGCCTCTCAAGTCCATCGTGAGTTCAGATGTAACCAAGGCTCTTAAGCACAGAAGTTCCGCTAATCTGAGCTCATCTCACCCAGCACTGAACTTGAGACACGGATTCTGCGGCACCACAGTGCAAGCCCCACGGTCACACCTTAGCAGGAGCCTTTCGGTTTTTAAATTGGTCTCTTTTCTCTGTTTGAGCTCAAAGCAGCAGCCTCTGGGCAGATGTCACAGAAAGAACAGTTCACGGAGCGCAGCTGGAGCCCTGCAGCACCCACCTTCTCCTCACGTGGCAGCTTGGCTGTGAAACATGGTCCCTGCTCAACTGAGCCAGGGACAACTTACCCATGAGCCGGCACCAGGCTCCATCACTCCTCTTGGCACAGCCAGCTCAGCTCAGCCCCTTCTTGCACCGTCCTGACGTGACGGGGATGACAAGCCAGGCAGAGCTGATAGAGGGGAAGCCCATCCCAACATGCCTGAATTTTCACCCACCCCTGGTAGCAAAAGTTGAAGGCCAAACTCAATGTATACAAGCTGAAGTTCTGTTTACTTATGCACTAGGAGATGAAGGGGGCAAGATCATTGCAAGATAATCACTCCCTTGATTAATTATAAAGCAAAGCCAGCTGCTTCCAATTCCTGCATGGTACCGGCTGCTTCCCAAGGAACCCGCCAGCACAGGAAAGTTTCAATTGCTTTCCTCCTCAACTGTTTAATTCTGAACTTAAGAAAATAATCACACTACAAACAGCCCCACATCCATCTCCCAAAAGCGCTTGCTGCTTTAAACTGAACGGATTGCTGCTTAAACATGAAAAAATCCACCCATTCATACAAAAACCACTCATTCAAGATTCATCTGTGCCCAATTAAAGAACAGAGGAGCAGCTGATGAAAACATTTACAAGCTATTACTAAGTTTTACAAGGTGGGGAAGCCAAGAGGAATCCAGATATTCAAATTTTTGCCAGGATTGATTTTTATTCCACACGCACAAATAAAAAAAGCTGCTATAGAAGGTTGTTTTGCCTCAACAGAATTGGTAAGTGCAGCTATCAATAACCATTGCAATAAATAAAACATTTGCAGGGAAGAAAATACCTGCATAATCATAAATTCAATGAAAGTCATCTTTCCTGGTACGGGGTGTACTAAGCATCAGGTACATGGCATGGCCCTAATTATTCAAATAGCAAAGTACTCCAGAACTCCTAGTGCAGAGGGACAAATAGGAATGACAATTATAAGAGTAATGAAAACAAGGACAACCCAGATAGTCCAGCATCATCCCCATCTCCCACAATATGGGCATGAGTGCAGAAACCACTGAACTTGCTGCTTTCCTTCCTAGCAAGGGAAAATTGGCAATACCCAAAAAGCAACCCCAGAAAGAGTAAATCTCCATTTGTCTCCTGCTCCAGCACAACCCTCAAGAATCAGTCATGATGCCCATGAGCAGTCATGGGGCTGACTGCGCGTCCCCCAGCTCATCGGGGTCCTGCTGGGCACCACTGCTGCTTCTCAAGCCTTGGCGGAGAAAAGCTCATGGAGGGGACAATTCCAGCAGATTTTTATGACCATGAATTCACCGAGGAGGCTACATGACACTTGTATGAAAGGGAACCTGCGCCATGGAGCTGCTGCAGCAGGGATCAGGTGAGAGCCATGAGAGCATCCCTGCTCGTGTTTCCCTAGCAACTCCAGCTTCTGCTTCCCCTTACACATTCCCTCCCTCTCTTCAAAGTAGGCCAAGACTCTCTCCACGCTCAGTCACACAAACCAGAGATTAGAGGGATTCAGTGAGTCCTATGTCCATTTAATACAAATTTTGATGGAGAATGCACAGGTATTATGTCCTGTCTCTGCACGTGCACTCAACCTCCCCCACAAATACAGGAAGAGTGTGTTTGGAGAAAGGGTATCTCAGCATCCCACCCAAAGCCTCTCAGCATTCCATAAAAAAACAAGGATGAAGACAGGACTGAACTCCAGCACTTGCTGGCAAACTTGGATGTGCTTGGGTAGATACCACCTAAAGCCAACAATCATGCAAGGGGTTCAACATCCTTGGCAAAACCAGCTTTAAGGCTCAGACCTACCCAGATATCAGGTGCTTATGTAGTATTTTCTTATGGTTCAGGTCTACATCTTTCCCATGCTGGAGAACAATGTGCAGCCAAAGGCAGGCACCTCAGACTCCTACCCACCATGCCCCTTACTCTCACAAAGCACCAATACTTTACCAGTTAAACCACCTTCTGCCACTGCTTTTTTGCCTTTCCCTGTGATAAAAATGACACTTGGAGTTCAGGCATGAATGCCCAAACTCAATTGTAGGCATTAATTAGGCTCTATTCATTCAAACCTATCCCACAACAGAGGAATTTGCTCAAAAAGCAGCTATTTAATCACCCAACATGCTTTCCCCAGCATTGTAGAAGTTCCATCTCTGGTTGATGTAGCTACAGCAATAAAAGCTTATGTACAAACAGTGATATCAGTGCAAAAAGTACCAGATGTGTGGATAGTCTTGCCCAAGATACCTCTGTCTGCACAACAAGGGTTACTGGATAAAGCTTTTGAATATATTTGGTCCTCTAGGAAAACACTGAGCTATTTGTTTACTCATGTCACAGGTGTAGATGAAAAAAGACCAGAGGTTTGGGTTAAATTTTTTAGATAAATTCTCAGGGTGAGTGGCAGCTCAGGACTTAATCCTTCCCCATCTAAGCCAGCATATAAACACATGTTTAAACTAAGACTAAAAGATGCTCAAGCATCTAAGCTTTGTGGAAGCAACCTGGTCTAGTGGAAGGTGTCTCTGGCCATGGCAGGGGTGTTGGAATGGATGATCTTTAAGGCCCCTTCCAACCCAACCCAGTCTATCATTCTATGAAGGCACATACTTGAAAAAGACAAGAAATGGAGCAAGAAATGCCAAAGGGGAGAGCAGGCAGACATCCCTCTCATTAGAAGACATACCAGATTGCAGCTAGATCCAAATCCACACATCTTCATCCCCACTGAAGTCAAGTACAATTTTTGATCCCATGGATTAAAAGAAAAAAACCTGCCTGCTAAAGCCCAGCTCCCAAATAAATTAATTGATCTCTGGTTACATCTCCTGCTTTTGTACCAATGTAGAAAGAAGGGATCTAGCTAAATCAATTTGATTAGTTGGCATTAAAAGAAAACCCTCTTTAATGCTGGCCCATTTGGTGCTTGGTGCACACGTGCTTTGCCAACCAAAAAGCCTTGAGATGTCCTTGACAATACACATTCAAAACACAGGTGTTTTAGACTAAAAAACGCACATGGCCAGAAAGAGAAAGCATTCCTGTGGTGGAGGAGAGTCTGCCAATGAGGTACCTTTGCGTGGAGCTTCTCAGTTTATGTCCTCAACTGCACAGAAATCATTGCAGCCAGCAATTAATTCAAAACACTATTAATAAAAAAATGTGGGAAAAGATAGCAACTGTAGAAGTCTGCAGGATTGCACCAGCATTGGGATGTCCCATCAGCCAGGGCTTTGCTGAACAGGTTGCTGAGGGCTGACCCACGGGGCAATGCCTACTGCAGGTCCACATGGCATCTGGGCTTTGCACCTCAAAATCCCAGACAGTCCAGATGGGACAAAACATCTGGCCAAGATGATGGCAGAGAACAACACTCTCAACCCAGCAGCCTTTTCCTGAGATAGCTGTAGAAACACATATTGCCTTTGAAATCTCCATCCATGGAGATGGCAGCAATGTAAAAAAGCTGAGCAGGGACAGAGCAGGCAGATGCAGCAGCATTGCCTAACATCTCCTTTAGAAAACACTTGGGATAAGAAGAGCTCATGGAAAGAAAGCCCAAGCCATGGGAAAGGATTTAAATAATGTTCTTGAAAAATGGCTAAAACCTGTAACATTTATTTTCATCTGGGTATAGAAACATGGATGGTGAACAACTGTGTCCTTAAAGTGTTACGAAAAGCAGAGCATGATAGAAAGATCTGTCACTGCAACACTTCATCCACACATGTCACCCCCCGTCCCAACAGGCTGCCTAATGTCTGGTTAATGTCAGTAAAAACAACCAATTCAGAGCGTTCAGACAACATGCTTTAGTCCACCTCTTTCAGCGAAGGCCTTAACCATGACATCAAGACAATAGAAATTAATATATGCTGGGTCTAAACAAGAACTGCAAGATGTGCTCCACTGAACAGGGACAAAAACTGGGATATAGAATGTCTTCAATAAAAATTTCATGTTCCTGGAGTGACTTGAGCAGCTTCAACAGTGGAAAATAATTGAACAGAGAGGGAAATTTTGCTTTAGAAACATCAATCTACTCAACTTCGTGATGAGGGACTCAACTGCAGACACTGAAACCTGGAGACTGCAACTCCAGCTGCAATGGAATGGCAGGCAAATTATATTTAAATTGAATTAAAACACTAATGTACCATCAATAGCACTGACAGTGAATATATGTTTACTTTATATTCACATATTATATTTATGTGTGCATTTCTGTATATGTGATATTTTAAAAATTCAATAGTAAACCTTTCACTGGCCACAAATCTCTTTTTTTATTTCCACAAAAATGAAGCATTGCCTGGGTTAACTGGCCACAAATCTCTGCAAATTTTTTTCTTCTTCTTCCCCAAGAATGAAGGATGGGGCAGGTTTGGAGATGAGCACCATGCATCCAGGATGGCTCCATCACAAGTGAATCCTCCTCATGCCAGGGAACATTTTGCATCAGCCTCGTCAGGTTATACAGGAATATAATTAATAAGGTAACATATCCCACATAAATAACTTATGAGAAGCCTGTCACTTGGAGGAAAGATGGTAGCCAAAAGGCATCCTAATTCACTCGAATAACGGATTGGAGAGAAAACACAAACACCTGGATGAAGCATCCATCTTTGCACTGTCAAATATCCTCAGCTGAGAAGAATCTGTGCACCTGCCTGGCAAATATTCTTTTGTTTTCCTTTCTTCCCCTCAGCCCTTTTTGGGGGTGAGGGGTAGCAATTGGGGTATGCTGTAGTTTCAAGGTAGCACAAAAATAAGGGAAGGCAGAACTTCTGGGCAAGATGGGTTTTCTATCATCAAACACCCTGCAGTGAGTTTCAGGTATCACATCCCCTTGTCCACCAAGGGTGTCTCTATACCACAGCCAAAACTGGGTGAGATGCCAGCTACAGGCCAGGCAAAGGAGAAGAGTTCATGAGGAACTTCCAGGAGCTGCAAATCAGCTACTTAAAGGCAGAATAATTAAATCACTCCTCCAAATTAGTGGAATGGCTTTTAAGAACAGTAATCTGACAGCCTGCTCAAAATGGAATTTTACTCCTTTAAATATTCCAGTAGTTCACATTAAACAATTTTGAAGTAATTTAGTTTATACCATAACTGGCACCAGGTGCACACTCTTAATATCACAGAATTATTAAGGGTGGAAAGACCATCGAGTCCAACCATTAATCCAGCACTGCGAGATCCACCACTACACAATGCCCCTAAGCACCAGATCTCCACCTTCCCTCTCTCTGGAGCCCCTCGCCTTTTCTACCTGTGCTAAAAGTGCAGAGCCTCTTCACATGTCTGTCCTTTCTCCCTGCAACCTTCTGCCTTCAGCTGCCACCATGAAGCCACTGAAGCTACCAACCACCCTAGAGTACCCCAAGCCTTGGGTCTTTACACCCCTCTCCTGGCTTCATGACAAATCCAACTTCTGTTGCTTTACAACTGAGAGCTGGTGGAAAGGCCAAGGAGAAACCACCACGAGGTCCACCAGCACATCGCTCCTATCACCCCTCATGAAGGAGCATGGAAGGTTTCAGGCAATGTATTAAATCTGGAGCTATTATTTTCAACAGCTTCAGATTATTTGCTATTTTATAATGACAGAGCATGGGACGCTCTGGCATCGCTCCCACTCTTTGAGTGTAACTAACCTCCAAGACTGCTCAGACTGTCAGGAGGCTGATTACATGAAATAAAACACTGCATTTGACTATTAATTAATATTGACTTCACTGCTTAACCTCTGAACATGTAGAAATTTATAGGATCGCTCTCCAGGTTTATTAGGGCACTATTAATAATCTGAGGAGTATTTGGAGTCAGTCACCTTAAAGAACTCAAAAGAGCTCTCTGGTATGATGCATAGACATCATCTCAGGCTACTTTTGGCTTGGAAAAGCATTTGGCTAATTTTCAATTTGTCAAATGAGTCCCTGACAAGTTGGTAATGTATAACAGAGCAGATCTTCAGGAATCTCCAGCAAGCTTTTTCTCAGCCACGGCTGGCCACAACAGCATGGCATAGGGATATTATAACAAGCAAGATAATAACCAGATGGAGCAGAGCAATCATCTAGGCTATTTTGGTAGATCCACTGCAGATGAACATGATACAAAAGCCAATTAACTCCAATATATCTGACATGTAAAATAGTTTCACACTGAAACTCTGTGGTTTTTTCCTTCCACACTTTCCCTCAAATGCTGGGCCTTCTCAATATACAACAGTCTGAATTTTTACAGTAAACATAAAATTAGACTTTTCAAAAAAAATTCAGAGGAAGCATTCAAGTATGGAATTTAAGTCCAATGAAAAAACCCCAAAATAATACCTTTTGTTAAAAACTTGGGTTTCTAAAAAAAAACCAACCCTCCCAAAACAAAAACATAACTCACCTCACTATTTTCAAGCTTTTATTGGAAAACCAGAAACTGTCTTAGTTTCTTACATGTATCATATATGAAATTGTTAAGGGCTATATTTTTGGGTAGTTTATTTCAGTGACAGGGAGGAGATTCATGACCAAGTCTCCAGAAAACTTACTTCTAAGCCATAACATTCATTACAAAACCCAACACGGTTTTTAGAAAGACCAAATCTGTGAATATGAATCTCTAAACATTACAAAGGATAAATTTAGTCAGTGTGCTTTCTTCAAAAAAATAAATAAGCAAAGCATGAGCTGAGAGAACTAACAGAACCCTGTGTTTTATCTTCTAAATCTGTGACTTGTGGATGCTTAAAAGCAGTGGTCCAAGGCCTGGGAGCTCAGTGCATGAGATGTTAAAAGCACTTTAAATCCTTTTGGCTGCTTTGAAAAATCTCCACGTCTTTGCCACATGAGGATATTTTGCACTGTGGAGCCAGGAATCAATGCAAGCATTTAAACTTCCTTTTGTCAGGAATGACTTAAAACTGGGAGAGCACAGAGGCTTGTAAACAAAACTGCTGACACGTCCTGTGTTATTGAAAGCGAACCATGATGCAGCATTAATTGAATGAGCACCTTCAATCTGTCAAGTCAAACAACGCCCACAGGGGCTGTTCCTGGCAGAGCTCAAGTTGATGTTGCAGACGGCAGGGCCATGTCATTAAATCAGGAATTTTTCATAGTACCTGATCAACTGTGACAGTGCTCAGGTCATCTTGGAAAGATGAAAGGACCAGCACAGCTACTGAGACCACCTTCATGGAGCCTGGGCTTGATTATCAGTGACTAAGTAAGTGGCTCCTGGGAGTCTCACTCTGCTTGAAGATTCCTTGCAGATTGGCTGATTGTCACCTCACTACCAGACTGTCACCTCCACTGAGTGTGCATTGCTCCTCCAGCCCAAGGAAATGGGTTTTCTCTCCCTGGCACTGCTCCTCCAGCCCAAGGAAATAGGTTTTCTCCCCCTTGACACAGGTCCTCTAGCCCAAGAAAACAGATGTTCTCCTCTGCCATATCCCCATGCACACGTCTGTGTTATTTCCACTGGGGAAACAATCACTTGCAGTTGAACAGTTCTGTTTTCTCACCAGGTAGAGAAAGGATCAGGTACTCAAGATCTCATCCCAACACAAAACCCAAACTATTTCCTTCCAGCATTGCAAACTCACCACCACCAAAGTGCTCGGTTTTGTTCAGTTTGCTGAGATGACACCAAATGGCTACAGCAGAAAGGAACTTTCAGAAAAAAAAAACATAATCACAAACAGCATTATCAGAAGAAACATAAAAGCTGGTGAAGGTCTGGGCCGCCATATTCAGCACGACAGCTCCTGCAGAGCTCCTGCCTCTCCAGACCAGTGGGCTACACTAGTGTGACTGAATGATGATGACAGAAAAACAAGCTAAAAATGAAATCTAGTTTAGATGGCGGAACTGCTTAGAATCATTTTTATCCTGAGCAATCAATCCTTCCAGTTCCCTCCATGTTAAAACGACAGAAATAGCAAAGAGTAAGGTGCTTGATTTTTAACCTCCTTCTCCAACTCCCTGCACCACCTCTGCTCAGAGGAGGCCTGCACTACATTTTCTTCTAAGTCAAGGGTTACAGAATGGCATCGTCTTCTTCAGTGCAGAATACAGAAATATATACAACAAAATTCAAAACTAGCTAACTTACGACAAAGCTAACAACTAGCAGGGCTCCAAACTGCTAGAAAAAGGGGAGCAGAAGAAAGGCCAGACACAGCATGAAAACTATTATCCCAAGGATCTTCCCTGTGGGGAAAACCAGAAATCTTTGGGGGCTGACCCTAAGCCCATCTGATACAGCCAAAGCAACCATCAGACAGCCCATTATCTTCAACACCTCACTAACAAAAGGTGTGGGTTTACCTTTCCTTTCAACCCCACTTCATCTTCTCCATTTCTTTAGGACACAGCATTTTGCAGTAGGAACTTCTACTGTCTCATTTTTAGTAAAAACCTCTTAGAATAAACACTTGACTTTGACAGACATTTACATTGCTCACTCTTGCAACTCAAGGCACAAGACTCCTCGGAACTCTCTATTGAGTAAAATTACTGGTTTTTTTCTTAATTACACCAGTGGTTAATGCAACCTCTGACAGAGGAAAGGTTGAACATTTAATTTGGCAAAGTCTAGTGCCAATCTGCATTAGGCCCCAGTGATTGAAGCTCTAGCTCCATGGCACTGTGCCTACATCATTCTCCTGATAGCACACATCCCTGCCCTACACATTTCATTGGGATCGCTATGGCTGCTTTGCCAGAGTGCCCTAGACTAGCAGCTCTCAGTGAGTCATCAGGGACAACTGTGCAACACCATCACAATGACATGTACTCTTCCCAACCACCAGTACACTATTTTGGATGTCAAAATCAAGACTTCCATTAATTAGAAAGCTAATTACACTGTACACTCCAATACACTGCTTGGATGTCTCAAACCCACAAACCTGCACAATCCCATACTCCACAGTTCAAACAGAGGAAGCATCTAGCAATGAATGCTTTTGCTCCTGGAATAACACCACAAAACCCTCTCCATAATATCCATGCATATACCTATACAGAAACATAAGAAGTATGTAACAGTAACAACAAAGAAGAGATTTTTTTGGTCAGGGGTGGAACACTTTGTTCCTTGCATCCTGAACTCACGTGGCGGTTCTTCAATCCAACCTGAACCCATTCAACCTCACTACCTAAGAAAATGAGCACCTCACACTCATGTAGACTTATCACAATGGCAATTTATTGTGCATATAACCAGGAGACAATTTCATCATGCACATTCTGGGTATGTACATAACTGCTGCTTAAACTATGAAGTTTGTGTGCTTAATATACATATTATTATTCATTAGGGTTTATTATTTATTATTAATAAATAATGTATTAATTTTTAATTATTATTTATACTATTTGAGTACCCTGAAAACACTGAGACTTTATTTCCAGCCTCCCAATGCTTACAGGCATGAGGCTGGGACACTGAAAGGCAAAGAGACTCAGGGAAGACCACAGGGGACAGCTGGTGAGAGAACGGAATAAATCCAGGACTTCCCACACACCCAGCATGCCTAATGACTGCTTCATCCTTCCTCTCAGTCACAGAAGGAAGCAAAAGTTGCCCTCAAATATGGCTATAATGGCTATAAAACAGGCCACAGGGTCTTTTAATGGGAACAAGTTTGTCTTCTCACTCCCCTCTTTCTTCTGACTTAGCAGAGGAGTTAAAGCATGAAGATACATACTTTGGTTTGTCTGTCATTCAAACAAGCTGCATGGTTTCCATCAGTCTCTCACCATTGATGTGTGACCTTCCCAGCTGCACCAGGAGATGCGAATTCCTTCTGGAGAGATGAAACTTGGGTATGTGGCATCACCTCAAGTACAAGGTTTTCTGCTTCTAACTATGAGTATTAGAGTGTTTTGTTCTCTAAACACTTATCACACCTGATGTTAAGTAAAAAATACACTAAATATAGTTTAAAAAAATAAAACTCAGTGCAAAATGTTGAGGTATTGTATCATAAGTGTAGCCAAAGCATATTTTGGCCTCAGAAACAACAGTAACATCCTGATGTTGTCCATGAACTAACTGTGCAGCCCAGGAACACACCAAAGTCCACACAGGAAGGACATCACTGCCAACAACCCTCAAAGTGCTCTGGGTGTTAGTTCCTCATGTGGCACCTTCTGCTATTAACATCTCTTTAGTTGCTATCTCGTTTATTAGAGGACAACACTTCCCTATCAGCTATGTCTTCACAAACAAGCCAAGGCCACCGAGGAGAGGGAGCGCCCAGGGACCAGCTCCCAGGGACCAGGCAGCAGTGCTCCAAAAACCTCACTTGGTTCAGGCTCCTTAAAGCTGCACGATTTAACTTCTCCAGTAGTTGTGACTGTAAGAAGGCTATTTCTCAAAAAAAAAAAAAAAAAACAACAAAAAACCCCAACCAAACACCCCCCCACCCCCCACACCCACCCCCAAACAGCATTTTATCTACTTTATCTCCGAGACAACAGTGTTTCCCTGGACAGCAAGTTCCTGCTGCCAGTAAAGGCGAGGAGCCATTGGTGACCTCCCGATGTGGTTCAGCACGATAGCGATGCTGGGGAAAATCTGAAGGCAGTCAGTCCTTTTGTACTCCCTCATGTCCTTACAGACCTTCAGGGAGGAGGAAAGGGACAGCACCACAAGTTGGTGATATCTATCTGCTTCAAATCATCTACAAAGCAAAGGGAGGAGAAATAAAAAAAGGAGCCGTCAACATTTTAAATGGATTTTATCAAAGCACAGCTGCTCACTACGGGCAAAACAAAGGGTGAGACTTCATGATTTACTCCTCTGCTAAGTCAGACGAAAGGAGGATGGGGAGATAAGCCGGGTGCAGCCAGGTAAGGGATGGGTTTGAGAAGCACCCACTCCTTAGCACAGGCAGGGACACCAGCCCCTGATGTCTGTCTCCTTCCAGAACTTCAAGCCACACTGTTTTCTTGTCACCGTAAATAACCCAGGGCAGACACACACGGCGGGGCAGTCAGATTGCCAGCTACCAACACCCTGTCCCCCACCCAAAATCTGACTGCTCAATTAAATGCAGCAGCACCTCCAAAATACCTCCCCCCAACACACACTGCCATCATCGAGGAGAAAACACAGCTCAGAAGGATCAAACCTGGTCGGGAAGGTGGTGCCCTCATGCCCAGTGCTTTACAGGTTTCCCAAACTGTCCCTTGCAAACTCCCAGCTCAGCCTGATGTTTGATCTCTGACCGGGGTGAGCAAACACCACGGTGCAGAACAAATTGTTCCCTTTTCCAGAGTGGAAAGCCAGCCCTCCACGTCTGGGTTTCATCCGGGAGCGATCCTGCAGTCTCAAAGAGGAAGGTGCCCCACCAGGGCTTGAGGTCACAACCTTCACTCGAGTTTAAGAAAGGGCCCTGCCGACTTTCTCCACTCACATTCCCCTAATGGCATTTCCAGCCAGCAACCCCCACCCCATCCCATATTCCCTCCAGAGGGTCCCACTCTGATCCAGCCGCCTGAAGAAATTCAAGGCGGGGAAAAAGCATCCCTTGGTCTCTCAAGCAATCCTGCATTCTGCAGCATCTTACATTTCACCATGGGAGATCAAAGCAGCCCTGAGATCACAACAGCACAAAAGAAACTTCATATTTCAGGTTTTCCTGCATGAGCTCTCTGTGTCCTGCTCCAAAAGCAGAAATTACAAAATCCCAACCTAAACCTCCATAAAAGAAATATCAGCAATTCAAATGAGGCAGATTTTTTTCAGTCCTTTTACTCCAGCTACATAAATCAGATAGTGAAAAATAAGACCATGACACAAAAGACCAATCATAAAAATAGCCCTATTAATTTTCCTCTAAACAGCTCAAATAAATAGAGTGCCATTCCTGCATTTTGAGACTATTCAATTATAGAAGGGAAAGAAAAAATGATCCAGCAATACAATGCAGTTATAGCATTCGAACTGCCATGAAACCAAAAAGAGGAAGATTGATTTATTTTTAAAATTAACCCTGCAACGCCCATATTGCAGGATCATCAACACAATTAGTAGGAAACTTAAAAGGAAAGTCCCCAAAACATTTAAGAAAGCAAGCGCACAGTGTATGGCTTTTCTGAAGCACATTGTGCAGGATCTGAGGTTTTTCTAGACAGCCATGGTGACAGTAACTCGTATCAGGACAGGCAACCATAAACATCTGATTCTATTGTTCTGCCATATAAACAATCATTGCCTCATTATCATCACTATTAGAACCTAATGCTGCCATTGTCAGCAGATCAGCTGATTCCTGATGTCCTGCTTACTTTTTTGCAGTGAAAAAGTTTTAAGGAAATCTTACCCAGGTAAGTAAATCATTAACTGTACTTCGTAAAGATTGTATTTTTTTAGCATAAAAGTTTCTCACCGAGTTTGCAAACAATCATAGGGGGAGAGAAAAGTAACTCCCTAAACTTCTACTTCTTGCCCCTGGTTTTAATATCCATAACTCATCAAAATACTCAGGTTTCAGACTTAAATTTAGCTAATTCAGTCTATACTCAAAGAAAGAAAATTTTGTGGGGTTTTTGTTTTTAAGTCTGAAAGCCAAAGACAGCAACTCTCCTCATCCTCCTTCCTTCCCAAAAACCCAGCAGGCCCTCCAGGCTGAGCTGTGGCTCTTCCTTTCAGTGGAGCTGAAAGAACTGGACAGAGGGAAGTCAGGTTTTTCCCACTCCAATTAAGGCTTTATTGAAAAAATGTCTCTAAGTGTTCTGATAAAAACTCATTTAATTCAATAATAACTACCATCTAATCCATGCTTCTATATATGGCACTTAAGGCACTTTTTATTTGCTTTTTTAACATATATAGAGATAAAAGACTCCTTAAACAAAGTCTTTGACTAAAATTCTGTTATCTATGCACTGAGGGGAAAAAATGAATTTATGAAGCATTGATTTTGAGTGTGTCCTCCTACTCACAGAGTCCACTCAGTGCTACAGTAATGGAAGAAATCATCACTATCCCCTGGGAAGGAAGCACTTGGGTGCAAGGAAACAGGTTTGGAGTTAAGGGTGCTCTTTGGGGTACCCAACCAGCAGCTCAGCCCCAGAGAATGCTGGGAGCAAAGGGAATGACACATGATGCTCCCATCTCTCCTGCTGCAGAGGGACCATTTCCAATTCACAGAATCATAGAATATGCTGAGTTGGAAGGGACCCACAGGGATCATTGAGTCCAACTCTGGGCTCTGACCAGGACCATCCCCAAGAGTCACATCATGTGCCTGAGAGCAATTCTGAACTCCACCAGGCTTGATGCTGTGACCACTGCCCTGGGGAGCCTGTTCAGTGCCCAGCCACCCTCTGGGGAAAGAACCTGAGCTTCACAGTCAAAAACCCACCCGGATGCTGAGCTCTCCTGAGAAGCCCCGGAGATGAGACACCCATCATCACGGGACACATCCCAGTTCAAACAGGACAGCACGTTTTCCAGACCAGAAAAAAGAAGGCAGAAGAAACTTCAGTGATGTTAAACACGTCAGAAGCAGGCATAAAACCACACCCAAACCCGACCTGATTGCCAACCCGGCACCACTTCACTGGGGATCCTCCAGAGCATCCTCCCATGACACGCTTCCCACGACTCGCTCATTAACACCTCGAGGGATCAAACCTCGGTGGAAAGCCGCCCTGCAGCAACCCCGCCCTGCCCGCAGGCAGCCATTCATAAAATACAAACGCCAACAAAAGACACACACACAGACATCCACACACACCTCTAACCGGAGAAAGACCATCTTACTCACTCCTCTCTCCTTCCCACGCTACCTCAAAACACTCATCTGCTGAAGCAATGCGCTGCTTGGCCGGCAGCCAGCTGGAAGCCAAAAGGGGCTTTTCCTTTCCTGCCGCTCAACCTCATTCAGGCACTTCTTGCTTGTACACAACGCTATTTATAGCTGCTGGCGAGCACCCAGGCGCAACCCAACCGCAGAGCCCCAGCGGTTCCAAAAAGAAAAAAAAAAAGAAAAACACAACAAAACAAGAGGAAAAAACACTCCAAAAATAAATTAAAAAACCCAAGCAAAATAACAACAAGAAAATAAACTCAAGCGCTTGTCGCTCTGCTCCCGCAGACCCTGCCGTGTACGAGGACGGTGCAAAGGAAAGGAGAAGCGCGGATGGGCTCATCGGAGATAAAAATAACGCAGGCAAAAAAGCCACCGCAGGAAAGCGTGACCTTTACTACTACTACAGGAGGGAAGCACGGTGCACCCCGCGGCTGCGCGCGGAGGTAGCGCTGCTCCGGAGGGCAGGATTTGGAAGTGGTTGGGGTGGTACAGGGAGATGGAGGGGAAAATATACGTACCAAGAAGAACAGACACTGAATAAAACAAAACACAGAAAAAGCACTTTTTAGCAGAAATGGTCCATTTTTCCCACCCCCCAAAATCAAAACTCTTCTTTTTGGACACGTTTTTTGAGGGAGTGACTCTGCAATGCGGTTTTGTGGGGGAAGAGAGGAAGAACCAGCTTAGATTTTTGCAGATGCTGCTAATAATAACAATAATAAAATTAGTAATTTATACGCTATATAAAATATAGTATATATAATACATATTATATATGTATCTTATTGTTCTTATATGTGTTATTGTGGTTGTGGTTCTTGTTGCTTTATTATTATTGTCATTATCATTATTATTTTTATTGAACAAAAAGGTGTTAGAGGCTGCAGTTTCACACTTAGGAAAGCTGAACCCCCAGGCTTAGCCACAGCTAGGGACTTCCCCTTTCCATGCCATGCTGGGAACCTGCACCCACCATGCACCCACCAGTGCCATGATCAAACCCATCCCTCAAATTCTCCTGGTTTACACCCACTTTCCATCCAAATCACATTTAATCCCAATGGAATGACACTGCCGCCTGCAATGGAGACTTCAGTTGCTGCTCACATACACCAAAATTGTCCTTTGACTTCTTTTGACCACTCAGCACTGGATTGTCTGCAAATTAATGACCAGAGGACATTTTCTAACTACTAGTCTCCCAACAAAGTGACTGGAACTGAGATTTTCACACAAAAAAACCCCAGTGGGTTTTGATTGTTTCCTCTCTGCTGTGACATCCCTGGAGCCAGGACATGCATCCTTCCATTTTGGGGAGTAATGGCAGGAACTGGCAATGATGTGTCCTGAGCAAGTGTGTGCACATCAGCACAATTAAACACATTATAAATTGGACAGTTAAGAAACACATCACACCTCGATGAGGGTGGAAAATGGGGGAATGACCCCGCAGGTCAGCAAACATCAGTGACCCTGAGCTCGCTCCCTTCTTTGCTTCCTCACCCTTTTTTTTTCCCCCTAAATGAAAACACTTTGATTTTACCAAGACAGGTGTTTCAGATACAGCTTGAAAACTAATTAAATCATATCTGTAGCTTGAAAACTAATTAATCCTTTATTCCCTATTAGAATAGATAATTACAGTGCATGATAGGAAATGACTTGTCAGGTTTTCTGCTCAAAATCCCCTCACTTCATGGAATATAAAGCAGGGGAAATAGTTAGGGGGCCTTCACATTCTTCTGCAGCCCACCAAGGGAGGCTGTTAGAAGGGTGGGGTTTTTTTGATATGGCATAAACAAAAACTACAATTACTGAAAATAGCTTGGAGAATGAAAGACAATGGTAGGTCAGATTTTTTTGATCATTCCTCTTCATTTGAGTGTAAGGTCAAGGGGCTACTGTTAGAGCGCAGTCCTTAGGCAAACAAACAGCAAAGTAAAACATTAAAATAACAAGCAAGGAAGGAGTCAATGTGTGAGCTGGGCAATAGAGATGCTCTTCACTTCCTCCTCCAACACCTTTCCCATTCCAGGATCACACAAAGCCAATAATCCTGTGCAGCCAGGAAGGTGAGCAAACATCCACCCTTAGCCACCAGCAAAGGCATCCCAGAATCCACCTTCCCATCAGATTTCTCTTGAATGCTCCAACATCTTTACTGCCACAGTGAGATAAAAAACTATGGTTGTGCTGAAAGTTTCTGTAACTTCTTTGAAACAAAATAAAGTTGTCGGTCTTACTCTGCCTTTAAAAGAAAAAAAACCCAAACAACAACAAAACCAAAAAAACAAACCAACAAACAAATAAAACCAACCAAACTCAACTCAAACCAAAACAAAAAAAGCCAAACAAAAAACCCCAAACAAACAAAAAGAGCTGAATGATCCAAATCCACAAACTGAGGCACTACCATAATTCAGGAGATGAGGACTTGGAAGGTATTGATGCACAGACTGTTTATGAAAGGTCTAAGGAAGCAACAAATAAAAGCAACTCTATTGCTCTACTGCCAAGATTATTAAAAGGTGCTCCTCAAGATCTGTAAGTTCTTAGTAAAAATGTGGATGGGTCCACAAAGCTATGTAGGATGAAATCCACCAGGTACAAAAAAAACAAAGTCATTCCAAGAGCTGAATAAAATTTGCACTCAACAGAAAGCAAAAAAACACCCTGAACGACCATTTTCCTCCAAAAAAATCCTCAAGTAATCCCAGTCTTTTAGCCTTCTCTTCCACCTGGTCGCTACTCTGCAAACTTCATCCCTCTCAGTGCAGCTCCATGTTATCAAACACTCCCATTTGGGGGAAGCCAGAAAGAAACAAGGGCAAACAATCCTGCTCATTACTTCTTTTGGTTTGCATCTGCAGTTTGCTTTCTTTATTTATTTTAAAAACAGATTTTTCTAAAGCACTCAAAGGTAAGGTGTACCTTTAAAGCCCCCCAGTCTCCACTAGGTCCACATGGGGTGCCCCTCCAAACTTCTGCCACATCCTCAAATTCCCCAGAGCAGCACTGAAAAACAACTGCTACCATGTAAAAAGATCAAAAGTAGAGTCAAGGTTGTTTTCTTTCCAAAGACACTCTTTGCCGTTCAGGAAAATCTCCAGAACCTTGTGTAGCTGGCAGCAGGGAGAAAGATGACACAAGCAATTAGCATCACAGACAAAGATCTTCAGCACATTCTGGTGCCAAATGCACTTATCCTAGCGTCCCTTAGCAAGATATTCTTGAGAGTGATCACCCAGAGATTGATTGAGGCCCTGTATACCCTATTAATGAGGTTAATTAAAAACTGTGTTACGAGCAGGGGAACTGAAGGGTGTGAAAATAACTCAAAAGGGCCATTTCTCCTCTTCCCTGCCCAGGGAAAGTGTTATCCAGGCTGGGTTTTCTCTTTCTTCATGGGGATGACCAAAGCCCCCACAGTCAACCGAGGTTTTAGACCACCCCTCATCCCAGCAGGAAGCATCCCCCACTGACAATGCATCCAAACCAACTCCTCCATCTTCACCCTCCCTGCCACAACTTCCCAACCCAAACAGTCAATACATCACCCAATTTCACAACCTGTCGCCAACAGGATGAATATGTAAAGAGATCTGGGGGAGGGGAAGGAAGAAGAAAAGGGGGGAAATGGATTTTAAATCAACACAATTAATTGTTTTGGTATTTGTTCATATATTAGATTAGTAGACTTGGAGGCAATTAAGCATCCTTGATAAGAGGATGCCTTGTGGCAAAGCTTACCCCACTCCTCCTGCCACTGAAGAGCTTGGAATCGAAGGGAGGGAGGAAATTTCTTTATTATTATTATTATTATTATTTTGTGCTAAAAGAAGAAGATACTTCCAAAGTTTGCACAACTCATTAAGATACTAATTTTAAAATATTCACATATATCACTTTCCTTTAGAAAAAGGAATTTTAAGCAACGAAGGGGAAACTAATAGATGTGTATGAAAGAAGAATTTTAGTGAGAAATTAAACTCTCCACCTTGTTTTGCCGACACTGATTTGTTTTCTGATTATCACCCCAAACCAAACCAACACTTTCCTAATAATATTTACTGAAACCTATAATGGAAAGACGTGTTTATTCAAGCATTAAATCATCTGAGGATACTTAAAGTGATCTTTTATACATTTTAGAGCCTATAAAAAAAATCTGATCCCTTCACATACTACTGACTTTGTTTCCATTGCTGTTGTCAGTATCTCATGGACTTTCCTACCCATGCAACAAATACCCCTTCCAAAGCCACTGAAGCACAGCTTTGGGGATGGATTTGAAATACAGCTGAGGTTATCTCCTAGCTTTGATCACTCGAGCACGGCTCTCCCTCCAATTTGGTACTGCTTAATCTCCACCACAATCCTATTGCTGTTTTTCACCCAAACACTCATTTCCTACTCTTTCAGTAATTAAGGTTGTAATGGGACAGCCTGGCAGCACTTAATGCTGTGTTTATTAATGCTGTAATGACTTGAGTTACAAGATATTGAGCCATTTTCATGTTTTTGCAAGCGAGGCTAAGGGTTCCCCCCGCTGCTGCGGGGGTTTCTCTTTCTCCATCTTCCTGTTCAATGGATCATTTAGATTCCAGGGCAACACAGGCATTTCTAAGGAAGGCACAGCTCAACAGACTTATCAATTGAACTATATAGTCTGGGCCCAGAGAAAGAATTTTTCAAAACTAATTATATCCTAGCCTTCTTTTTTTGGTGTCCAGTTTATCCAACTGGGTCCCAATTAAAGAGTCCCAATTTTCTAAGAGTACCAGCTCTTTTTCCACTGAATATAAATCCCTACTTTTAAGCCTTTGAAGGCATACACAATACTTTTAAGACACTGACACAACTTCTTGTTATTATGCTGAGAGCTACTCAGTGGCATCTCTTTTGGTCAGTAGTTAACAATATTTTCTTTAAGGAAACTTTGAAGTGGTTTCAGGCAAGTTACAAGACATATTAAAAATGACACGCCATCTGCTTCCCAATGTGATGTTTTGCATTGTGTAACTAAACCAATTTCAGAACTGAAGTCTATTTGACATCTAATTAGTCTATTTGGTACCCTGATCACTTGTAAGTTGTTCTAGAGGGAAAGAAGCACTCTAACAATCTTGATCTTTTTTAAAAAAAAAAAGACAACAATTAAAAATAATTAGTCACAGAACTGCTTTTCCTTCCTAAATATTTTCTTTTTCCCCATTTAAGAATCAAGACATATGTTTCTCCCATGCTACCCTCTATTTCTGGTAGACTGTAAATCTAACCATCTTTTTTTGGCTACCACAATCACAGAGCTTTACCAGAGTCCTGGAAAAGAGAGAGGAACATTCCCTGGGTTGCAGAAGCAAATGATCCATCATCAGTACCCAGCATCACACAGTGCTGTGCCAGGTCAGCCATTTGCCTGCTCAAGTTGATGGCATTTCTCAGGAAATGCGTGGTTACCTCAAGAGTGATTTATCCTGGCAGGGTAGGACTAGGGGATAGAAGTGGTAGGCGCAATCCAAACAGAAACAAAACAACTCAGAGCATTTAAAATTCAAAGTCTAGACTCTAGCTTGCAGACTGCTGTAGCTTCCTCACACACTATACCAGCATGAGGAGGAAGACTCTGAAGGTAGTAAAATATCAAAGCAGGTCAGACGCAAAATCAGAACTTGCTGGCATCCTCTCATCATGGATGGAGATGTTCAGACTCACCAACCCATCAGGAGAGGACAGCAAGAAATAATTAAAGAGCACCTTTACTAGGGACAGCCTGTATGATGGTCACACCAAGGAGAAATGACAGTTTTTCACACATGAGTGGATGATGGAGAAGGAAGTACACACAACATCTCCAGAAGTGTTTCAAACAAGACTTGTAGAAATCAAAGGGGACAATTTCCAGCGCTGCAGACTCACTGCATGCACCCACATATCAAATGTGGACACATGCCAGAATACCAGCCACAAAATTTGATCGGAGAATGAGCCATGAACAGCAGCATGCAGAAGCACAAAGCATTGCCAGGCACCGTCCCTTCAGGAAAAAAACCCAGTGACATTTAACCCATGACATTTATGTCAGATACATTCATACCCTGATGGATCAGTTGGGGAAGTTAATGACAATCTCAAGCCTTTCCCAGGAGCAGTAACCTCCAGCCATGCTGGGAGCTCCCATCCCACCTCTACGTGGAGACAATCCCATATCCAGAAGTCTTTGCCCATAGCCCACACCTGCTGCAAGCCCAGACCCTATTTTGGTAGGGAGGGAAGACAAATGAGTGAGAACTACAATTAGGCATGGGTAACAGTTGGAGGGAGGGTCAGATGAGGTCACTCCCAGAGGATGTTGTTCCTGGAACAACGGGTTTGTAACCTTTATCACCTCCTGCAATGAAATACGACCACTCTTCTAGCCCGTCTTGTTTTCCAAGTTTTATTTTCTATTGTTCTGTACTAAGCAACTGCCTGCCCTTATCAGCACTGTCCCAGTGCCACTTGTTTTCCTGTTACCTTCCCTTGCATCACCCCAATTTTTCAGCCATGGCTGGACAGTTATTTGGAAGGTGTGATGAGTTTGACAGCCTGATCCAATTACAGCCTTCCCAAAACAAATCAAATGGAAGAAGTAGTGAGGGGGGGGGGGGGGGAAAGACCATTTCAGCTAGTTAAACATGCTGCTACCCAAAAAAAAAAAAAGAGTTGGAAGGAGACAGGGGGAATTTGCTAACTTTCACTCAGCAGTGGAGCAGAGCTGCTTTCAATGTGCCATATTGACTTACCGCTGCTGGAGGCACAATAAAGGCAGCCCTTAGAGTCAATGTGGGCTCCTGCGGCTCTGTGTAAACTCCGCTTAAAATGTATTTCAAGGAACTTGATCTATTGACATGGCAACTGTGAAAACTTGAGGCCATTTGAAATTTAAATAGCATTTCCACCCCTCTGTAAATGCCAGCCCGGGGTGGGCCCCACTGCCCTTGTGTGGAAAATGCTTTCACTGGAAGACATCTCCCCCAACAGAATGCCTCCAGACACAACTGCTCTCCTCAAAAGCAGCCAGAACAACTGATTGGGACCCCTTTTTGATGCAAATTCATATTATTCTGTTGGGGAACAGCAGGTGTTCAGCCATGCTTTCCTTTAGAAAAATGAGGACCTTGCTTGCTCCCCCTCCTTCTTGCACTTGGCTCTCCGTTAGTTTCGATGGCTCTCACCCTCAGCAGACACTTGGGTGCCTCCTGGGCTGTGAAGTACAAATTCCTATTCAGGAATGGGACAATGTGCACTACCAATCCAGAAATATGACTTTTATTACACATGACAAAAGCTACATGACAAATGCCCATTAGCAGAGCACCTCAAGCCTCCCTGGTGTGGTGAATGCACATCCTCTTTCCCACTGCATGGCCACTGAGATCCAGCATGACATGATTTGAGGTTAAAATACAGGGAAAGCATTTCACAATCAATTTTGTTTGACTCATGGAGCGGGACTACCAAGAGCCTTACCAGCAACCATGCCACATAAGTAACCTTACTCCAACGTTAGGGAGGAAATAAGTGGTTGCTGGGTATCACAAAGTCACTGTGGTCTATACAAAAGGCATGTGAAAGCTGCCTGCCCATGCAGGGAGCACACACCAGCCCCAGGAACGTGACAGTGGATGGCTCCACTGGGGAATTATGCATGTCACTCAATGAAATGGTCTATATTAAAGTAGTATCAAAAGGTCTGAAACAGGATGAAGCTCTCACAATGGTAAGAACCATCAAAAATGTGTTGATGTGGTGTGTAGGGATGTGGTTTAGTGGTGGACCTGGCAGTACTGGGTTAATGGTCTTTTCCAACCTTAAAAAAATCCAGTGATTCTATGCAGGGTTTCTGCCCTTCCCCTCTCTCTGCTCTACCACCCTGGCATTTGCAATTTAATTTGGGAAGAAACAATGGAAAGGCAGAGCAACAGAGATAAGAACAGAAATCCACAAGACACACAGATAATGTGATTTTACACAGGCACCATCTAAAATTCATGGGGTTTGGAAAGTTAAAACCCTCAGCGTCCTATTGAACTGTATTTCCAGGATTCTCTGAATTATCCAAGTACATTTAAAGGGCCTTTCTCCTAGTATTTGTGAATGCCAAATCTCTGTAGGATCCCTGGGGTCCTAAAGATTAATTAGGATGAAAAAGAAGCACCTTCATGGACCCATTTAAGGAGCACATGAAAGAGCTGCCCTGGACACCCATGGCAGAGCCAGACAAATGGACGATTAATTGTCCAAGTGACGTGACAAAGCACCACATCACCCAAGTGACCAGGGATGGCCCAGAGAAGAATCTTTAAAGGTGAGGAAAAGGAGTTTAAAAAAAGATTGTGTGATACTGGGGATGGAGGAAATATCAAAAGGAAAAAGGAAAGGCTGGGAGTGTTCACAGGAGTGATACAATGGGGATGGCTGGAGAAATGAGTCCAAAGAGGCCAGGAGCCTTGACACAGGAGAGTATATAGCATTTGCCCATCACTATAACATAGTTTAAAAACTTAGAACTAAGAAAAAACAACAGAAAAGATAGAAATTTATGCCTGACATGTCTTCTACTCAAGCTTCAACTCAAACCTGCTATTTGCAGTTGAAAGTGCCTATTAAAAACTTACACAAGTAGTATTTCACCTGACCACTTTTAAATACTGTCACTTCAGTCCTCTTCAGTAATAAAAAGGAGGAGGATGAGTGATAAACTAAAGCAAATTTACTTTGGCTTTTCAAAGTCAAAATGAAAAACAGAAAACCTGTAGGAATATTAGTCTAACTTAAATTTTCTATTTGAGACCCATTTATTTAAGCACAATGTTAAGATAGACATCTGAATTTATAAAATCACAAGACACTTCCAGAAAATTTGCCACTCTTTATTGCCAATCATGATCACTGTCTCTATTACAGACTCCAGTTAGGACTCTATTATGCTGGGCTCTTTATAAAATACAATGCACACCATTAAATATCTACCTGACTGGCTTACAGCGGTTGGAGGATACAAAGAAAAAGAGCTAATAAAGATCTGAAAGAAGGTTTGAAAGTCTTCTCTGTATTACTTTTTACAGAAAATTTGAATCAAACAGACATATATATGTGTGCATATATATATATGTATGTATATATATATATGTATATATATATATATGTATATATATACATTTTTCCCCTTTGCTTGCACAAAGCTCAGGCAGATCCTCTTTGGAGCAACTTGAGGCAAAGACACAACCAGAGCCAACAGAAGCAATCCCAGCAGTTTAGCAGAGATGTGGAACACAGGCTGAGGAGTTCATCTACCAAGAGCTGCTCACACCACTAACACTAAAGTGACAATCAAATTCAGTGGTGAAAGCTGAGATGTTTCTCCTTTTTTATCAGCCATACAGTCAGAAACAGAAGCAGGAATATGCTGATGAAAAATAACCAGTTTTAAACTATATGAAAAATTTATCTCTTACTTTCCACCAAGCAATCAACATTCAACTTCCACAGCTTCACTTGAAATTATTGTTATTGCACCAAGAGACGACCCATCTCTGCAATGGCACAGGACTTCTCAAATGAGAAAAAAAAAAGCAGAAAAAAAGGTAAAAAAAATTTTTGAGGACATAGAAAGGGTTATGTTGCTAATAAATACTCTTTTGAGATGAATGGATGTACAGCATTTCCAGTAACACTCTGGTGTGCCAGAAGGAAGAAACTCAGATTGCCAGAGAGAAACCTGGGAAATAAATGCATTATTGAAAGGAGAGGTTTCACAATAAATGCAAAAAAAACCCCAAACCAAAACGTGGGAAAAATTCTTGTGTTCCCATCATTTCATATGCCTGACTAAATATCCTTTAACAAATTAAAAGAGATGCGCTGAATCAAAGTCAATGTCAAAGCACAATGCCTGACATTTGTTTTTCAAAAATTAGTTATTGGCAGCATCTGAAATGCACTGTCACACCAGAATTACAGCCATATAACTCACTTTTTAAATGCTCAGAAAGAAGAATAACAAAAACGTATTGGCCAGTCACACCACGGTTTGTACTAACAACATTCCCAACATCTGAAGTTGCTTCACTCTGCCTTTGGCAGAATTTTGGAGTTTCATTCTTGACATTGTATAATAGATACTTTTGATTTGTGACTGAATGGAAGATTATAATCAACCTTGGGACATTCAGTCACTCATGGAATAAAGCCACTCATTCCACTATAAATATTTATAATTTTCCCCACATTTGTTAGTATAATTAAAGAGAATGAAATTCAATGCAACAGTTGGGGGGGAGGGAGGGAAGTAAAACCTGCTATTTACAGTGTCCTCTAAAATTAAATGTATAGACATTAATTGCTTATTACACACACTGTTACTCAACCAGCACCACACAGAGAAAACTGAGCAAAAGAGACGAGTCTGCTGCTTAGAAACACCCTGCAATAATTTGTCCCAACCGGTCATTCAGACAAGAACAGGCACAGGGCATCTTGTTCACTTCATCTGTGCCAGCACCAAACCCAAGATGCAACCGCAGCAGCGCGGTGTTGTTTTACACCCCGCAGCACCCCCTGAGTGACTGTGCAGTGTCAGGTGCTACCAGCCCAATTTAGGAGTATTTTATACCTCTGTGTCCCAAGAGAAATACAATTGGCCCTGTTATCACTATATATAAACCACCTACAAGCACCTGGCAGAAGCACAAGGGCAGAGAGTTAGGAAAATGCTGGTTCCAGCTCCATCCTTGCTGCTGCTCCTCTTGGAGGGAAAAAAAACAAAACAACAAAACCTCACCCATCACCCAGGTACTAAATTTGCAATGGTAAACAAGCACCTTGCCACAAGCTGAGAAATTTGAAGTTTACACTGCAGTTCCCAAGGAGAAGCTCCTGTTTTCAAAAGGGTCAAATATTTTCCACTTAAGAGGTTTTTAAAGCTTCTCTTCAGCGAGAAGAAGGGGGATTTTATTCTGGTTCCATCACCTATTCATTCTTTCTTTAATAAAACATGCTTCTGTTAAAAAGGGCACAGCACTATTTTTAGACTACCCCATAACATATAAGAAAGCATCAGCTAGGGTTTTTTCAAGACTGGTACTGCAAAGGTTTGGGAGTCTGGAAAAATGGGACACAGGTAGGAGTTGGTTCCAGGTTGCAGGGAAGGATTTGCAGGTTAGGTGAGAAAACACAGAAAATGTGTCCAGCTTTCTTCAACCCTTCTCAAACCTGAAATGTGCTGACAGAAAAGTAGGGAGAAAAAGAAAGAAAAAAAACCCAAAACACTGAAGTGCTATTGCTTGGAAACCACCTTAATGAAAGCCACTGCAGAGTATAAGATACCAAACCTATCCTGACAGGGAAAACAGGCAAAGAAAATCCACACAGCTACTTCCACCTGCTCTCCACTACAAAAATAGCTGGATATTAACAATTTCACAGCTGAAGACATTTGCAGGATCCAACACATCTCTGAATCTAAAGACAGAAGGAAACCCTTCTGGAACCATCAGCTTTGAGGCATGAAGATCCTTCTTTACTGCCACTGCAAAGGACAAAGAGCTTATTGGAATTAAGGGATGTCTTAGTCCCTTCTCAATGAAATTCTGCTTCTTATTTGCTTTGTTATAAATAGGCTTAGATTTCTTTTATTTTTTTCCCCTTTTCAACACAGGAGCACACTGCAGAGATTGTTTCTAAATGATGCTGCCTCTGTACTCTTTTTTAGGAGACCCATGGGGAGGAGTCGTACCTTGATATTCAGCCTCAATCAGTTCAATGCCCTGGCAAGGGACATGGAAGAAGCCCACAATCTCTCCCACTTCCCTCAAATTTCACTCCTTGTAAAAAAGAAGAAAAAAAAAAAGAAGGGAGGAATACAAAGAAAAAAAAAAGGGGAGGATGGAGGAAAATAAAGGGGGGGGGCAAGAAAATAGGAAAAAGGAAAGAAGGAAAAAAAGGAAAAAGAAAAAGTAGTTTCTCCTTTTGGCACTGAAACTGAACTCCTGCCTCAGGATTTGATAAGCAATGCTGAGTTCAGCTGATAAAGCCCCGACTTCAGCCACAAATGCAGGGCAGTCAGACACCAGGCTCTACAGCAGGATCACATCCAAAACAATACATGTGGAAAAGGTCACTGCTCCAACCTTTACTCATTAAACCCTTCCTAGAGCCCAGCACAGTTTGCTTACTGGATATAATGACATCCCTCCAAAATATGTCAATGATACCTGAGCCTTAAGGAGATCTCTGAACCCAAAAAATAAATGCCAAGTAAGGTGCAGCTACATATGCCAAGGGACTTTTTGCTCATATAAACCCAAATGCATTTTAAACTTGCTGTGCTGGATAACTGTGTCCATCCAGTATCCCAGACCTCCCCACTGCCTTCTGGATGTATTCTTGTCTTATCACTTGTTTCTTGGCCAGAGAACAGTAAGAAGCTAAAAAAGAATCATAGAGTGGTTTGGGTTGTAGATGATCTCATCTTTAGAAACCCCAATGGCAAATGGGTAAATCAAACAAAAAAAACCTCCAAACAACCCAAGCCTAAAACTAGAATTACTGTTCTCTAGCCCCAGTATCTAAAAAAACCCCTTCAACCTGCTGGGCCAAGTTCACATAACCAAGCTGTTGTGAGATTTGTATCTTAATCCTACTCTTTATTCTTTTCAGGCCATACATTATTTTTCAAAGAAATCTGAATTCAGCAGGCCCAGGCTTTATAAAGCATGAGCAGAAGGTGATCACTCTCTTCTTCCAGTAAAACCATGAAGTGACCCAATCAGCTACTACCTCTTTGGACCAGCAAAGCCCTGTGACTGAGCATCCCACCCTGTCTGCTGGAGCAGTGCAGTGCAGTGACTCTTCCAAGAGCTTACACACAGATATGCCAAACTTCCAGCTCAGAGAAGCACTTTTTTTCACTTTTTCATTTGGTAACAACCAGTATGCTGTGGTCAGCCCAAACTGAGAGTGCAGTTAACCACACAGACCCCACCAAATTCATTCATGAGAGAGTCAGGGACAAGGGCCAAGCTTTCTAATTTTTCCTCTATCCTCTGATTCCTCCTCCAACACCAGCTGTTGCAGCATGAGGACGGGAATAGTCCCCCATTAATCACTTCTCATTTCAGAGAGAGCATACTTGTCTGTCATGAGAAGCTATTCTGTGACCAAGACACCATTGTGACAGTCTTCACCTGCTAAAGAGCAGGAAGAGCTTTGCCCTCTCCTCCTTCTCCCAGAGCAGCAAGATTTCCGTACCCTAGATCCGCTTAAGAGCCACCACTGCTCCTCACCCCCGGGAGACTTAAAGAGCCTCAGCAGGAATACGTGCAAAATCCTCATCAGCTGATCAAAAGCTTTGCTTACTACCACCCTTTACATAACCAGCTAGCAGCATCCTAATTAACCAGCTAAATGTAATGAATTCAACTCACCTTCACTTCACACACTTTCACTAGATATAAATTAAGGCACAGGGCAACTCGCCCCATAGCACTTTAGTGAAAACTGGAAAGTTTGGGGATGTGGAAACGCTGGGTGAAACCGCCCAAGTCTGCAACTGAAACATTAACCTAGATCAGGACCAGAAAAACCTGCGTATTCCCAGAGGAAAGCCCCATTTACTGCTTGGGGTGGGGTTTTCCAGTGCTTTTTGCTCAGCCAGAGATGGAGAAGCAACAGAACAGCTGCAGCAGAGGAGTAGATGGATCTTTTTTTTTTTTCTTTCTTGGTCCAGTTCCCTATCACACTGTAAGTAATCTCTGCTTTCATCAGCAAGAATGCTTGCAATGACTGCAGAATGCAACCCAAATTTTCTTTGTTGGGTCCCTCTACCCTGACTTGGGTTATCATCTATATTAAGCCTATTTCATAGCCTCCGTTTTCAGCTCTGGTTGTTTGGTTTTGCTTTTTTTAACTGAACCTCACTGTATTCCATATAAGCCTTGGACGTAATGAAGTAAACAGCACCACAATGCATTCCTCAACACTAGCTGAACCACCAAATAGCTGCCTGGAGTCTGAGGCCGAAGCAGCTGGGTGTTGGATTACAAACTCAAAACAAATGCCAAGGCATGGCCGTAATATGTGTGATACACTGATGACCTACTGCGCTTAAATAACTCCTCGGAAAGCAGACTGGCCATTCAAAATGGATTTTTACAACCAAAAGAGAAGAGAAAGTAATTTTCCCTGATAATGCAAATTCGAAAAATGCAGGGAAAAAATTTAGCTGGTATAAAAATTACCCTGGCGAGAGGGGGGCAGGGGAAAAATTCCACCTCACAGGGTCGGCACGCTGGGAGGGACAGCATTTCATGCTTCTGAAACATTTCCAAAGGGCAAAATCCCTCCACACCGACGCCAAGAGTAAGACTGTCACTCAACACAGCCAGGCAGAGGATTTCCGAGGCCGATCACAGCAATTTGAGCCCCCTCAGATCCTTGTTTTCCTGCCTAGAGCAGAGCAGTGCTTTCCAAAGCACGTGGAGTCTCCAGCAAAAAGCCCCAGCCATAGCGCACATGGCATTTTAAAGCAGCATATCAGCATACCATGATCCCAAGTACGCACAAGTAAAGCTCTCCATGGAGTTTGTGGAGTGCCTTTGGGTTCCAGACAAGCTATGCAGAGTCTCTGACCCTGTGCACAGCAGGATGAAATGGGTGTTTTCATTCAAGCTACAACATAAGCTAAGATGAAAACTCTGAAGAGAAAAATCTCCCCAAAATGTTATTTTTACCACAAGGTAGCAATTGCATGATAGTTCTACCACCCCAAAATCATTAGAAAGGCAAAGCAGGGAAGTTCTCACCCATAACTAAGCGAGGTCCCAGGAGGTCACCTAACCATGTCACCACAAACACTGTGTTCCATCTCCAGTAAAATTTACAGCAGAGGTGGGAGGATGCAGTCACTTATCTTCCCGCTACAACACGCCTACTCAGATGCTGTCACAGCTCCCCACCGACTGGTCTTCCCCAAAATCAGAGCATGGCCTAGTTTTAAAGCATCATTTAAAGCCACGTGTTGTTGGACCACAATCAACACTTCAAAACCTTGGTTTGATGCTGCAGAGTCAGCTGTGGGAATCTGCACTGTACAGCTGCTACCCTGCAACAAGAAATGAACTGCCAACACTCCCAAGCATCCTGCTTTTGCTAAAGTGCATCAAAATGGAAGCAAGCCTTTGGCCAAGACAGACTGCAAGGAGCTGGAGGAAGTGGTTTCTCTTGTAGCACGTCCAAGGTTTTCTGTAGAGTGACAGAGTGGGTTTTAAATGCTATGTTCGGTGCAGAGCAGGAACATCTAAATCTGCAAAAACTAATTCAAGTTAAGACTGATTCAAGTTTTGACTCTAAGGAGTCAAAACTTCTTTAGTAACTCAGTAGTAAGATGGCAAGTAACCAGCAGCATCTCCACAATTCTGTCACCCTCTCTGTCAAGTAGTTGGAGCGAGCTGAAGACTCTTTAATACAACACTTTAAAGCATTTAGAGATTTTTTCCTTTAGGAGGCTGTGGAAAAGATCCCTCATGTTAAAATATCATAGAATACTAGAATGATTTGATTGGAAGGGACTTTAAATTCATCTAATTTCAATCCCCCTAGGGACACCTTCCACTAGACCATCTCAAAGTCCCATCCCACTTGGCCTTCTCTGGGCAACCTGTTCCAGTGCCTCATCACTCTCACAGTGAAGAATTTCTTTCCAATATCCAATTTCAACCTACTGGCTTTTATTTTGAAGCCATTCTCCCTTCTCCTATCGCTACATACCCTTGTCAACAGCCCCTCTCTTCAGGTAGTGGAAGGCTGCAATAAGGTCACCCCAAAGCCTTCTCCAGGCCAAACAATCTCCACTTCTCAGACTTTCCTTATAGGAGAGGTGTTCCATCCCTCTAATTGTCTTTGTGGCCCTATCTAAATAGCTAAATATCTCTGAGAGCATGACACTAAAGATGGATTCATTCAGTAACTAGTGGTACCTCACCCTAGGCAGCAGTGGCAAGGCTGTGTTTGGACTTTGCTGCTCCTGCACAGTCAGGATGGAATAGCTGTCTCCAGCTGACCTGGATGGATACCTGACAGCAGACAACAAGCAGCTGCAGCAAGAAATCAAGAACAAAATTCCTTTCTGTGTGATGGATAAAGAGGTGACTCAAAGTGGAACAGAGAAACATTTAAGAAGGGAATCAAAAAGGACATATGCTTCACAAACAAGAAGAGTAGCAGCAGGCTGAAGAATTTGGCTCTCTCCAGTTATACAACACTTTATATCTCCATGATAACATTCATCCCAGTGAAAGATGGGAGTTGCTGCAGGGAGAATTTTCAACTATGCACCCCCAAAAGAACTAACTTAAAAGCCACTGGGGTGCTCTGTGCTCGGTCCTCATCCAGCCCAGCACACCTGTCCTAGCTGCTCTGGCAGGGAAGGACGCTGGGAATCCTTCATGCACAACCACAGCCCTCAATTAAAGAGTTCAGATATACTCTTGGGAAGGCAGAAACTGGATTGGGCCTGAGAGCATTAGATTGAGGCGGACGTGGAGAGACCACTAGAGGAAAGAGAGGTGTTCACAAATGCCAACCTGGATTAAGATCAGTGTGGATGTACCTGTCCCCAGTGGACCCCTCTGGCTCCCCACTGGATGCTCTGCTGAGTTATCTCAATTACTGCAAACTTTTCCTCTCCTCCCTCTGCTGCTGGGCCACCAGTTGAGTGCAGCAGAGGAAGAATGACCTCATCAAGGGGGTGGAAGAACAAGGACAAATCTCCTACCCCTCTGTCTCCTCACACATGCTGTTGTCTCAGGTCACCAGCTGCCTGATGGAGGCAGAGAAACCAGTCACCACACAGGAAACAACTGCCTTTTCGTGCTGCAGACTTGCAGCCCTCTTGCAGTGCTGACACAGGTCAAATTTTAATTAAAAAGCTCAGGATTGCACGTGTAGTAGAATACAGAAGGGGGAGGGAAATCACTATGGCAAAATACTGTTTCTTTTTTGGGACCCACTGTATGAAACCCTGGCTGGTTTTGCCAACAGCTGGTCCACAACCTGCACAGTATTTCCAGAAGTGTTTCCAGTCCAATCTACTCAATTTAGCTAGAATAACTCACTCATTTCATAACGGCAGCTGGAGAGGTTTGAGCACTGCTGCTTTTAAAGAGAAGAAAACATCTGGATGATTTTTAGGAATGCAAACAAAACTGAAAAAAGAATAAAAAGATGCAAGTCTTGATTCAGCTGTGATTTCACATTAGATGGCACTCTCAAATGTGATCCTACCAGCACAACGGCAGCTTTTTCATGCAGGGATTTTCACCCAAAGCGGTTCCTTCTAAAAAGGAAAATCCTGACTACCTCTCCAAAACAAACACTACTGCCTGGAAACAACGGGAATGGGAGAGTCACCATGTGCACCCTCCAAATACATGCAAGTCCTCTTGCTCTCCTCAGATGATTCCTCTGCGTATCCCCAAATGTTCTTCACCTTCCTGCTGCAGCCCACACCCCACCAACTGCATGTCCTCACAACCCTTTGGTCTATCCTGATGTCCATCCAGGGTGGGATGGCTGTGTGGATGTCCCCAAGGCCAGGCAGTGGTCCACCTGCTCTCATGGGAGCTGGGACCTCGCCTTCCAAGAGCGGCTCCTGTCCCACAGCCTGGCTGGTGGCCTGTAGACCACATGGAGCCAACGCCTGGATTACAGTGTGTTTTAAAGAACACCCAGCAGGGTATCACAGAGATGAGTGCTGGGCCAAGGAGAATCAGGAATGTTGGATGAGATGCAACTGTAGAAGGGGGTGTGGGCAGAAAGTATAACAGCAGAGCACTCGACTTGCAAATGCTGAGCTACCCTCCCCATCCCCATGGGAGGAGACCATCCCTATGGGATGGGGACCATCAGATCTTTCTTCTGGCTATTCCCACTCTTTGGCTGCACACAGCAGAGAGCATAATAAGAAAGGCAATCCCAGCTCAGCACATTGGTGTACCAAGTGGGTTGTGGATGGGACAGAGGAGCAGCCAGCTCGCCAGCCAACTGCTGGATGTTGGGAGAGATGGGACAGAGAAGTTGCTGCCTTTCCTGCTGGAGACATGACATGTGTCAATGAAAACCAAGAAAAACACAATCTATCAGTAACTTCTATTCCCAATGAGAGGCTTTCCATTGTCTCAAACATCTCTGTAGCAGCTGCACCTGTTCTGCCAGTCCAAGCACCAGTAGCTGGAATAAGGGCAGGGCACGTAACAGCTCCCACGCCAAGGTGGGACCGCTCATATCTGCAGTCTGCTGATGGCATGCTCCAAACTGTATAGTCAGGGCAGGCTCAAGAAACCCCCATCCTGGCACAAAGTCAACAGAAAGTATCACGATGCCTCAAAGCTTTGTTTCACAAAGGGGGGAAAAAAGCAAGCAAAGCAGCCGTTGAAAAGTCCTAACCATGCTTATAAATACTAGATCCCATTTAAAACAAAAATACTACAGTCAGTATGGAGAGATGCTTTATTTTCTGTAACCTCTGGCTGAATGCTTTCTAAGGGAGGGACTGCATCTGCTGGAGTGCAGGCAGGCTGCACTGCTAATTCCTTGATCTTGGAAGCACACTGCAAACTTGCAGCTGCTACAAGATGGAGGGATAAAGAGAGATCAAGAATCTATTGGCCCTACTTCCAAGCAGAGAACATGCACCACATCATCCACAAAACCTAAGCAGAGGGATTATTAAGGAGGCTTCCATTTGACAGAATGTGTGACCACGTTTAGGTGTACAACAGTGTCTCAACATGCTTCAAGTGAGGCACTGACCATGTCAAGGATCCAAGAAAACTTAGGAGACCCATGGAAGAGTAAGTCTTTATCACAAAGGGAAACCCCCCCTCATTTTATATGGCTATAATTCAACATGAAGATTAATACACTGTAAGGGTCTACAGCAATTCCAAACTAGCCCTGCCATTCCCATTCCAAACCTCCTCTTTTCAAATAAGCAAAATGTCAGATGGCATCAAGTCAGCCTCAAATGGGATTTCTCTTTCCCTGCTCTGACTGCGAGCCACTTACCCAGCTTACCTTGAAGGACATGTGGTACAGATCAACTGAGGTGAAGCCTGGAAGGACACAGGTTACGTTATTCCCTTCGCAGAGGGAAGGTTTGCACATACACACAGCAACCTTCGTGTTTTACAGAAAAGATGTTTTTTCAGTTGAAAAATATTTCCATCAGCCACCACAACCACTTGAGGAGGAAAAGTTGCAACGGGCTTTGGCAGGCAAGAAACAAGAAACCACTGCTGGGTTTTGGAGTAATATCCCTGTTACAGAATCTCTCCCCAGCTGGGTTTTGTCTTTTCTTGGCCAACACAGGGGCAAGATTTCCGAAGTTTTTACTTTTACTGACAAATGAGGGGAATTAGTTCATCAACCGCTTCCAGAAAGTCCTTCTCTTGCACCAAAACCTGATATGCATCAGCATCAGCCCCAGTGTCCAACCCTGGCTCAATGCCACTACAAAGAGGGCTGAGCCTCATGCCTTTACAAAGCTGGAAACAGTAAGAAAAGTTTAGGTAGCCACACCTCAGGAAAAGATATGAGCCTGAGACACTTAAACAACATTCAAGCTGTTTCTTTTCCTCCTGTATTTCCTAAACACCAGGGATTTCCAAGTATGCTCTGATACCCACAAGTGCCCCAGAACCCCTAGGTGTTTTCAGCTACCTGACAACAAACATTGACATCTCCACAAGATATTCAAAGGGTCATCAGTGCTGAGAATAGTCACAGACATCTCCCCATTACTTTATAATTCACATCCCAGGGAACCTGTGATAACTCAATCCCAGTTCCCAGGCATGTCCACACTCCAGCATATGCCGTCACCTTCCCGCATGCCCACGTGCCCAAGTGCCCCTTGTCCAGCCCTGACAGATAAAAGCCAGCATGCTTTCAACAGGATGCGTTTAGCAGGGGGATAAACAAACATGTGGGAGATGCAGATACCATAAAATTATAGAAAATTTTGTGTTGGAAGGGATCTTAAAATGATGAAGTTCCAACCCCTCTGCCATGGGCAGGGACACCTTCCACTCAAGCAGGTTGCTCAAAGCCACATCCTGCCTGGCCTTTAACACTTCCAGGGATGGGTCTCTGTGACAGTGCCCCACTACCTTCAGAAAATCTAAATCTCCCCTCTTTCACTTTTAAGCCATTGCCCCTTGACCCATCACTCCATGCCCTTGTCAAAAGTCCCTCTCCAGCTCTCTTGCAACCCTTTTAGGTTACTGGAAGGTGATATGAGATCACACCAGAGCCTTCTCTTTTCCAGGCTGAACGATCCCAGTTGTCCCAGCTTTTCCTCAGAGAAGAGGTGTTCCATCCCTCAACATCCATCAACAGCATTAAGTTGCGTGATATCAAGATCCGGAGGCAGAAGAGAAGGACAAACAATAAAGCAATGGGAGCAGTGAAAGGAAGCACCGACAGGCTGCCTTGTCTCTCTTCCTGCAAATCTTCCCATTACCCCACTCCTTCCTCTCTAAATCATGTTAATGGTCCATGTTCCCCTTCCTTCTCTTCCCTGAGAACTAGACCCTCAATAGCTCCAAAACTGTGCTAATTAAACAAAACACAATGAAACAACCCCACAAACGAGAAACAACATTCCCCCCCATCTCCTCCCCCCCAAAAAACCAAACAGAAAAACAACCCCCACAAAACTATTCCTTTTATGCATTATTGTTTTAAAAGAAACTCTGTGTGCTACTAAACTGTAGTATTATTTTAAACACTCATTTTCTGTTGACAGCTCAGCTTTGACAACAGAAAGGAACTGCTGCTTTTCCTTTTCAGGTTCACGTGTGGTAAAGAAATACCAGAAAGCCAGGGTAACAAGTATTTTCAAGCAATGAGGGTTTTCTTGCTTTGTTTTTGTTTTGAGGCTTTTTTCTAAGTGTCCTTAAAAAAACACACCTAAACAAAACCATTACATTCATGGTACTGACCACAACACTTTAAGCCAGTGAAACCTCAATAAATATTTTTACAATGAAGGCTGCAAGAAAAGATAATACTCTAAGACATTTATAGGACTTTTATTTCTTTGTAAATGTATCATGAAAGTTGAAAGCACAGAATTATTATTGCTATTCTAACTTTGAAAAAATTGGGGTAGAAAGGAAGAAAGATGCCTTAACATTTTACTAAGAGAAGACTTGGAAGACCTCTCTCAGGAGTTCCTGTCAACTCATTCTTGCAGCTTCTTTGAAGCCACATCAACAATTTAATTTACTGTCCAGATAAAAGACATTTCAAAAAATGTGAGGGGTGGGAGAAGGGGTTTAATGGGGCATTCCCAGTTTAATTCAGTCCAGTTACCTGCTGTCTGTTTGGGATCCAACTCCTGACAGCTCATCCTCTCCCAAACAACAGAGCTGCAGCAGATAACAGCGTCCCAGAAACCAGGGTCCCAGCGTCCCCAGGGGACAGGGGAGGGATGAGTGTCACTGCCCACACACACAAGAGGACCCTGTAACATCCTTAAATTGCAGCCAAAGTGGATCAAATCACAGCGGGCACTGCCCAGGCCTTGCAAAAAAGTGTGGCAAGCGTGGTCATGTTGGGAAGAGGACCTGAACCTAAGGCGATGCCCCAGCCAGAGGGTTTGATTCAGATCCTCTCCAAAGCCCTTGGAAGACAAGGAGCAGGAAAAGAAAGAAGTATAAAGCACTGCAAACATCCACTCCTAAACAGTCACTCAGGAGAGAGATAAATTGAAAGCCTTTATCAGGCATAGTTTTAAGTACTAATGACTAATGGCAAATTGTCACTAGAAGTCCAACAACTGAGTCAGAGAATCATAGAAGGGTTTGGGTTGAAAGGGATCTTATAGATCATCTGGTTCCAATACCCCCACCATGGGCAGGGACACCTTCCCCCATCCAACCTGGTCTTGAACACTTCCAGGGCTGGGACATCCATAAAGTCTCTGGACAATGGAGAGGATTGTATCCTCAGTGAGGAAAAGGCAGGGACAGGTTTCTCCAGATCCAGTTAGGCTCCTCCAGCTGTGAGGAGCAACACTTGGGGTGGGGAAGGAATGAGTTCATTGCAAACACAGAAGGATTGATAGGACTGTTACAGCAAGATGACTTCTCCAGTGATGGAAATGCTGTAGGAGGGTCCCTGTCCACAGCCAGCATCATCCCTCTCCCCTCCTGCCAGGCAGGAGCATGAGTGAGGTGGCATGTGAGTGGTGTTACAGCCTTCTCCCCTACTTAACTATGAACACTCACTTCAGGCTACCCTTCCCAGCAAACTGGAGATAAAAATCTGTAAAGATATCTAATTTATACTGGAGCCTGGGTTTCTTGCCCAGCGCTGCTGACAAGCTCAGCAGCAGTGCCCATAAAAACGCCCTGGCAAAATCCCTGCAAATACACAAACAAAAAAACCCACCAGGCTCAGCTGCTTTTGTTCTGATAAATAAGGAAACATTTACTGAAGCCAGAACAGACAATTTCTTGTAAAGAGAAATAAAGGTGGAGAGCGCACAACAGAAAGAAGAATAAATAAATAAAAAAGGTTAAATAAAAAAGGTAAAAACAAAGCCCATGCATCACTTCCTATTGGCCATGTTTCCCATTAGGAGAAACCTCCTGTAAACACCACATTTGGGTGCTGTGCAAACCAGGATGGACAGACAGATGAAGAGGAGGTGACCAACATGAGGCAAGGCCAAGTCCAACATCTTACAGGATGTACCTGATCCTGCAGCCTTGTGGGTCTGGAGGCCAACGAACCCACCAGGCAAGTGAAGTGAAAAAAGCTGCCCTAATCACTGGTGATGTTCTAGCACAGAATGGGGATGACATTTTAGAGCTGATGTAGGAATAGTTTACCTTTCCTGGGAAAATTTCACCAACTACAGATTGCTCAGGGACATCAACCACATTTTGCTCTTCACTGAAAGGCCCCAAAGGACCCCAACTCTCATATAACCCATCCTTCTAGCTGTACCTTAACCTGCAGCACTAACAGAGTTGATGGCAACTGAGTGGTACCATAAAAAGGCAAAAATACTCTTTGCTTGAAGAAAGTGAGCAATTACAAACACTGTCACTGTCCAGCTGGGAAGAACCAGCCTGTCCCTGCAGATAACCGTGGCATCAGTTCCTGCCCTGTTCTTTCTTCCCAGGATTTCTTGCTACCCAGTGAAGAGTTGGGTTTTTGCTGCTAGACTCATCCCTCAGGCACATTTAGAAGATGTAAAACATCACTTTTAATTTAAAGAAAAATATTTTCCAGCCCTCAAGGAATGGGAAAAGAAATACAGAAAAGCACAAAAACATGACCAAGGTACATTCTTGTACATGAAAACTCAGAAAACAAATAAAACCAACCTCATTTTATTTGTTGTTGTCTGCCTTCAGTTCCCAATATCTAAAGCCAAATCTGAAGGTTTTACTGAGAGGGAGGGAGAGAATAGGACAATGAACTCATCACTTCTAACAGACTGAAAACAATCTGCTCCTCGGACCTGTCTGTCCAGCATGGTGACGGAAGGGAAGGAGCAGTAGTATTTCACACTCCCAGGTCCACGCTCTACATCCATAATCAGCTCTCCAGTACCTCCACATGCTTCAGGAGAAGATCCAAGCAGATTTATAGGAGGCTGATTCTGGATTACTAGTCCCCAAGGAAATTTTCCTCCCAACACCCACAAGGCAGAGGTTGATTTATACTCAACCTATAATAGACTATATTCCTTGGAGACAACTCTTTGTCTTCAACCCCGCTGCCATTGCTGCAACTGGAGCTTTAGTTTGTTTTAACAGTTGTAGAGTTTATAAATACTAAAAGCAGCACTCAATTTAGACTGGAGACAGTTAAGCTACCTTAGACTAACAGGACACCATGCCGTAAGGAACAGTAATGAGATGATGACACATTCATAACCTAAAGCTTTCACTAAAAACCTGCAGCCCAAGGAAGCTCAGCCCTTCAGAGCAGAAACATTCAGTTCTCCTAATTGCTCAAAGAGCGAATTTTTCCATGAACCAGTGAAAGCAGGGGAGAGGTCCTGAAGAGCACATGCATCCATTAGGCAGAAATTGGGGAAGTACCAGCTGTGGGGGTGTAAATGATGTGGTGCACAACTCATTTCAAAAGCCATTGAGCCCCTCAGCTTGCAACACACATTGAGGAGCTGCTAGTGGTGGTACCAGTGTGAGGTTGGGAGCCCTTGGTGAGCAGATTCAATGAAAAGCAGGATTCCTGAAAAGAAGTTGCTGGATATCAGAAGCTCCTGTGGACAGAGCTTGCTCTATTTGCAAGCACAACAGTCTCTTTTCCAGTTTTCACTTGTTTTTAAATGCATAACATGTTATCTGAGCAGAGCCACAGCACTTGCACCAACTGACTGCAAAACTAGGCAGTGTTTGTCACAGCATCTGTGCTCGAGGTGAAGCCATCTATTATTAAAATAATAACAACTGTAGGTCTCTACCTCCCTGCCTAGGAACTGAGATGATACAGAGGTCCACATACAAGTGTTTCTAGTGCTGGTGAGCATCTCAAGGACACAGCACTCCCAGCACATCATCCACCCAAATACAGGCGATGGAAAACCATCCAAAACCTTGAGAAGGAGGCTCTGCTAAAGCACAAATCTAACTTATAGCAGTGCAAAATCAGATCTAACTGCCAGTAACTGGAGAAGATTCATTTATTTATCCAACTGGAAAATATCTGCTGGTTAAAGGAATAGCAATCAAACAAAGAAATGGCAAGCGTTGGCTATGTTTTACAATGCACAAGTCAGAGCCACAAAAACACATTCCTGGGAGTGCCAATATCCCAATGAAAACAAATTCCAGAACAAAAAAAAAAGGGATAAAAAGCACAATATAAACCTCTTTCTTTCCCCCACAATTCTGCCCTGTGACAATGTGCCACAGAAACAGAAGTCTGGCTTGGGTTAAAGGAGTTCTTTTTCCCCAAAAAACCCAATTAAAACTCTTTGGTTTGGATTTAAAGAAAGAAAAAGTTAATGCCGACCACTAACAAATTTTGGCTTCAATAAGTTTTGTGTATTTTTTAAATGTTTAAAATGTTAAAAAACCAAACTGAGTAGCTGCTCTTTCCAGAATGTTTCCTCCTACTTCTCAACACGAGCAGATGAGGAGGTTGAACATCCCAGCTCTCATAACCACTGTCACAAACAGGGACCTTCAAGGCAAAGAACACCCCCAAATGAGGAAACCAGTAACTTTTCATCCCGTCTCATTTTCAGACCCTTCTCCTTCATGAAGTTCATGGAGCAGGAAAAGAAAGGGAAGCCATACCACAAATTCAGATACAGAAGTACATTTAAGAAAGCAAAGCACCAAGATTGATTAGTGTGTTCCGCTGCTTTAATAGAGAGCCTAATGATGCCCAAATTATGGCAAAGCTCAATTGTGTAACCAAGGAGCCAAGATTTCATCCTTGATAAGGACATAGATTTCTGTCTCACAGGAGAAGCCTGCAGTTCACTAACAAAGATGACCTTTTATATCATACCCTTGAAGACCACAATTAGCTGGAGAAATACTGTACTAACTTGGCAACATGAGTTTTTGTACACTGTGCTCATTTTTAGTAGAACCTTGCCAAGACCATTACCATCTTCTAACAAGAAAAAAACAACAAAAAACCCCAAAACAAAGCAAAAAAAATACAAACCCCACTGCTCTTCAGACCCAAATTACTTTCCACAATTCAATGCAGTTTTAATTAAGATGATTAAATTACAGCAAAAATGATTAAGATGATATCCTGCAGCAAACCACTAAAGGTATAACACCTTAATTCAGAAGAACCTGGCAGACAAATATTAATGATGAAGTATTCATGAAAAGCTAGAATTTTACACATGAACCAATTTTACAACACTCAAACAATACCTTGGGAGATATTTGTCACAAGTAAAAAAACAGTGACATCCATCAACAGAGCACAGTTTTTCCGAGACTACACAGAAAGAAATCTGCACAGAAAAAATTGAAAAGGCTACAATTACTTTGACAATGTTTCTACAGCTCAAAGGAATTTGGGGGTTGAAATAAATGGTTTCCTTCTCCTTCACAGGGCTCCCAAAATCAATTTTATACATAATTCTTTTTTTTTTTTAACAGAAGCCAGATCAGAAGTGCATGTGAAATCAGGTCAGTGCAATAATCATGTGCATGGTACATTTCCACTATTGCCTATTAACTATGAGGTTTAAATGAATGAGGAAAGTCTCAGATCCATATTTCACCAGTGGAAATTATTAATATAAACATAGCACAGTTCAGGTTTTAACCTTACCATCCAACTGGGCCTACTCTCCTTTGGAGAAGGGTAAATGGCATTAAATTAACAGACAGGGTTCAAAAGGCAGTTACACAGAGGCATGGATTTCATTAAGATCTGGAAAAGGATCCTGCAATGGATTCCCTGAGCTTCATGTAGCTGCTTGTGGTGCTTCAGCGCTGGATAAATTCAAGCCTGACCATGAAGAAATAGTGTATTTTTTAAAAAAGCTGTGTCACTGTGATGAAAATAAGTTAAAACCCAGCTTATTTCTAAGTGCAATCTTCTAGAAACCCTCCACGGGGGCAGAGGGAGATGACAGAAAATTGTAGGAGAAATTTGCAAAGAGGAGTATGTAACCCCAAATTGTCTGAAAAGTTCTGGCTGAATACATGAGAAAATACTGATTAAAGAAGCTTTGCCTTGCTCTGGACCTCTGTGCCTCCAAGACTGACCCACTGGAATAAAGTCTCACAGTGTAGATCCATCCCCAAAATGCTGCTACACTTTGCATCTGAGACTCCTTCAGGGCTATTTGCTTGTTCACACAAGAGACCTCCTAGCTCTGAAAATGGGGAAGAGGTCTGGAAATCACTAAGAATTAAAAGGAAAGAAGAAATCTGTATGTTGCATTCATGGCCATACTAGGGAGCTACTAACAACACCCCAGGATCACCCAACTGCTCGGGGATTCAGGATGCAAAATCCCTGAAAGCTCACGAAGAACAAGTGCATTAGAGAAACTTAATGATTTTATTTTATTTTTTTATTAATATAGCTCTGAATGTCCAGTCAACAGATGGCTTCCTCCCAGTTGTAATGGATCTGATGAGAAGCAAGCCCCAGTCCAGGTGAGAGGTTAACTTTGTATTTTTTTTAATAGACGAAGAAAAGTCTGAATGGAGAGAGATAAAATTCCAATGTAAATCCTCCACCAAGGCTGCTATGAAATAACTCTTTTGTTTAATTATTATGAGCTGGATCGGCAAACACTAGATCCCGATGGACAGAGAGCAGCTGTTACTATAACAGAAAGACATTCATCTTCCCTTCTCAGGACCCTGAAACTCTATCAACAAAGCCTGTAAAATGACCCTCAGCTCCCCCCTCTCTGAGTTTTCGCCTGACTTTCATATTCAGACCTATTTTTAGCCAATTTTTTTTTGTCCTACCACACTTCAAAGTTTTGCACCTTAGCTGTTTCAAAATCATTTCCATGCACAAAAAGCACCAGGGATGCCAACGGGCGGGATTCTGGAGCACAGGCTGCATTCCTCGCTCAGGGTTTCTTCTTTCATCAGCAATTCATCGGGAAGGAGCCTACAGACACAGTTACCCAGCCAGACACACTTGCATCTCACTTACCTAACAGGGTAGGAGTGATCTCATTTACCTCTGAGGCTTACAGTTACCTTGGAAGGGCTTCTTTTAGCTGTTACATAATAAATAGCCGATCTGTACAGGATTGTATGGGAAAGGAAACTGTACTACCAATAAAAAAATCTGAAGTTTCTCATGTTTGCTTTTAGCAGCGCTAACTCTGCCCCATTAAACGATAGCAGAAACTATGTATCTACAGAAAATTATCTCCAGCAATAAAAATTAGTTGTAAAAGACTTCCACAGTTATCTCAGGTACAATATAAATGTTAAAATACTCCCCTGGAATGGGCACATCCGGCCAAACTCCTATTAATGTGAATAGGCACAGTGTCAGGGCATCAGGAGACAACAGCCCTGGGGACGATACATTCAGTGGGCTGATTTTTTTCCTTTCCTTTTTGCATCCATCAAAATTCAGGCTGAATGAGCTTTGTGCCACCAAGCTGCACCCACGAGGGGAAATGCCCAGTGACAGTGAGCATGCTCATTGAAGACTCCATTAGGAGTTGCTTGTCTTCATCACATGCATAAAGAAGCCTGGAAATTGGGACCAGAGAGTCAGAGTGTTGCTTCAAACACTCTAAAAGGTGATTAAAATCTACACAAGAATTTCTTGCTATAACTGAGCGTGCCAATCCTGCCTCATCCACAGATCCCTGTTTCACACTTTCAGTATAAGATGCTCCAGGAGCCTAAAGAGGGAACTAAGGTATGTCTTAACAGTAAAGCAGTAAAACAACAGCAATCAGATAAAATTGTTCACTTCCATGAATGTTGTGTTGTTGGGGTCTTTTTCTGAGGGTTTTTTGGTTTGGGGGGGGGGTTGTTTTGTTTTGTTTTTTGAAGGTGAGGCAGGGTTTGGGTTTGTTTGTTTTTATAAGAGCATTTATCTTTGAAATATTTCAGAGGAAGCCAAGGACTCTGGATGAGGCAGCTCAGTGGCAGGGAATACCATACATGAGCATCCCCACCTGAGGGTCCACACCAGAGCTGGGCACTCACAACTCCACACCATGGCCAGTCAGAGCTGACATCCCAGTAAGGAAGCACCGAGCATCAAATGCACCATCCTGCTCTTTTCAATCAGGTTGTGCTAAGCTTTTATGCATCCCAAGCTCCTTAGATAAACAGGAATTTTACAGCTGGAAACTGTTCCAGGTGTGTGAGCATCAGTGCCTAGCGCCACCACCGAAACTCAGGCAGGAGTTGAGGCAGGTGAGCGTCTTCCAGCAGAACTGCAAGAGGTATTTGGGAAAATGTCTTACCCTGGGTGTAAGAGTGTGCTTTAACAGACTCTCCTATAAAAATAAGTGCCTGATAAGCTGTGGGTGCAAGTGAAAGCAAAGGATTATGAGTCCAAACTTTTGTGCACCCGAGCGCTGCCGCTGGGCTGTAACTGGATACTCCCACCACAAAAACCCAAGGACAACTGAATTTCTCAGCCTGCACACATACAGAGGAATTAGCATTCTTAACCCATTAATTACTCTCAGGAACTGAAGTGGTAATACAAATCCTACCATGTTTCAGTTGCCATACTGAGGAGAGAAAGCAGAAACCCTTGGAGAAACAAGTGACCCATGTGCCTGCAGGTTGCATTGCCAAGGCTTGGCTGTCCCAAGAGTGAACTTGCCAGGGCCACACTATCACCAGGATAACCACAAATCTGCACTTTGCTGAGCAGCTGCATCTAAAGTCAACTGTAGTTTCCCTCTGCTGAGTAGAGGGACTCCTGTAAATCCGTGTGGTAATGTACAGGTCTGAAGCAAAGCCAACGCCTACTCGCACTTGAGCACCTACAAAGCTCATGGGCTCTTCCAAGACCACTACCACTGTCTCCTCACAATTTTCATATGGTAAAGCTCAGCTTGCTGCCTCAGAAGGCCCAAACATGAACCATGCAAAGCTTAAATGCCCTCCTTTCCCAGAAAAAGAAAGTATTGATGGCAAACTGAGCAACTGGAGAGGGGAGTTTGCAGACAGTTCAGCCAAACTGCAGCAACAGCCACCAGCCCACAGAAGCAATCCAGAGACTGCAAAACATGAGAACAGCACTAAAGGGGATTAAAATAAGGTCCTGAAATGCACTCATTTTCTGAAATGCTTTTTAAAAAGTCACAAAAAGGAGACAAGGGTTTGATTGAACATTTCTTCACTTCAGCTTCATGGTTGCATTCCTCCCTCCCCAGGAATTCAAAACCATCTGCAGAGGTAAATTATGTATAAGGAAAATATTCCTAAAAGCCAAATTTCAAGAGTTGCACACATTACATGAGGCATTTTTAAATAGCTAATGTCAGAGGGAAGAAGGGTTAGCCACCTAGATTGACCATTTGATAGATCAGGCACAAATGGAGCTAACTTTATCCCTCTCATCCACTCAAAGGCTTATCATCTCACACCGTGGAGCAATAAATTAGGAAGAAGCATTGCATTAGCACTACTGGCATCACATAGAAATTTTAAACTTCTGCTACCAACTGGAAAGCAAGTTCTATAATGGGAAAAAGCTTTAAATAACAATAAAAAAAGAAACAAAAAGGCAGAGGCAATCACAGCACCTAAGACACTACAGTGTCAGCTACTGTGGAATTTTTTAAATGACAACCTTTGCCACTGTGGTTTGGGACTCATTCAGCACAGGTCTAGGATTTTGGATTGGTCCGAAATGCGCCAGAGACACACTAATTTCTTCCAGTTTTTGTTTATTTCTCTATAAAACTGACAACAATACATCCATTTCCAGCTTTACTGAAGGAGGATTAACTCGCCCCCTCTGCTCCCACAAGCACCGTTTTCTTTTTCTATCATCACACGAGGATTCATATTAGACATAAAGAGTCCAGTTCAAATCCACATCTAAATTTGCATGGGTGTCACTTCGATGAAAATTAATGTACCTCAGACTGCAAAGCACTGCATTTTTCCATGAACATGCTTTATTCTTTTTATTTAAAGAAGAGGCTATAGAAGAAGGATATATAACTATGAGACAGACAGGAGAAAGAAAACAGAATTACACCTCTGGTTTAATAAAACAATCAGGACATTTTATTTTTCCCAGCAAATTTAATTCAAAGTGGACAAAAAATATGGTGGTCAGAGCATGAGTGATGAAGAGGATGGGAGCAATGCCCTTGCACCGCCACTGACTTCCAAGATCGGAGACATCACCCCCATCACAGAAACACCTTCTCAACTTCTGTTACATCCCATAAGTTATGCACTATGGGAATAGAATGAAACACTCACAGACACAAGTTTTTACAGCTCCTGTGCAAACATTTTCAAATGCTCATTTCAGCTTCTTAAATGCACCCCTGCTTCCCGAACCCAACGAGGCAAAAGAGTGTTTTAAGTCTAGGCTGCCTCTCTCCCTGCACCCAGCCCTGCCTGCAGACAGGCTCATGCACTCTTCCAAGCAGCTTCCTGCCTGCAGAGCTCCCCTACGGTCCGAAACCAAATCTCCAGTGAAATGACACACCAAGCTGGAAATTGCAGAATTATTAATGAGAAGCACGTAATTCGCATCTTCCTCCAGCCAGGCACAAATAGGCTTCCTCTTTCCTCTATGTTTCTTTTTACATACCTATGTGCATGAGCCAGTCCCTGCTGGCAGGGAACCCAATCCAAGAGGAAAGGATCTTCCCAAGAATAAAACCACAACACCCACCTCCAGCATAGCCACCAAAAAAAAATTAAAAATCATATACAGTGGACAGAGCACACTACCAGATTAAAGCCTGATTCTACCCCATGGAAACACTTCCTCACACAGACTATTTCATTAATATAGGTACAAAATATTTGGTGTGATCTTGGGTGAGCCACTTAATGATGATGCAGCAGGCAGCACTTGTAGACAGTATCATATTGTCATGGTTGGTCCTTCTGTTCAGTGTTTTTGGGGCAGGGACCTTCTCTCTACACAAACAGCACTTTGCAAAAGAGGAGCTGTATTTTTCCAAGGCACCTAAACACCAGTAACATATTTTTTTCTTAAGTAGCATGATAGCCTAATACCACATGCAATAACGTAATCAGAGTGAGACTCAAATACTGGCAAAATAAGAGGCACTTGTGTGCTAAAGGGAAGCATATTATTATTTTACAATGTACACTGACAATTGCTGCTCTTAACTTTTAGTTTGAATTGAAGCTATCTTGTAGTAAAGGAGGAAGATAACAGAGAGTAAAGAACAAGAAACTGGTGAAAAAGACCAACAGTTATATTCAAATCTAAGCATAAAATGTGCTGGGTCTGCAGAATGCAGGCAGAGTGTTTCATCTTTAATTTACTTCTCTGCCCCTCTTACTTCAGTGGCTCCAAGAAAACTTACAAGGCAGATTGGGAGGGAGTGATGTATATTTTTCTAATATACCTTAAAGGAACAAATGACTAATGAGATACAAAATTATTTCAGAACGAAGTAATAATGAAGGGAAGAGATTAGACATTAGTTGATCCTCAATGGTTAATGAAGGGGAAAGGCAGGGGAAGAGCGGAGCTTATACTGGTGAATGCTGCGGTCACAAACACCTCTCTTAAACACATCCAATTTCACTGATGTGAAAATCTCCACATGAAGGAACAGGCGAAAAAGAGCTTAAGTGGGAACAGGGTGCAGAATGCCAAGTGCTACACTGAATAATTCAGATCCAGGCAGTGCTATTGGCCAGGCAGGAAAATCACACTCCCCTGCTAGTTTTAAAATCAAAGGCCAAGGAGGGATAAAAGAGAAAGACAACACCTCTTTAAAGCAGAGATTACACTCTGCAGTTCCCATTTCCCAACTTCCCACAACGTTTTGTTACAGGGAGAGTGCTGGAGCCCAGATGCTGTGGTAGTGCCAAGGCACAGCACCTTACTGCCTGCATCCCTGCCCACAGCTGTCTGAGGAACCTGGAAAAAGCTGCCACATGCCTTTTTGACACTTCTCTGGTCCAGCAGCAAGAGAAAGCCAGCTCTAGAGCAGGTACTGATCAACCCCGACTTTCCAAGTTACCTTTGCAAAACTTTCTCACCACATAAGCAGTTCTCCAGTTGCCAAAGCTGAGGGGAAGACGCCATCAGGGCTTTCACTTGGGTTTAGACCACCACTGAACTCTACCAGGTTCTCTCCTCTTCCTTCACCATTCCCAAAGTACAGGGACACCTTTCCAACACTAGCTGACAGGGCTGGATACACAGATTTCCAGGTAATGGACAGGAGGCACTATAAGGAGAGGCGGTGCCCAGCACTGAGTGGGGTACTCCTTGGAAAAGGGGCACCCAGGGCCTTACCTTGCCTTGGCCATGCACAGCCAGAAAGCAGGGGGTTATCAGGTCACTTTCACAACTTTTAGACTACTGTCCTGGGTGTGTTTGGTAAAAAGGTGTTATATTTTAAGGGGCTTGAAAGATCCAGTGCTCTTAAAATCCCATTTTATTCTGACTATTCTAGTGCAGCTCCACAAGGTCAGCTACTCTTAACACTAAATTTTAGAAATGCTTCTAAAAGCAGGTCCTGAAACATGAGAGCCAAAGCACCTTCCATTATAAGGCCACAAACATGAAGTAACTTTGACTTCTATTTATTTCATTTTAAAGGTGTCCCGTCTTTCTAGGAACAGGCACCATGTGGGCAGAGCACACAAGCACACCCTTTACAGGTGCCCAGCCTCAAATCCTCTCTGCCACCCATCTCCTTCACTCTTGGTAAAAAAAAAAGATAAACATCTCTTGGTTCCTTTTACACCTGCAACACTTCTGCAGAGGGACCCACCCCATGAACAGGAATGATGCAGACCACAGCAGGGGGAATCCTGGGCTGGTCCCATCACCCTATTACACATGTTCCAGAAGATGGGCTTTTTGGAGCTTCTCTTCCATCTCAGCCTGTGCACTTCTCCTGCTTCCCGGAACTGGAGAAATCAGAAAATCCTTCTAGGCTGATATTCAAAACAAGAAGTGTGTGCGTGGGAATGGGGGAAAATGGCGAGAGGAAAAGAGAATAATAACAAAACAAACAAAAACCAAAACAAAACCCCCACAAAACAAAAAGAAAACAAGGAAGGAAAAAAGAGTGAGGCTGGCCTGTTTCTTTCTTCTCTACCATCTATTCAATGTCAGCAGGGGAGGTCCACAACTGTTGCGTCACGTAAAGCACAAAAAACCTGACAAGCATGTTTTAGCTGATGGAGACCCGAGTGGACAGGAGGCTGGTGACAGCTCGAACGTGGGGAGTGCGAGCACTCTGCTTTAATTGGCTGCTTCTTCCTATCGAATCGAGCGAGCAGGAGCCTCACAGCCTGGATGGGCTGCGCAAAGGCACAAGAAATGGCAGAAATTTCAGTGTGTAAATACTTTAGTTAACTCCCCAGGCTCAGATTAGACCCTCACAGTGGTGCAAGGATACAGAATTTCTAACCCTGCTTGATCCACAAAAAAATAAAGGGAAGATACAGAAGATGCTTTGAAATGGGAGAGCAGGGAGATGGAGGGAGTTAAACCACAGGCTGAGCAGGACCTGGAGAGGTATTTATAAATAATGCCACGAAAAATAATACACTTATCACTGGTGTCTCAAACACAGCATTTTCTTCTCCACAGAGCTCTGACAATGGTTATCTCAGTGGTATAATTATCTAGATTTGATGGCAGATTAAAAAAATTCATATCCCAAACACCTGTTCAAGAGTTTTGTGTTTTTAAAGGCCATTGCCATTAACCTTGGGCCACGCACTTCATTGTGTTTAATTAGCAGGCTAATGAAGCCAGTTTTATTCCCTTTCTCAAGCACAAGAGGATAAATAGAAGACAGTGAAAGAGGAGACCAGATCCATTTGCAGCACAGTTCACTGCTGCATGGCATTACTTAAACTTGCACCAAAATAAAAGTAATGTAATGACTCGGAAAACATGTTAGCAATGCATTTTGCAAGACAACTCCTTTTACACCTTCTGTATTTTCTCAAGCTCATCGATTAAAACATGATTTCTGAACATTTGGGCTGCAGAGAATTTGCAAACAAAGGGCTAAAAATGAACATACTGTTTTCCTCAATGAATCCTCAGTATTCCAAAAAAAATAAGCATAACAGATTTTTTTTCTTTTTTCAAGAACAGCAGCCCGTGCTTGCTTTGTTACAGCCAGCCAAGGCAGCGATGAGAAGCATCAACAATGGAGGTCAAGCGATTTTTGAAAAGCCCACCACTTTTGCACAGCCCTAACATGTACACATACAAAAGACATACTTCAAGCAAAGCCCAGTGCTCTGAAACCCAGCAACACATTCCAACTTTGGGTATCTGAGCTTGTTTTCTTCTTTTTTTTTTTTGACTGAACAGCTTTAAGAAAAACTGGACAATGAAGATCACGTTGATAAATACTCATAAATATCACAAGAAAGACCGAAAGCCTTTAAAAGAGAGGGAGGGATTTACAGAACTGCTAATGTGCTGATTTAATGATTCAAGAGGACCTTTCCAAATAAACAGAATTATATTAATTTTCGTGTGTGTATTGTATTTTCAGGGGGAGAAAAAGTCAGCATAGGTATGCCCTGTCAGATTATCCTTTTCATAACATGATACATTTAAGAAGCTTTCAGGGTTCATTTTTCTTAAAGCAATTGCTTTTTTCCCCTCCAGCTTAGATTCCAACCACTATATGCACAGAGCCATAGGATCAGACTAAAAACCAAACCCAAGGCAAACAAAACCCCAATGCCATACCCAAAACAAAACCAAAAAATCCGGAAGCCATCTCTTTTATTGAATCACCCGAGATAAAAGGATTCCAAGATATATGGAAAGAAAATACATTGACCATAAATCTCCTTTATGCTCATAATAGAATTTTCCAGCCAGGAAAGCTGTTGTGATGATAGCAACGCCGAGCACCAGGAATGCTGCTGGCGCACACACCCCCCAATCCCCGCCTGCTCCTTCTAAAATACCTGCTCTCCTCAGCACTGCTATGTAAATACAAACCCGCACAACCCCCTTCCCAGCACATGGAAACAAAGCTGCGTACAAGTGTCCCAGCCATCAGATAAAAAAGCCCGAGCTGGCTTTGCTCACCAACACATTAATTTTTTTTTTCAAATTTATTATCCGCTCCCTTTTTACTGCCACTCACACACTCTTTCCGTGTGACTTAAAAGATAATGAAGCGCTGGCACTGTCGGTAATGGCAGAGGCAGGCGGTGGCAGCGCATATTTAATGGGCACTCGGAACAAAGGAAGCCCGGCTGCAGGAGCAGTCCCCGGGCCGGCTCCGCGCCCGCTCCCCCCGCTCCGCGCCCCAGCCCCGCCGGGCAGCGCCTTCCACGGGGCGAGGGACACGGACACTCACACGCGGGGATACCCTCTCCGCTACCCCCACCCGCTTTGCGATACAATAAAGCCGCGAGGGCAAAGCCGCCCGGAACTCCCCGGCTGCCCATCGCGGAGCGGGCACGGCTGCAGCATCGCTGCCTCCCGCGCGCTGCTCCCGGGAACTCCCGGCCACAAACAGCACCCCCACCTCGTCCCCGTCACCCTCCCGTGCCCCCCCGAGCCCCGGGCTGGGAGATGGATGGAACGTAACAAGTCACTGCCCAGCGCCGGGGCGGGGGGTTTCGAGCAGCCCCGGGGGGTCGTGGTGACCAGCCAAGGGAGGGGGCAAAACTGCTGCCGACCCGGTTTCTCTTGAGGAATATCCACAGATAATAAAAATAGGAAACATAGTAACAATATAATCAAAAATAAAAACAAGGAGCGTAAGGGAGGACCGCGGGGATTTCCAGCGTGCCCGCGTTTTCAGAGCTGGGGCGAGCACAGGGGATCTGACCCCTTTTGCCCCTCCCCAGGACTGCGGGATGGGGCACCCCATGGAGAACCCTCCCCGCCTCCCGAAGCGCTGCCCTGGGTGCCCCCTCCTGCCCCCCCGGCCGTGCCCGGGCTTTGGGCGAACTTCCACCCGCGTCTCTCGGCACAACGCGCACCCCGCAGGTTGGAGATGAAGTTTGGGGACCAGCGCAGGTCCGTAAAATAAATGGGATGGAGAACATGGAAAACAAACACCCTTCTCCGCCACAGAAGCCTCCTCCGAAGGGATGCTTGCCCAGGCACAACCCCGCCCCGCACAGCCCCTTTTTCCCAACTTTCTCTCGGCTCCCCGAGGCGCCAGCCAGCCCCAAAAGGTTCGTTCCTTGCTAACCCCTACGGGACCGCGGCGTCCCGTGGGGGGGGGGGGGGGTGATGGGGAACCGGCGAGTCCCCTTGGGGCGGAGGGGGGTTCCCCACACCCCCCCGGGTTACACAACCGCAGCCCAGCAGGAGCGGGGAGCACACATGGCCATTACCTGAGAGACCCCGTATCATTCCGAAGCGATCCCCAGGTTCCTCCCACTGCTCCCAACTTCTACCCCCACGCAGCCTCCTTGGCTTCCTCCCTACGCCCCCGCCCAGAAGTAAATGACCATTTTCACAAAGTTTCCTCGAGATCGCGCCGTGTTTACATTGCCATGAATTCCCACAGGCTGCCTGGAGGGAACAAAAAGCAGCACGGGAAGGTTCGTCCCGCAAGCAGGGAGAAAAGGGAGAGGGAGGGTGAGGAGATGGAAAGCAAAATAAAAATAAAAATAAAGGAAATTAAGCCGATGGCAGCGGTGGGGGGATTTCCCAGCTCGGGTTCTCTGCTCTGCTTTGGAGGGTGTCGGAAGGTGGCTGCAAATAATCGCACGGCCCATTCAATTCTGCATTTGGAGACGCAACCGAGAGCCCGAGCGGGAGGTAAACACGCCGAAAGGCTCTTACCTGCACAGAAAGTTCCCCAGAGCACGGCGAAAGTCAGCCACGAAGCAAACATAGTCCTTTACTTTTTTTTTCTTCCTCGCGTGCACCTCTATCCCCAAGGGAAACAAAAATAAAAATAAAAAGGTCGAGCGCGTGAAAAGAGGGGGGAGAAGCGCGGCTCTGCCCTCCCTCTCGCTCTCAAAAAGAAAAAAAGAAGAAAAAAATCCTGGGGGTGGGGGGATTAAAAAAAAACAGAGAGAGAAAATCGGATTTAATTCCTTCGCAGTCGTAAAATGTATCCAGTAGAGACGAACAGCCAGGGGACGGTACGACCTGCTCCTGCCCGGCCCCACCGTTCGCTCCTAGCTTTCCAAGAGTTTCTTTCCCTGGGCTTTTGTGCTGGGAGCGCGGCGTGCACCACACACCGACTCCCCCTCCTCCTCCTCTTCCCCTTCCCCCTCCTACCTCCTCCTCCTCCTCCTCCTCCTCCTCCTCCTCCTTCCAACCCAGCCCCTCCGGCTCCCCCAGCAGCAAGGGGCGAGCGCACACACGCACACGCCCCCCCACCCCCCCCGACCCCAAATTCCCCCCGCCGCGGGTTCCCGCGCAATGCACGCGCAGGTTGCGCTCTCCCCCCGCCCCCCGCACACACACGCGCATTCCACGCCCCCCCCCTCATTCCCTCCCATCCTCCGCTTCCCCGCGCAACCCACGCGCGTTCCCCGCGCCGCCAGCGAGCGGGGCGGCGGCGGGACCGCGACGGGGACCGTGTGCGGTGGTACCGACCCCGCATCCCGGGCGGCTGCGGAGCGGCAGGCAAGGGCCGGCGGAAGGGGCGCGGGGCGGCGGTGCGGGGCTGGAGGAGGAGAAGGAAGAGGAGGAGGAGGAGGAGGAGGCGGCGGGGGGCCGCGGCATCGCGGGTTGCGCGGGGCGCAGGGCGGCGGGAGCGGGGGCGCGGCGGGAGGTGCCATGTGCGGGATGGGGAGGCGGGAAAGAAAAAAAAAAGAAGGAAAGCCAGGGAGGGCGGGAAAGGGAGGTTTGTTGGGGATTTTTGTTTTTGTTGTTATTGTTGTTGTTTTGGGGGGGGTTCTTTTAATAATTAAAAAAAAAAAGCTGAACCGCGTCCAAAATGGCTTCTAAAAAAAGGGAGAAGCCAGCGCGGAGCCAGCGGGGAAACCCGGATGTTGGATACAAAGGGGCTGGAGGAGGCGGAGCGGCGCGGGGGCTCCGCGGGCGCTGAGTGGGGAGCGGCGCTGCCCGTCACGGCCGCGCCCCGCGGGGAGGCCCCGGGGGGCGCTTGGGGATGGGGAAAGTGTAGGGTTAGGGGCAGGGTTAGGGGGCTGCAGGGAATAGATTTAGGGGCAGGGGTTGGCTGAGAGGTTTAGGGGGCAGGGGGTGGGGGAAGTGCAAAAAGGGACAGGGAAGGTGGGAGCGGGCTGGGAAGAGAGGTTTAGGGGCTGGAGTGGCTGGCGGGATGATTCAGGGGCAGGGGTTGGTGGGGATATTAGGGGCAGGGCCTGGCGGGCGTGCAAAATAGGGGCAGGGGGTGTCTGGGGAGGGGTTAGGTGGAGAGGGGTTGCTGTTTATAGAACAGGGGATGGAGGATTAGGTAGCACAGGACAGCCAACTCTGCCTCTCAGGGAAATTCCCTGCACCTTCCCAGAGGAAAGAGCAGCATGGACACCAGACACACCTCCCCTACAACAAGAGTAAACCGCGTCCTTGTAATAAAACAATCCTCCTTTTCCAGCCAGTGAGACTATGTGCTCTCTGCTTGTGTCCTGGAGCCCTCTATACGCACAAGTGCCGCTTGTCCCCAAGACCCGGCAGAAGCTCTGGAACAGGGTCCAGGGTTGCCAGGGCTGAAGGGACACCTCAACAGAATCCATTTCTAGGCCATTCCAGGGTTAATAAGGCTTTCTCCATTGCCAGGACTACAGAAATTGAACTCTCCACAATTTATTTTAATTTTAATTAAATAATACAGCATTAGGCAGCACCCAAGGAATCTCAAGGGGAAGGAAGAGGAAAGATGCTGAAGCTGGGTCATTCCCAAGGCTTTGGGTCTGCAAGGTCCACTGACTCATTGGGAGAAAGGGCTGCGGCATGGATAGATGTTGCTCACTGGAAGAGCTCCTGCAATGAACTGCAGGTCAGCTCCCTCGAATTTGTCCGATGGGGAGTAAGGCTGAAAATATTTCTAAACTCATTTTCTTTTTCCTCTGGAGGGAGATAAGAGTAAACGTGAATCATTCTAAGTTTGAGAGGCATGTTGTTCCATAAAGAAATGTGTAATTTTTTTTTAACAGTAACAAGTCCAAAGGAAACTTCAGGAGGCTTTTACAAAGGCTTGTAAACACTTTAAGCTGGAGACTGTTTTTATATACATATAACACTTGTGTAACAAGGTCTTAACTGTGAATGGGATTCCTGGGTGCAGTTGCAATAAAGTGATTAATAGTATCATTCATGGTATCATACCTCATTCATAGGTTTCCTGTACGTAAAGAGGAATACATTGGCAGGAATACAGTGGTTGTGACTTTAAACATGATCCTCTTGGGGGGAAAGTTACAGCTAACATGTGCACTGAAGGGCAGTACAAGTGGTAAAGCTACAAAAAGGACTCGAGAAAATAATTCTTAAATCAAAAAGCAGGAAAAAAAAGCCCACAAAGAGCTAATTCTAGACAGGTCTGTGACACAGAGAAAGCAAGGTGGGTATTGCCACACAGCAAGTGAAAACAAGGAAAGAAAATAAGGAGATGTGTCTGTCAAAGGGATGGGTTGGGAGTGATCACTGTTAATTAAGAAACAAACACATGTAGGATTTGTTTGTGTTGTTTGGTTGGGTTTTTTTCAATCTGGAGACAGTGAAGCTTGATTTTGTCACCATAATGTTTGCCACCAAAATGTTTGTCACTGCTACTTATGGCACAGATCCCTGAGAAGGCCATGCAGGATGCAAAAGGAAATACACAACAGTAGTCAAAGGAGAAGTAAATGTCCTGGCTATTGGCTGCAGGAGCTCAAGATACATTTCAAGCCTCAAGAGAAGTGACAAATAATGGGTCAATATTTCCTATAAAGCTGTTTATTTCATTTGAAAGCAAATAGCGAGTCAATATTTCTGCTGATTTCATTTGAGGAATAAGTTGTTTAACAGCTACCAAGCGGCTGAAATATGGAGAAGTGTGTGGGGTGATAAAATACGACCTAGTGTTTCACTGTACCAGCATCCCCATGGTCAGCTAAAATGAGACATTTGGCTCGATCCAAGAAAACATCAGCCCTCAGAAGCAGGCAGAGTGACCAACTCAGCGGCTGCTTGGGCCACGTCCCTGCCCAGGCTCAAACACTCCCTGGCCAGCGCTGCTCCTATTTTTAATCTCTGTGCTATGAAAAGCCCCATTTCACAGCACCTGAATTGGTGCCTTACAGGCAGGGACTTGGGAGCACGTTTATCACACAGCTGTCATCGCTTTTGAGGAAACAGGCCCAGGGCACTTCAGATGTTGTCCTAAAGCCACCCGAGGAGACAGGCACAGCGCAGCCCTTTGCACCAGGGCAGCTTCTGCTGTGTGGCACAGGCAATGCTGCACAGAGCAAACTGACCCACAAGAGCTGGACCCGGGGCCATTTTTGCCCAGAGAGCACTGATACCCTGAATTTTCAGTTACTGTATTACAGTCCTTCTCACATTGTTTCACAGGGAAGTGTTTACCCACCTGAAAAGGTAAAGTGTTCTCTCTACTTGCAACAGGAAAGCCCAGGAGTGAGTATTGTTGCTGGAGATAATGTTACAGCCTTAGCAACATGACACTTAAAAACTTCATCAGCCTCCAAGAATTTCGGAAATAGGAATGAATGAAGGTAGCAAGTGTTAAGAGCAGGCAGTGCTTGCAAGAAGTGTCCTCAGCAGCGGCATTTTCAAGAGCTGTTTTCTGTTTCCAGTTACCACTAGAGCTGCACAGCTCAGACCGCTTTTAAATAATTATACTTAACAGTTAAAAAACCCTTCCATGCTAAAATAAATTTTAGCTAAGATGGTTTTATGCTTTACAACCGCATATGACACTCAATCTTTCTCGTGTGACTGTTGTAACAAGTCAAATTCATGTATTTTGATACCGTGCACGTGATAAAGATACTTGGATCACTTAAGCCTGCAAAAAACTGCAGTGCTCACATGTCATTTATCTTAAAATCCTATTGTAGTGTTCATGAAATGTAATTTCTTCATTGAATGGAAATTTACACTGACAGAGGTGTTATAAAACATGGAAAATACTGCGGGGAGGGGGCGCAACGTTTTCTTTATCTCTTCAAGTGTTCACTAACAGGGATTTATTTTTCAGCTCGCCATTGGTTCATTGCAGGTTACAGAGCTCTGGTGCAATTACAGGGACCCATTTCCAGTCTTCTTAAGCAAAACTCAGATTACTTGCAACAGGCGGGAAATGTGTGCTGCGGCCTCAAGGCAGCAAACTGGTTCATAGGCTGCAGTTTCCATACTGATTCCTAAAGCTGCTTGTAGGAAATCACCCAGCCTAAGGAAACTCCTGGGATCCCAGCCTCTGCCTTCCAGTTTCAAAATGCATGGGTAAGAAAAACCAATTTATATTCATAACCTTGAGTAAATAAAGTGTCATTTTAACTGCACATTTTATTGTAATTAAGCGCTTCCCAGTAATAACCAACCCACACTATGAAGCTGTTTCTTAATATAATGGTAAGGCAGTTCTAGGCTGTGAGCAGAATTAGGAAGATTTTAAAAGCACAGACCAGTTGATAGAGTAAGGCAATGTTGCACAGTTCTCAACATGGTGGAGAAAAAGGGGTTTTGCTAAGGAGCTTTATCCTTATTTTCAAGAAATGCTATTGCTGCGGGGTCAGCAAAGTCAAATCTCACCTGTGGAATTTCACAGTAGGATTTTTACCCAGTATTAACTTTACTCTGCTCCCAGTGGCTTTACCTAATTCCAAAGGGAACAGACCTGAGGCAGATTTAGACCTTCCCCAGCTTTCTAAGGACCCACTGCTGTCATCTCTCCATAATGCAGCTACAATTAACTTTGCTGGAATTTCTATATTTGAAGCAGCTCGAAATTAAAGCCTGATCTTCCAGACATGGATGCAGATAGTCTGTGCTACTGTCTGTAGGAGCCCTTGGATTTCACACTAAAAAAGCCCACCCATGTTGACAATTTTGCCCTTTGCAGTCTGGCTTCAGCGTGGCTGGTAAAAATAGTGGGTGATACAGCAGACAGGATGGGCCCTAAACTATATTTTTAATGGCTTTTCTTAGCTCCAGACTAAAGAGCAAGGCATCAGATGTTGACAGATTAGCGGGGAATATTCCAATCAAAGGGATCTGTTACTGAAATGCCCACTATCCAGCAGTTTGACATCCTGCAGAATTTGAACTTCTCCCTTGGTTTTCAGTTGAATTTTTGTATTAAAGCATAAATACTAGCAACTGGCATGTGTCAGTTGACATCAGAGCTATGAGCCAAAGTTTCATTCAAGTTGAAACTTTAGTGGCATTTTACTTATTTGTGGATTTTGTTTGGACTTCTGGGGCATAGCTCATTATTTTTACCACTGTAACCAGCAGTCGTGTAATTATTTCCCTTTAAATCCAGGAGAACTTGTCTGGCCTTTTGGGTGGGGAACTTAATTGCACAAAGTCTCTGGAGGACAGTTGGCGCTGGATGGTTGTTGTACCATTGGCATGTTACCCACCCCGAAAATGAGAATCCAGGCTCTAATATCCCCAATCATGCCAGCTTGCTGGGTACCAAAGGACACCCACACTTGAGCTGGAAACTTCAGTGCACAGACAAGGAGAATTAGGGACATCATATGACTTACTCTGCAGTGACGGTATATGCTGAATTGGACTGCATTTTCTATCCTTTTTAAGCACAGGTCATAGTGTCAAAAGTCTGCCTGAAGCTTGAAGTTCCTTTCAGGTGTTTTCTTCATTGAGATTCACTGTACTTAAGGTTACTGTGGTTGCCAGCTTTGTCTTATGCCCTCAAGTGCTACAATGCCTTTTACTGATGAGAAACCAGTATTCAAATTCCCCTGAAACACCAGACTGTGCTGATTTTGCAGCTTGCAGGGGGCCGTCCCTCACCCCCTGGTACAAAAGCTCTGGCTGTTGCAAAAACCAGTGACCAACAGTCAGCAAAAACACAACATATATATATGTATATGTATATATATATATATAAAAGCAGACTATGGTCCCAAGTTTTAGATATGTCTTGCTTTTAAGCTCTCTGCCTCAGATTCCCTGTAAAATATAAATACAGCATTGGTGATGCTTAGCTCATAAAAAAATAAATATCTCTCTAACTTCCAAGAGTGTGTGTTCCACCAATTTGAAGTTGGTGCATCTTAAATTTCTACAGCTGATGGTACTTAACCATTCAGACAGTTTACCAAGTACCACAGCAGCAAAATTCCTTCAGTTTGACTCCCTGGTTGCCTGTGAGGAAAATATGTTCTGAATTGGTGTAGCAACAGTGGAATCATTTCTTGGTGACAACCCTGTTGACTGACAGCCTCCAGTAATGGCAATCTATTAATCTCTTGCTCTGTGCCCATAAAGCATTCTGTCCTCCTTCCATTAAAAGCTGAAGGTAAATAAATACAGGTCCCATCATGAGATCATTTTGCTTGCATTCAGGTTATCTACAAAGACTCTACCTGAAATGGACAAGCAGAAGGGCAAAAAATCTTTCCATCCTTGGCATAAGGCCAGCCAAGGTGTGACACTATGATCTTGGGGCTCAGGAGCTGTTGAGTTCCCTCCTTATTCTACTTTGTTGTGCACAACAGCCAATGTTGCTGATGCTGTCTGGGGGAAGGACAAGGTGTTAAACTTCCTCTGAGCTCGAAGTGTGTTTGGACCAGGTCAAGGCAGTCTTAAGTGGTGCACGCCTTTGGGTAGCTGCCAGCAGATCCTGTGGGGTTTTGTAACACCTAAAAAAAGAGCCTGGGAATACAACACCTCTTGAATCTGCAGAGTGGAAAGAGCCCTTAGACTGTTTCCAAACCTTGTCTGCCTAGGTTACCATCCTGTGTAAAAGAAGATAGTAATTATTTACTCTCATTGTCTTTAGCTGTTGATGTTTTACCTGGAACTGCAGTGCAGGTCTTCTAAAGTGCATATGGTGGCTACAGCAGCCTGGAGCCAAAGCCTGTCATCTCTCCAGCTCCCTCGCCTTCCTCTCCCCAGGTGTTTAGCTGGCAGAAGAATATCTTTCAAATTCCAGTATTTAATTTAAAAACCTAGACACAGGGATTTTAAACTGATTGCAATTAAGCTTTAACAACAGGAAAGCTCTTACAGAGGTGCTGTGTCCCTTTGAAATGGCTTTGGGGAAGAAAAGCATCTGTATCCCTCCTGCAGCCAGCTGGACTGCACTGCAGGGTTAACTTTCACTGTTACCTGTGGCCTTGTGCCTCCTGACACACTCAAGGCACGTATGGAAGGACCAATAAAATATGTCCTGGAGTGTTTGGTGTATTTTTAGAGTTTGTCCCAGATTATTGGCCTTTGTCCCAGATTTCAGTGGTTAGGGCATAAGAATGCCCGGTGGGGCTGAGTGCTTCCTGCATTGCTCTCAGGAAGGCTTTAATCAGGAAAAATACCCTCTCAGAGAAGGCAAATAATTAAGTTTTTGTGGCAAATATTCTACTGCCATTAGCAGGAGATGATAAACACTCAAGACCACAGGTTAAATAGAGTGAGGCAGATACACTAAGCTTTAAAGTGCAGCATTATTGTGTTATGTGGTATTGTGTAATGAATTGGACATTGCTAACGAGATAGTTTTTCTTTTGTCTTACTGGAACCAGAGTTTGTTTTTACACCATAAAGCATCTGTCTTTGCTGCTCATCATGGGGAAATGCTGGTGGAAACCACCTGGAGGAAACTCATCCCACATGCTGGCAATGTGCAAGTGGGGAGCTAATGTTGGAAGGGACCTTCAGGTGTCATGCTGTCCATTCTCCTCCCTTTGGCCGTCATTAATTGCCCTATGGCATTCCTGGTGAATGCTTATGCAACCTCTTCCTGCAGTGCTCCAGGCTTCCAGGCATGATGAGTTTAGCCTGCAGAACTTTTTCCCTCCTGCATAACTTCAGCCATTGCTGGTGTAGTTTGATCCTTGCTGAGCATATGGGGGAATGATTTCTCATTTTCTCTTCTTCAGCTTTTACTCATTGGAAGATTGTCTCCCTTCAGACTGCCAAAGCAAAACCAGTCCAATTCATTTGTCCCTTCCTCATATTTCTGAGTGTGTAGAGTGACCCTCACTCCATCCTTTGGGCTGCTTAGCCATATCTCAGGGGCTAAATTCCCTTGCTGAAATCCTGGACTCCCCATACCAACATCTCTGGCATCCACTCCTTGGCTCTGGGGGAATTCTCAGGATTCAACCCTTCCACTTACATTGAAGGTCTTTGGGATATTGAAGAGCTCCCTGATGGACCCATCCAAGCAATTTCTGGCTTTTATTTTCTTCCACTTTGGTCTTGCCTCTTTACCTTCCTATCAACTACTTCTTGCCCAGCTGCCCTAATGCACTTTCTCAGACTGTTTCCTCAGCCTCATGGCATAGGACATAGCATGTCATAACAAATACCAAGTATAAAAACTATTCTGTTAAGAATCCAGTCACTGGCCCATCACTTTTGTAGGGAGATGGGAGTGACACAGCACCAGTACAGATGCAAATAAAGTTCTGCTGCACTCAGTCATGCCATGTGAGAACCTGCTTTCCTTCCCAGCACTCCCCAGTATTCAACTTTTGGACATTTTGGCATATTATCAGTGATAAATGTATTCACAAGTGAGAACAGACAGCCCCGCAGGTTGTGATGCCAGGGTTTTGTGGTTCTTGGCATCGGCAGTGCTTTTCTGTGGATTTCAGACAAATGAAACAGAAATACTTTTATAGCCAGCCTCAAGTTTTTATCTATTTGTAGGTGTCTTGGTGCCCCCTAAATAGAGATTCAGCCCTTTGGCAGGAAGACTGCATTTTATGTCTTGACTTTCCTGGCCCTGTATCCACCCAACCCTCTCTTGCTCCTAAAGGCCACTGATCTTGTCCTTTATTTTTGCCACCAAATACCACTCATTTGTGTTGAGTAGCAGGTACTGGCAGCAGGGAAATTATCAATAATCCATCAAGCAACCAATCTGTTTTTCATTTCTTGTGACCTATCTGTGCTGTGGACCCTTTTTTATTCACCTACAATAGTTTAAATGCTTTCAAGAGGTTACTGACATTAGGTGTGAAAAGAATTCAGTCATAATGGAGAAGAAAGATTTTAAAAATATGAGTATGGCATGAGACAAGAATGAGAAGGATGAAGGATATATGGCAGAGGTACTGGCTGGGGGTATTCTGGTGGCCTGGGTTCCAGCTCAAGATTCTGCAGGATCTCTGATAGGCTTTGTTTTACTTATCTCTTAAGTCTGGATCAGAATAGGAACAACGGACTTTATCCACAGAAGTAATTAAAATGTTGCACTCCCTGGCAGTGGAGTTAAAATCAATTTCTCAAATACAAGATGAAGAGCAACTGGCCAGGATGCTGCCATGTGGAAAAAGATCTGGGACTGTGGTGCTTAGTGCAGCAGGAACCCAGTGCTGCAAAAATCCAGCAGTTCTACTGGGATATCTGTTCCAAGGGGCACACTGCAGAAGGCACAGGTCAGTCTTTCCATTCAGCTTGGCAATGGCAGGGTCTTGGCTCAAGTCTGATTTCCACACCTCAGGAGACACATGTCTCAGCTGGGGAAAGCCCAAAGAGGTGCAAAAAAAAGTGACTGGAGGCAGAGAAAACCTGCCTTTGGGGTAAAGCTCAGAGAGAGGTGTGTATGGTCTGGAGAGAGGAGTGTGCTGAGACAAAACAAGTCACCAAATACATGCAAGGCTGGTGCAAAGGGGAGTGGCACAATGTGTCCTTGTGCCTTCTGCAAGTAGAGTGAGTAATGGGCTTCAGCCCCATCATGAACAACATAGGTAAAAGATCAGAAAAATTTTCCAGTGCTATGGGTAGTTCAGCGTAGGGATATTCCCACACGCTGTTGTGGAATTGGCACTGCAAGAAGTTGTTAGCCAAAGCTCTTGCAGGAATGGTTGAGGTATTGTTGATTGTACTGGGAAACTCCTAGGGGGATTTATCCAACTATATTTTTTCTTATTTTCTCCAGTTGCCACTGAATCATTGGAATTCAGCCCTTCAGCATTTGAGAAGACCTGCCACAATAGCAATCCCCTGTTTGTAATCAAGAGGATTGCAAGAGCAATCACATGCATATTTAGCTGATGTGCAGCTCCCAGGATTGATGGGGCACAGAAACAAGCTAAGAAATACATGTGCCATAACTGTAGAAGTTGGTTGTTCTGGAGCATTGAAAATACAGATTTTCTTTGACAAGAAGACACTGCACGTGAGAAATATCACAGGTTATATTTAGAGTTACAGAGGCACAAAGGAAATCTCATTAGAACCCACTGACAATGATCTGTTAAAGAGGGAACAGGAGCAATTTGTGAGCTCTCAGACAAACAGTGCATCTCTGTTCTGCCCTGTCCTCACTGTCTACTGCTGCTCTAGGACACAGATTTCTTGAGAGATCTGTGCCTGCTTGCTCACTTAGCTCTGATACATCACGTTTTATTTGCTGGGAGATTTGAACCATGAGCAGCAAACACTCCTGTTCCTATTTTAAACACACGGAAACTGCAGTACAGAGAAATAAAATTACTTGCTCAGAGTCACAGAGCAATTTTGTGGCAGGGCTTGGATCAGAATCCAGCTCCCTTGCTCCCAAGCCTGTGTGCCAGCCTTTCTTTTCATTGACCCTTAATTTTAATCACCTTGCAAGAAATTCTGTTGGCCTCTTCCACCTGACTTCCATGGGAGTAATGTCAGGTATCAAATGAAGTCACTGGGAATATCAATGCAAAGAAGCCAATATTAGATGCAAAAAAAGAACTGATGGAAGTTAAAAAATAGAATTAAAAAAAAAAGGAATAAGTTCTAGTGCTGCTTCCATAATATCATTCCCCCTTTAATTTGTGCCTGGTCAAAATTAAAAAAAATTAGATTGCTAATATTAATAGATGAAATGAATCTTGAATTTTATAATAGTGGAGGAAATGAAAGGACTGAAGTAATATTGTGTTGTTAACTGAGATTTCAATAATGATTCTGTCCTCAGTTGGTGCGTTTATTCCAGTGAAAGTAAATCATTAATGAAGAGGAGGGGAAAACAGTCTTGTGGTGATGGATTTTTGAAAGAAAAGTTTAATTTTGCACAACTTCTAGAAACTCTGAAATGTGTCTGGAGCTCTGAAACTAAAATACCAATGCCTCAAAAACAGCTCGTAAAGGTGGGATTTAGCCAAGTGGTTAATGCTGCCAGCGGGACAGTGGAGTGATGTCCATGGCTCCTCTCCAGGAGAGCTGAGGTGAGTGGAAGAGGTAGGTTAGAGATGTTGGTTTGATGGAGGAAAGAAGATTTAAAGGTTTGCTGTTGGTTGGTTGCATTCTCGTAGCTATTTCTGAATGACAGCTGGAGAGCAGTAGGGCGTCATCCTCACCCTAAACCAAGGGAGGTCTGACTGGGCTCAATCTACGTTTTTTGTGGACTTTTGCAAGACCTGCTTCCACCATGCCTTCTGCAGAGGGGTGGGTGGACTCAGACCCCTCCCAGTGCTGTGAGGGTGTTTGATTTCCCAGGTGAAGAAAAAACTCCACAAACACTAGTGTGCCCACCTACCCACCACTAACTTCAACAACATCCAAGGAGTCCCAAAAAAAGGGCTCCCTGGAGCAGCAGCCCATTTCACACCAAGCCCCCTGGTTCAAAATGTCAAGCATAAGGAGGATCATGGTCTTAGAACACTGGAGAAGAAAAGCATCTCTGTTGTTGAGATTTGCTGCCTAAGAAAAAGCAAATAGGGAACATACATGGTTGTTTCTGCATGAAGGAGATGGGGGAAATAGAGAATTCCCCTGATAACTTAATGAGCACAGCACCCCAACAATTAATGTAGAAATTTGCAAATTAAACCACATTTCTGTATTTGAATTATCAAATCAATAAAGAGATGTAAACATTAAACAACATTATATGAGAGCCTGGAGTGTCACCACAAGAAATTAAGGCTATGTAATTAAAAGTACAATGCAATTTATTTTTATATTGTTCTTCATTCAAATCAACAAATCTTATTACTTTCCCAAAAATGTAAAGCAGACTGCAAACTAATTCAAAAGATGAAGACAAAGTGGCTATTGAAAAACCTATGTTTCTTGTTCCCTTAGATCTGGAAACAGTCATGATTTAATATTTTAACTACTGTAATAGGTTATACTGCTGCAGAAAAGTGCATTAATTACTATGGTAAACCTAAAAAAATCTAATTAAGAAGAATAAAATCATTCTTATTGACTGGGAAAAATAAAACTATGTAAAGGGAAATGAGGGATGAAAAAACTGACAACACACAAATATTAATAAATGTTGTCTGCTCAGCGTAGAAAATTTCTGCTGTTACTGGGGATTTGGATTTGAATCTGGCTGGAAATTGCAGTTTGCTGTGGCTGAAGCTCTTCTCTCACCCACTGGAAGCACCTTCTAATTAGCTGCAGCTCATGGAGTTGAGTTTACCCTGAATTCAGCCCAACATGTCCATGCAGAGCCAGCCCCACTGTCTGTGTCTGAAACGACAGACTAAAGCATGAGATTGAACTGTGTTTTAGAGTGCAATATGGGGTAATGAAATTATTATTTTATTAGTTGCCATCCTTCCTACAGAGTCAGAGAGGACACGTGTGAGAAGTCAGCCCTGTTTCCCAAAACATGCCTGGGGGCACCATAGGTAGGAATCACCATGGGCAGATGCCAATCTGTCTTTCAACCAGCCACAGCTCTTTAAAGTAATGTGAAAAGAACCTTTCTATGTGAAATATTCCCTGTGCCATTTGCTCAGCCCCAAGTAAAGCCAACTTTTGACTTTACCCTCAAGTAGCTGCTGTAAGGGAGCACCTGCACCCCCTTTGTGAGCTTTCACAGGATCCCTAGGGATGCAGGACTGCTTCGAGAGCAGGTGCAATCTCATGTCAGCCAGAAACAGTAGTCAAAAGTGTTAGGAGATGCTTGTCTACATTTTCCAGATGTGAAATTGGATGGGACCATGTGGTGTTGTCATTGCCGAGATTGAATTCTGGGGCTGTGATTTTGAGCTTCCTTCCCAATTTGGAATACGAGTGTGTTTATTCCATGATCTTGAGCATTCTTGTCATGGCAAAACTAGTTTTCTACCCAATTTTACTGGCCTGATTGCTAAAGATCCCAGTGATGTCAAAATGGAGAGGATGCCATAGGATCAACATCTACACTAAGTGTTTAAACAAATACATGTGGTTTAATTACTTCAGCTGATAGTAGTAGTATTAATGCCTTTTCAAGCCAGAAGCAATCCTCTGATCACTTATATTTACTTCACATATAAAATAGACTGCAGCAATTTGGCCAGTTCTTTTGTACGGAATCCAGTAGCTTGTACATCATTAATATCTTCAACTATGAAAAATTAGTAGTATAAATTTTGAACAGTCCTTCCAGGATTACAAATCTTCATCAAAGGCAAGAGGATTTGTCTGAGGAATAAGAACTTGTAGGTACAATGAGCGTACACTGTGCCAGAGAGGAAGTAACTGAGGGAAACCTTTGCAACAAATGATGCTGTTATGGATGTGTACTTGCACAGAAAGCCAGCCAAAGGGCACTGCAGCACCTCAGCTGTATTTTGGTGGTATCAATGACACCCAGAGTCACACAGCTTTGTGTGACTCAAAGGTAAGCACATTCTCCTTTCCCACCTTCACCCATAGGAAACAAGGTTCCAAAGCAAAAAGCACAGACAAGGCTTGTGTGAAAGAGTTTTGATTGACTGGGGGTTATTTTGCAGCACAGAAACATCCAAGCAGTAATGCCTTTTGATTAGTAAAGAATTTTTATGTTGAACCTTGCAAAACACACAAGGATTACTCAGGAAGAGTGTCACATAGACCATGTACAATTATCTACACAAGGGTTCCAGTAACCCTAGTTTTTATAGAATAGAAATAAGCAAAGCTTAAATTCACTCTTTGAGAGAAAGATAGAAGGGGTTTTGATGTGGTAGCATCAGAAGGCTATTGTATCACAACTTGCAGTACTGTATATGCTCTACTAATCCAGGGCCATAGACATCAGAACTTTGTATAGTCTAGCCTGAACTCTGCACTGCCAGACAGCCAGGGCTGATGCAATCCCAGTGCACAGCTCTCACACTGCGGTGGCTCTGACTCATGTATGGAACCAGGAGCGTGGGGTCTTGGGGCACACAGGGGCTCTGAGCTGTTGGTTAGGAATGGGGTGTTTTAGCTGCCTGAGTTTGGGGCTGCTTCTCTGCTGTGGCATCCCTCAACCCAGCTGTAACTCTGCACTGCAGGACACAAAGCAAATTGCACACCAAATGCCTGAGATGCACAGAGAGCACCAGGGTAAGGGAAGGTCATAAGGGTAGTGGTGGGATTAGACTCACCTCATTGCAGGTATTTACAGAGTAGACTTCTAAATGCCACTTGTCACACTGGACTTTCCAAGCAGCAAGGAGAAATAAGTGAGTTTATTATCAATTAATCTGCTCCATTTTAACCATCTACTTTAGGAAGAGATGAATCACCATAGACCGCATTGACAGTATTGACTGGCTCTCCATTGACTTGTGAGGGAGTCATGGGTGATTTGCTCAAGTGCAGATTTCTGCCTTAGTTGGGTGAACCTACCGAGAGCTTTGTGCCCATAGTGTAAGATTTGCCTGCTCTGAGCAGCCCAGACTGGCATTCCAGTCAATAACTTCTGCGGCAAGCACAGTATTTTTGGAGAAGCGACACCCATCAGGAGGAGTTTGCAATGTAAAGAGACAAAAGAAATAGCAGGTGGGAAACAGTGATTCTGTGTGATCAGTAGGAAATAAAAGTCTGCACTTCCTGCTCCTGTACCACATGCATCAAGCTTGTGTGTCTTTTATAGCAGGTTTTCATGTCTTCACAGAGAGATTGGTTCAGGTGTGAACTCATCATACTGATGATTAGTTCATGATGATTGCTGTCATCTCCCTCCCTCCAAACTGAAGGGGTTCTATTGAAGCCATATCTCATCCCCCATAGCTATTGCTGTACCTTATCCTCAGAGCATCAGCCACTTCTGAGAAAGTCTTGGGTCATGAGGAAAGAAAATGTCTGGGTCATCAAGAAAGCCTACGCTTGAAAAAGAGAAAAAACCCACCAGTCTGTAGGAGCGTATGCCATTAAAAAGCAGAAACCAGCCTACATGTGTGAGAGTGGCAGCCTCTACAGTGTGGTGTACATCCACACACTCAGCCCGTCGTTTCAGAAGCCATCTCCCTTCAACTGTGATCCCTCTCAACTGTTTGCAGTCTGTGTGAGGTGACGTGCATGGAATATTACTACAAAAATGTGCATTCTTGTTAATAGGTATAGTTTAGGATGATTGTTAGCAGAGCATAAGGCCTTATTGATTGAAAGTGGCATATGGCAAGGATGTATAATGATTCACTTTGGCTGCTAGTTTGAAATCCTATTCACGGGTGAAAAAAAACCCCACTCTCCTTTGCAGTCAGGCTTCATTCTTTCTGCAGCGTGTTTTTCAAACCAGGCCATTTTACAAGTGATCTGTAGGAAAGATTTCCTGCTCTCCTGGGTGTGTGCTCAAAGCTCTTTTCAGTCTTGCAAGGGCAGGTCACAAGAACAAAAGCTGAAGTTATCATACACCTCCCTGTGAGGGAAAGGTTGGTTGTGTTGCAATTCTCTCTCTAAAACTCTTTTTCTGGGCATTTAGTGTTTATGAAAAGTGGTGGACTTGAAAACACAATAAATGCCAGGGAGAGGTACGACATCATTTCCAGCAGCATTCCTTGGTGCCTGGTGGGAGAGGGTGTGAATCCCCACCAGTAGCAGCAGCCTCATGGGTACAGCTTTGACATTTTTGCCAGTTGCATTTTTGAAAGATGAAGCTGCCAGTGCTCCAGCAGGCTGTAGTAAAGGTGAGCTCTTCTCTGGATCCAGTTTCACTTCACCAGGGGGAAATAATGCATGTTCCTACACGGCATTAGCAAATACAGAGTAATTAACCTGACGTAAAATCCCAGTGAAGGCAAAGCAGACAAAGTATTAATAAATGTGAACTGACAGAGATAAGCCCTGAGGACCTCATGTATCTTCCTCATGTGTTAGCAGGTCCAAGTGAAGCTGAAGTTGTCTCACCTGGTTTGCCATGTGTAGACTGACAAGGTAAGCACAGACTTTGCAGCTGGGTAAAGGTGTCACCTGTGAGTCTTGAATGCCCCCATCCCCCCATCAGTGATAATTCTGAGGGATGTGATGAATCTCAGGAGAGTTGTCCTGGAGGACGACAGCTCAGAATGACACTGTCCCAGTGCTGAAGAGCAAATATAGCTGTAACTGATTCCAGTACTGACTGTCACAGACCGCAGGACCCACTCACCCACCACTGCCGGGAAGGCATTTTAGGAAGTGTTTTGCCAGGTTAGCTGAACAGTGGAGGAAAAGTTGACCCTAGAAACCCCACAAAGCTATCTTGCAACCTCCACTGAACAGGGAAAAGTTTCAGGGACTGAATCTAACCTAAGCGCATCAGCTCATACAGGAACTGATGAAGGAAAAGTTTATAAACTCTACCCATTCCTACAGCCCTGCAAACCTGCCTGACCTTTATCTGGCTGATGTACAGTGATACCTGGACAGTTTTCTTGGTGACAGCACCAAGAGTGATTCAAATGGCATTCAGATCACTACTGGAGGCACAGCCCTTGTGCTTCCTCACCAGCACATAAAGAGCAGAGCCTTCATATGTCTCTTCTGGGAACCGACACTTTCTAGGAATTGCTTACAAAGAATTGAGTAATCTATTTGATTGTCATCCAGAAGGCCTGGGCTTGCTATATAATCTTGCATGATTCTTTTTTCCAGGGAAATATTCTTTCAAGATGGTCTCAAGGATTTGCCTGTGGTAGGCAAAACAGGGTTCCCTTGAATAAAATAACTGAACAGGCAAATAAACGGAATGCCTTTCATTATACCTGTCACCAGTTTATTTACTTTGTGGCCTCTTTCTGCCATAGAAGTCTGGAGTGATTTCTGCATAGTAAAACATCTGCACTCATTTTCAGAAAATAACAACAACTGCCAATGTATGAACTCACTATTTTCTCAGAACGCCTATTGTTCAGTGTCCGACCCTTACTTTTTCTCATCTCCTGTGAGAGGTTTACAATCAAATCCACTTTATTTACAGTGGAAAGCAAGATATGTCAGAGCAAGACAATTGACTATAAGCCTTCAGTCAATAACAGTTTGTTTTTGTGAATGCTAAAACACAGACATTTCTTGTGTTCATTGAAATCGGTGGCAAACTTCCCAATTGGAGGTGTCTCTTCATTCCTGTGCCAGATCCTGGGCTCCTGCTAACTGTAAGCTGGTCCACCTCACTGTTCACCTTCTAAATCTGGATCCAGCATGCACAGACTATCTTTTCATAGGCTCCACAAGCCAGCCTGCAGCGAGTACTCACAATTAAGACCTTGTATCAACACAATACTTTAGCATCGCTCAACTGGTTTGCTGATTAGGAACCTTTGTCAGAGACTGAGCTGTTGACAGGTGAATCATCTTTGTCCCACACTGTCTCAGTCTTTACTCTTGGTTTGTGGCCAACATCAACTCCCACTGAAGGCCTGCCTTATATATTTTTCCAGTGAATGCTTTCTGTGGGGTCATCACAACTCACAGATAAACACTGAGAAGCTGAAGCATGCCATTAAACTCCTTAAAACATGAGAAAAACAATCATTTTGACAGAATAGATGTTAATCACACTTATATAAAAGCTTTTCATCTTCAAAGCATTTAGCCAACATTAATTACATGTAATTGGCTTTTCCACATACGTCATGAAAAACACACCTTTCATGGCACTTGTCATTGCTATCTTGCCCAGAGAGAAAGCTGTGCCTCTTCAGTGCAGCACAGCTTCCTGAAGCCACCTGAGGCATCATCTTGCAAATCCCAAACGGCAGCATTTAAAACAGCAGTCGCACGGAATATAGACACCTCAGTTGAACTGAGAGATCTGTGAAAAAAATGCCATCCCACTTGGGTGCCTGCAAAGTTGTGTCTCCATTTCTTCCCTGACAAAAATCTTCAGAAGTTTTGCTGTCCTTGTGCCCAAGGATGTGCCTGTCTTCTCTAAGTCACATACCCATACTCTCATGTCTGCCTGAAATGTCTGGGATGCTGTAGCCAGAAGTCAAGGTGCTCTCTGGACTCCAGCAGCACTGCATGTGATAGGCTACACTGAAAAGAGAAAGGACCACATTTTCCACAGATACCTTGCCTTCAAGCACTTACCCAAGAAGTTGAGAGCTTGGGTCCATTCCTTGCCTCTGACTGAGAAGGTCTGAAGCCCCCATTTGGTGTCACTCTGTCTTGCTTTTCTTGCTTCTTTTCATTGAAACAACTGCTACGTTCAACCACAAAAAAAACCCCTTGAATAAGTTAAGATTTTTATTCCAATTTACAGCATGCATGAGACGAAAACACTTTCTTGCCCAGCAAACTGTCAGGATTCAGCTAGGAAATACAAGTTCCATGTGTCCTTGGAAGAGCTGTCTTGTGTTGAGGTTCCCTGGAGCTCAGGGCTGAAAGAAAAGGATTTTGGAACCTTAAGTCACTAAAACATAAATTTCACAAAAAGGATAAAAGACGTAAATGTCCAACAACAGAAAAAAAAAAGTTTACAGGGACTAGATCACAGAAAACTTTTCCTGGAGGTGAGCACTGGTTGGAGGATAAGGTTCACAGCAGGTAAGAAACAAAACCAAACACTACCTGGGATCAACAGTACCACCCAGGTCAGGACCATAGAACATTCACTATCAGTCAGAGATAGGTGAAGGTCCTGATTGGTGTCTTCCCTCTGTTTGGCTGCCTTTCAAAAGGCAATATTGAAGGTGATATTATGCTTGTTTCCATATTGAGTGTAGCATCATTTACAAGCTGATTATCCCTGCTCATATAAGTAGCTAATAGAGCTAAAAAATGTGCTGTTAGTTCAATGGCTCATAAAAGGATGAAAGTTCCACCTGGCATTCCTGCAATAAGTCAATAAAGGTGTTTTCCCAAAAGTCCAGGATTTTATTAACTTTTATTCTTAGCCCTTAACTTTTATTCTTAACCCTAGATGGCTACAAAGGACACAGACTGAGTTTCCCATGAAGCTGGTTGGGTCTGGGGTAATAAATTCCGAGCTTCTTGAACGGTGTTGCATATTGAAAAACTCTCCATCCCTCATGAGCATGCATCAGAGAGAGGGAGAGGTGCATGGTATGGTCAGGATGAGCAGAAAAACAGCTAAGCTGTCTGAAAGAGAATTCAAGGTACCCTTGGACCTAACCCCAGATCACAGAGAGGCAGATTTTTAGAAAAGCATTTAAGTGGCAGGTTCCAGTGCAAGCCGTAATTGTGCTCAAAAATCAACAAGATTCTGTAAAAAGCCCACATAGTGTCACCTGCCCTTGGCAGCTGGTGTGGCTGTTTATTTTGCAGACATCTTCACTATTTCATTCTCAGGATTATAATTCAGTTAGTGGTCACACAGTTCTGTCAGACTACTCCCACCTGGAACTTAAGTAAATGGTTAAGAGTGTTTTTGGTTCAGAGCTAGAAGACTTTCCACCTTGCAGGATTGAGCCCTGTAATCTATTCGTATTTCCTTTTCAACTTCTGCAAGTAACCCCAAACAGGCTGGGAACACTAAGTGCAAAGTTACAGGAGATGACTGTGGCAATTTCTGAATGACAAGAGCATTTAAAAGAAATGTCAAGAGTCTGTGGGCTGCAAGCTTTTATGTTTCAAGGAGAAACAAGAACAAAGGAGGCACAATAAATCAAACGCAACAGCTTAGCATGCTCCATCTCTGAGAGTTAACCTCTTGAAAGCCATATCCCCGACACAGCGAGGGCCACACTCCTTTGATCGGGTCCATTATTTTTTGCAAAGGGATGGGAGCAGCAGGGTGGGCTCCTCCAGGCATGCCCAGGGGCCATGTACACCGTGCTTTGCTTGACATGTGCTATGCATTTATGGGTTAACATCAAACATGAGCTGATTTATAATTTTTAATCAAAAAAGGATTATAACCTAATAAATCCTAATAACATATTCTGTCTGGAGGTTATGTGATGTAGTCATGTAATATACTGGTAGCTTTGCTCTTCTGAGCCTGGAAGATGGGGTAAAGTTTTTTAACTCATTGGTAAACTGTTCCTTGGAAATGCTTAAATGGATCAAGACCCTCTAAACCCCATGATGCAAATGGTGATCCCCTTGGATGGAGCCTTTCCTACTATCACAGGTTTTGAAGTATCGAGACAGAGACACACTTGGAGGTTTGCAGCATCCCTGTATAATGTGTGTCTCCTCTCACTTTCAGAGGCCGAGTATTGCTGCATAAGCGCTAATTATTGGTAGTTAACTAGTTGAATCTAAGCATTAAACATATCAAACACATCACTGATGTTGGTCAGGGCCCTAAGGAGTCCTCCAGTTACTAGAGGGTAAGGGTTGGTTTATAAGGGCCAACATTTTTTGAAGTTAAAAAATTATGACCACACAAAGGAAGACTTAACTCTCTGTATTGAATTTCCTGGGTATTGTTCCTCCCACCCAGATGGACAGGTACTAGCCGGGGGAATCTGTGAGTAAGCCAGACCTGTCAGTTATCAGAGGGGATTTCTGAACCTTTCTTTCCCAAAGAATGATCATTTTCCCTCCAATCCATACTCTTCCTCCTAGCAAAAGGCTATCCTGGAAGAACATTTACTTCCCAGGAGACCTAATTAACGTTACAAGACCAATGGAGATGAAGTGTAAAAAATTTTTTAAAAGTTCTTTGACTGCAGTGCCATGTTTAAAGCTATTCCTCCTTGCTTTTTGTCTGCACAAAATAGCTAAACCACTACAGTGGGGACAGGGCAGAGGTCAAGAAGTCCAAGGTACTTTCAAGGTAGTTTTAACTATCTTGTTGTTACCTCATGCTCTTCTGCTGTGTTTGCATCCATCTGTTGTTTTTTAAGTCTCCTCCTATAGTTGCCTCCTAGCCAGGGATGTTCTCTTTGTGTGTGTGCATGTGCATGGCATGATGAGGCTCAATGGGTGGTCGATGAGCAAGACCTCAACAGGAGCTCTTAGACTTGCCACATTTTTACCGTTGTGGGAGAAGAATGTCACTGGAAGCCTAATCCAAGCTGTAGCAATCTCTAAAGGAGTTTGGAACTCTTCCTTTGGCACTGGTTTACTAATTAAGGAAAGATTTTCAAACCGATCAGAAAAATAAATCTATCAGTATCAACTAAGTCTACATTAGTAGAACTGCTCTCACTCAGGGGTCACAGAATCATGGAATCATTTAGGTTGGAAAAAACCTCTGAGACTACTGAGTCCAACCTTTGATTGACCACCACCCTGTCAACCAGACCACGGCACTAAGTGCCACATCCAGTCATTTCTTGAACACCTCCAGAGATGGTGATTCCACCACCTCCCTGGGGAGTCCATTCCAATGCTTAACAACCCTTTCCATTTCTCCTAAAATCCAAACTGAATATCCCCTGGCACAGCTTGAGGCTGTATTCTCTCATCCTGTCAAAGACAAAAGTGTGGAGAGGACATTTCTCAGAGGGGATCCACTTACAATCCTTTGGTTAGGTTTTTTTTCCCCCCAGGACAGTTAAAATCTTTTGACTATATATACCTAAAAAAGGCAACACTTTCAGCCTTTTTTCCACTAGACTACAGTTGAAGCCCCCAGTTTCTCCAGTGTTTAGGTAAAACCAGCCTGGACTGACAGTCTTCAGCTGCAATCTTTTGTGACAGTCACTAACAGTGCTTCATAATGCGTCTTAGACATGGAAATTCATACACTTTCATTTTGATTTTTCCAAAGCATCCTAAAACTCTGCTCCTTCCAGCACTCTTTGTGTAAAGAGAGCACACAGTGTCTTCTCTCTTCCTGGCTCAGAGGAAATGGTTGCCTTTAATTTTTATTGTGCTAGCATTGACTGTATTACTGTAATAAAAGTATCTCCCCGGTATTTTCAAACTCTTTTGGGAAATAACAGCTGTGTTTTCACTATCTCATTTAAATTCAGGATGAAAAAGGGTGTCTATCTCCCTACCTTGGCCCAGACACTCTCACCATTTCTTTTCTTGCACAGTTTGAAAACATCTTCTGCCCTTCATTTCTTAAAGGCTCTGGTATAAAAGCAGTAAACACAACTAGCATGCTGTTCCTAACAGCCCATGAGCCAACCAGGCTGTGCACAGATGAAGATGTTAGAACCAAATGCATTTCCTGGGAGAGAGGGATGACTGTGTGAACAAACAAAACTTCAGCCAAATTCTCAAAACAGAAAGTTTTCTGAAATCTCAGAGTGAGATTTGTCCAAAACTCTGTCATAAAATTCCAGATTTCCAAGAACACGACTTGTTGGACCTGTCAGAATCCAACCAAAATTCCTCCAATTTAAAGACTGCTGGAATTAAAAAGTAACAACAGCACAACAACAAAATCTCAGTTGTAAACAAAGTCCAACTACAAAAAGAATTGAAAAGCAGAGAAGTGTGTGCCCAGTTCAGTCAAAATGCTACAAGCAGATAGTAGCCTCATTCACTGCAGTCATTTCCTTTCACCAGCATTTCTCTGGGATGTAAAAATTGGAGTTTGGAGCAGAGGTAATGGACAGATCCAAGTCAGCTTTTAATTCCGGTTTGCTCTTAACACATCTTGCCCCTAACCCCCATCCAAAAGAATGAATGTTACTAATGGCTGCATTCAACAGGCAGCTTTCTAATCTCCTTCTTCCCCTCCAGCCAGTCTTGTCTGTATCTGCAGTATCTGACTGTGCCCTTAATAGGCAGCTTGATAAGCCTATCTATTATGACCACAATCTTTGCCAAACCTCGAGGCTTTCAAGACCAAAATGGGGAGCTGCACAGTTTGGATTAAAGACACCAAAGTCTGTCTGGATGGAGCTGTGATAGATCTTTTCTCTGAGGATGAGATAGCAAGAGGGTCATGCAACACACACCTATGGCTTATATCATCCAACTTCCCAGTTCAGCCTCACAGAGGGACTGCATATCTGGCATTTCAGGGAGCTGGAGATGCAGTTCTAGGGTGCAAAACAATTTCTGCAATTCAGCTCAGTGAGACACAATGGGTTGGGAATTTCTCAGGGAGGCTGGTTCTTCATCTGTTGATGTCTCTGGCCATAAGCACCTGTAAGAATTCATACTGCAGTTTTGGGATTATAATCAAAGTCTGTGACTGTATTGCAGGTTTTAAGGAATAGTTACTGCTTTTTATAAAGGCAAAACACCCATTGGGGACTTCTTTATTGCACATAAGCCCTGATCTTTGTAGCTCCAATTATATAAAATATGTTCAGCTCTTACTGCCTTAAACCATAAGAGGTTGCAGAATTGTCCCCAGTTTTTTAAAGACCTGATTTTTCAGTCATGTTTTAGGGTGTCCTGAGACTGTTTTGAAAAATAGGGTTTTAACCTTGTTAATAAAGAAGTGATTATAATTAGAAAATCTCTTTCCCAGTGCAGATTTTATAACTCCACAGATACCACGGTATTAACATTCTATTTGTCCACCTGTTAGAAGAAACAGATCTGAAGAGTCATAACTCTAAAACAGTGGGTGACAATTTAATGAAAAATTGAGCTCTGCATTTAATTTCCTTTTAAGTTCAGTTGAGCATTCTGCAAGATCAAAGGGGTTTTGAGGCTTGCAAATGATCTATCATATCAGAGAAACAGATTATAACCCAGGCACAGTTTGGTATTTAAGTAAGTATCCGCTTTTAATACCAATGTTTAAATTAGGCTAATGGAAATAAAGCACAAGTATAATTTCCTATGATACAACTCTATAATCCAGTTTAATATATCAGTTGAACACTAAAAGCATATTTTGAATTTATTTCAGTTGGTTTGGCCCCATTTGGAAAGTATCCTGAGACATCATAAAACATTTTTAACAAAACAAAAAGTCCTGCCTTAGTTTGTAAGATTGTAACAAAAAGTCCTGCCTTAGTTTGGGGCAGGGACTGCACTAATGCACTTGCAGAATGCCTGGAGAAATCAGTCTCTTGGGTTCAGTGTATGAAAAATAGTTAAGCAACAGCAACACTACATGTCAATGAGGACTTACTTTTAGTGTGGATTCTGGAGTTCTACCTATAAGGCATCATGAGGCTGATATCTCCCCCTTTCACATCCATAAAACATTACTGCGGGCAGTGGACTTGGAAAAAGAAAAAAAAAAGGAAAAGAAAGTTATATCACATTAAAAACTGCCTCTCTCTTGTTTCATTGGGTTTCTTGGTTTTTGGGGGGTGGTTTTGTGTTTTTTTCTGGTTGTTAGTTTGGGGGGTTTTTAACAAGCCTCTACAGCAGCAGATACTGCATATTTTCCTCTTCAGAAGTGAATATGCTCCAACTTAAACCTAAGCAGGTGTTTCCCCTCCATGATTCAGAGAAGATGCTGCTACAGACTCACTTCTCCTGTTGCTTGCACACTTCTTTCTCCTTACTAGCTTAAATTTATGGACAATTCCTTCTTGTTTATTCTTCTGATAGCATTGTCCTTCAGCCTAATAGGTCTATCCCCCCTTAATGTTTACCTCCCTGACACATTTACAAGCCATCGTTGTATACATTTATCTTTCCCAGATGGAAGGAGTCACATTTGTAAACTTGTCTTGCAGAGCAGTTTGACGTTTCCCTGATCAGTGGTCCTTCCTGTTTCAGTCTGAATTCATCAGTTTTGAACACCAGTGATGGGAACTGTACATGATGTTCCAGAAGAGACCTCATCAGCCACATGTACGATGACATTAATACATTAATACAGCTGTAGCTTTGCTAGAAATGTGTCTCTGCATGCATCAGAGGGTTGCATTACCCTGACATGGTGTGACATGATGTTGGTAGCTCAGATGTCTCATGATTAACCAATACATCTGTGTCTTTCTCTGCAATCCCAGCAAATCTACAGAATCTTTGGTTATGTCAGGAATTAATGCAAAGTGCATTCAGGTTTTACAGTTTCATCCCCTTTTGGATATTTTACTCTGTGGGGTCATCCAGACTTTCCTGTCAGATATCTGGAGCCCCTTCAGTACTGATAATGTATTGTAGCTTGATGTCACCAACACGTTTTCTTTCCCTCCCTTCTACCTTTAATGCCAAGATCCATCTGTACTTTTTGCCCCCTGGAAGAAGTGGCTGCTCAACACAACTGATTCATATCTTCTCAAGCTAATTCCTTGCCCTTCTCATGTTCTACTGTTCATTCCTGTTTTCTCCAATAACTCATGATTTTCCACATGTCATTGCATAAAAAACAAAATGAGAGGTTTAGATTGATGGAGAATGCTGGAAGCCCTCATCAAAGCTCCAGGCAAACTGGCACCAAATTTGGAGTTAGATTTGTTTTTCAATGCCCACAAGGACTAGTCTGCTGCGCATCTTTGGTCTGGAATATCAGTTGTGTTTTCTGTGAAAACAGCAACAAAACTGCTCATATTTCCCTAACTAGAGGTAGATTGGAGATTTGGATACCCCCATCACTGATTTGGACCTGAACATTTTTTGCTGGATTTTTGATTAAAACAGCTCTTTGAGACCAGCTCAGGCAAGGCTATCATGGTTAGTCTGGGACACTGTTGATGCAATGGGTAATGTTGCTACCTGCGGCCTTGCAAAGAATTTGGCTGGTATTTTCAAACAAATTCAGGAAATATGCTGAAAAATTATCAGGAGCTGACACTTAGCTCCTTTGCTTTGTAAGTCTAAATTTACTGCAGTAATGATTTCACATTCCAAATTCTATTTCTTATATCCCAAAATGAGGGAGGAGGCATCTAATTAAACACAAAAATGCATGATTCGGTTGTTAAAAAATAGGTACGTGGTAAATGGATGTAGGGATATCCAGGAGTCAATATAATATAAAACCTATTTGTGCTCTTCTGCAGCAGCAAGTGGGGGAAGTCAGACCCTTCAGATGGCACTAGACACCTATCTTCAGGGAACTGAAGCATACCCAGTGCAGCTATAAATCACTTGCTTCCTTTGGCTAATGGCAATAATTTGTTTTGGAGGAATATTGTCAAACAAATTAATAAAAACCCACTGCAATACAAAAAGTGAAGTATTGGAAGAAGATTGAAGAATAAAGTTTTGAGGACTGCAGAGAGCCTGTAATGCACAAAAATTGGAAGATATGAGTCTGGGTGCAAGGCAAGAAGGAGAACAAAGACCCCAGATTGGGTCTTAAAGATTTTTTTAGTATCACTGACCCTACAGACCCATTTTTAACTGAGTTTCCTGTTCTGAAGCTGGAGGTAAGCAGTTTTGCTTGGACAGGAGGAGCAGAGAAGCACAAAGCAAAGTAACTTAGAATAAATTGAAACATAGAAGTATCAAAACTAGGTCATCAGTTATAGAAGAATAGGATAGGTGCTTCAGTTTTCACCTCATTAATCCAGTTGCCCCACTGGATAAACAACTCTACCTTGTAGTTAATCTTCAAATAAATATACTCTTAAAATCCAGTGGGTATTTGTCTAATATAGGATAACTGTCTTAGTGAAGCTAAATTGCATGCTTTTGGATAAACTTAATTTAGCCTCCTGCTGAAATGGTTTCCTGAATTAGGTGATGGAGAGAAAATGCTCAACTCCTGTTTGGAGCGAGGATGGTGGCACCTATGGCAGCTGAAGGTTCTTCCTGGGAAAAAATTCTTACTGTGGAGCTAAGCACATGAGATCTGGCCTAACAATATAGGTTATTAGTACTGCTGTGGCATCTCTTAATAGTAGATTATTAAAGATTCAAGTGTGATCAGTGTCACTGATACCATTTCACATGTGAGGAAATCATGGTGTGGAGAAGAGCACCCAAAGAACCCATGGTGAAGCTGTGAGCACAGCCCAGGGCTCCTCATCTTCTTTCAGATCTGCAATGCCTCACTTTTCCCAAGTCACAGGGAAACGGTAATCGCATGAGAGCTGACCTTCTCAGAGGACATTCCCTCTCACACTCGTTGGATCCCAGGAACATGCAGCTGGCCACAGCAAAACTGACCTGCCTCTCTCCTGCCCTGGGCCGTGCCTCAGGCTGAGTCAGGCTGTGTAAGGAAACCCTCTGGAAACCACACTCTGCATGAAGGCCTCATCTCAGCCCCTGATAGTTATAAGATGGTGTGACTCCTGGAGCTGGAGTATCCCTGTTTACTCCAAATAGTCTTTTCATGTTCGCTATGGCAGAACTGGGTTTTAGTTCATCACATGAATGGTCAGTCACTCTCTCAATCCTCTTAACTCCTTGACCTCTACAACATGCAGTGGAACTGAGCTCCACAAGCCCATCACATTTTTCTTGGTGACAGCTCTTACTAATCGTGAATTTCCTGCCTTCCACTCTGTTATTTTGCACCTTGTGTTGGGAGACACAAAAAAAAATGCTGAGCCAGCCTCCTTTTCACTGTTTTTGATAGTGCATGGAGTTAGGGTGGGAAGTTCTGGCAACCAGCCTGCGTCCCTTCCCTTTGCAGCCCAGGTCACATCCTCAGCAGGAATTCTGCCTCCTTCCTGATGTTCCCAGCTCTTCTATCACCCTGCCTGATGTCCTTCCAAGTAGGCTCAGCAGCACCTCTGCCCACAGGCTCAGGCACTTTCAGACCTCCTTGGCTTCTCTCACATTTCCCCCTCTTTCCCTTGCCACAGGCCTGACAGCATGAGCTTTTATCATAGTCCTTCTATTTAGCTCCCTTCCACTGTAAACACCACTTATCTTTTCAATCTCTCTCCATATAAGATTTTTTTTTCCCTAGGTCTCAAATTATTCTTGTCATCCTTATCTGAACATCCTTTAATTCCCTTGGCAGTGACATATAGCATTCCAGATGAGAGAGAAGCCTTGGTTTTATACCACACTGAAATTTACTTCATCCCATTTCTTACACATCCTAACCTTTTGTTTGCCTGTTTAACAGAAGCTGCACCTGAGATGAAAACTTAAGTGAGGGGGTGCAGTAATGATTCAGAGATATTTTCTGTTGGTCAGTGCTGTTTCTAAAGTAATTCATTGTTTCTAAAGCTTTCTGTGAGTGCATTCCCCTTTTGAGCTTATATTTCCAGTGCAATACTCCAAACAGGGAGCTGCTAACTATCTTTCACTGCTGACAGCAGTTCAGGTCCTGCAGGGTGGAGGAGACACCTGTAATTAGTGGCTGCAGAGATAAACACTCCCTAGCCCCCACAGAGGACTGGTATTGAGCCAATGTAAGCCAATATAACTGAGTTTTTTCCCCTCTAATTAGTATCATTGTAATTAATAGAAGATTTTTTAAGTCTTTTGAAGTCCCTTTAAATTACCCTGAGACCCCCTGCCATCTATCACTGCAGCTTTCTTATGACAGTGCTGCATCTGCATCTGATAAGTGTTCTCATATTCCCTGCTACTCCTTCTGTATGGATTATTTTACATTCAACAGCAACCGTTTAACTGAAGGATAACAGGGCAAGGACTCTCACCTTGATGTGGGTATATATAGTGCCTAACAAAGTAAGACCTTGATCCACAACTAAGCCCACAAAACAAGACTACTGCTAATGCTGAGTTGTCAGGTCCACTCATGCTGTCCACTTGCCTATTTCAGTTATGACCTTCAGAAATTCTTTATTACCTATTGTGGACACAGGAGTGATGTTAGCTATAAATTTTACCACCTTTCTTTTCCATCCTTTTTCTGTATCACTTCTCTTTTAGTGTGTGTCTTCTTGTCTGTCAGTCTTAGATTTCAAGTTGTTTTGGACTTGAATGTTCCCTTGTTGAATATATGGTTTAACACACCATACACTCTTCCAAAAATAAATATAAATTAATAGTACAGTATCACAAGAACCAGCCCACTGATATTGAGAGAACTCCTGATGGAAAAAGGCTCAAGATAAATAACAGTACTAGAATCTGTCCCTAAGAGTTTGTCTTAATTAAAAGTATAACTAAGCACATTAATAATTTACAACAGAAAAGGTTATGAATGTGTAATATTTAATAACAGTAATGCAAAAAGGTGATATTTAGTTTCTAGCACTCGCATGAATGCTCGTCCTCTGAATTTAGAAATAACTGTGGCTGTGTGGTTTGATCTGTAATTAAGATTTAATTAATCCCTAAAGCTCAGTTCAACTTAGATTAGACCTATATTGATTTGAATTTCTTTACAGTTGCACTCCTGGTACAGCAAACTTACTTGCTCCTCATGGAGCTATTCATGGAGTCAGCAATGGATTTAAGGGGTCTGTCTGACCTGCGACAGGGGTGTCACCAACCATCCTGTAGAAAATGTGTCCTTACCAAGGAAAGGCACCCAGCTCACTTTGTTCTGTGTGCCAGTAATGATCAGTTACTGATGTGATATGAACAGCAAACATCACTTCTTCCAGAACTTGCTTTTATCTCTTTGGGCTGCATGAGAGGAAACACAAACTAGTGTCCATCACGGCTGATGAGAACTCTTTCCCCTTGATCACAAACACACAGCTGTGGGTCTTGCCATGAGTTTATCTTCTCACAGAGAAGGCAAAACCCCCCACCATGGCACAAGACTTTCATTGCCAGCAACATGTGGTTAGAAGGACTGAAGGACATCAGGGCACATCTGTATGAAGGTAAATTCAATTCCATGGCTTCTTTACTTTACATCCATGAGGGTGGTGAGACCCTGGCACAAGTTACCCAGAGAAGCTGTGGATGTCCCATCCCAGGAAGTATTCAAGGACAGGTCGGATGGGTATCTGAGCAATCTGGTCTAGTGGAAGGTGTCCCTGCCCATCACAGGTGTTTTGGAGCTAGATGAACTTTAAAGTCCCTTCCAACCCAAGCCTTTCTATGATTCTGTGACTTCACAAGGGAGGAATAGACCAAAAATCTTCATACAGTCTCTGCTGAAAATCTCAGTGATGCACAGTGCAATTCCCATGGGGACCCTTGTTCTCTCAGTCCTTACAAGACTAGGAAATCTTGAGCATGGTTTGAGCAAGTCCAATTTTTCTGGCTTCAGCAGAAGTGCAGATTATTGTAATAGCTCTCCTCAATGACCTTGAGACTCAGTCATTCAGAATAAACATACCAGGCTGCAGATCTCAGAAATACTGAAAAGAAACATTTCTGCTAGACTTTACAATAGTCATCCCATAATAAGATTTGGGAATCACAGAAAGGGACTTCTAATCCTGACTGAGGTCTTGGACAGCAGTACTCTCCTCAGATTCTGCAATAGTCTCTCATCTACATCTTGAAGGCAGAGTTATGGCCCAAGACTCTTCTCCTATGCCTAACCTTGCTGCCTCAGAGAGAGATGTGCTGAGCTGGAAGGCTACCTGAACACTAAAAAAATCCTCACACAGATGCTTGTCCTGTTCCTAACCGGCAGCTCTTTTTATCCAGCTTCTGAACAAAACCATCTGTTAAACAACTCCCCTGATCCACATCAGCTCTACAGGGGCTCTGGAATTACAGCTGCAGTGAACCAATGCAGCCAACCTCAAAACACATTATTAGGAGGATTCATGGTGAGTCCATAATATCAAAGAAATTCTGCTTTCTAGATTTGGTTGAATATTTATTTTCAGAACTTGCTGACTACCAGTTAACAGCATATTACCCTGAAGTGACACTTCTAAATAGCAAATTAACCTCCACAGGTGAGACAGCATCATGCCCACAGGAGGATACCTGGAAAATGAACATTTGTTTCCCATGTAAGACTGCCTGATAATGAATGACAGCTTGTTGCAGCCATGACATCCAGAGTGGCTTCGTGTTGGACTCATGTCCGTTGCAGTGTCTTCTCTTCCCCTGTGTTCTTCCACATTTTAAGGGAAGCTTCAGAACATGGTAGCAAAAGTCAGAGTCACTGTTCAGTGATGGCAGCTGGTGGGTAGGGATAGTCCAAAGGCAAAATCCCCAATGTGTAAGGAGGGGAGTTTCAAAGGCACTCACCTAAGAAGGTCCTGGCTTGGAAGATGTGTTAATGCTCATCTGTCACTGCAAATGCAGATATAAAACATGGAACAAGAGTCATGATCCCTCCTATTTAAGTATGCTGGCATCTCTGCAGGTGGAGGTGATGGCTTGTTTTCAGGCCACCATCTCCTAGAAATGGGAGATGCTGAATAAACAAGACCCAGAGGCTGTGCTGTGCACGTTTGTGAGGCATGGGCTCTTCATTTCTGTTCCTATGGAAGGGGCACATTTGTGGAAATGAAGAACATGAAGACTGTAGCAGCTTCTTTAATTCTGCTGGTGATTCACAGAGTGCCTTTGCCTCAGGGACAACAGGAGAGACAGCTCTGGGGAAATCATATAGACAATATGTACTGCCTGGGTTATAAAAGGAAAATCCTTGATGTAGATGAGTCAAAGAAGTGTGCACAGCATAGCTTTACATCTAATGTAATGTGCCACCCAATCTGCAGCTTGAAGCACAAAGGGGAATGTTGCCTGTGGCGTAGCATGGATCTCACCTTGCATTCCAGCACCTTAACATGGCCAGGCAGAGAGGTATATCTCCAACAAAAGGGCAAAAAAAATTTTATATTACTGTTTTTCCCTCACATGATACCCAGAAGACATGGTTATGGGGGTATCAGCACATGTTACCTCTCAAACTCTTAATCTCAAAAGATTGTTCCCAGCTCACATTATGTGAAGTCCTGTGAGGATCAAAGCACTCAAGCCTAAAGTTTCAGTTTGAGTTTCCTCTATTCCCGTGCAGTCTGAAAACAGTGTTGTTACAGGATTTTCAGTTTATGGCTCCTGCTGCATCAGGGATCTATCTTAAACAAGCTGCCCTATACACAAATGCTGCATCCATGGTGGCTTTCCCTTGGTGATGTGACCTGTGAAGCTGATGATTTCTGCCACTACTCAGGACAGGAGAGATAATTAGCATTCAGAGAAGAGCAGTCAGTTGAGATCTGAATGAAGATTAAACCCAAACTTTGGTCCATTAGGTTTGGTATTGTTGAGCCTAAGATACTTGTAGCCACTGCCTCTGGAAGTGGCCTTTAATGCTCGTACCTCTTCCTGCTCCATGTGAGTTCCAAGGATCAGCTTCCATAGGCTTTAGGAACAACAGAAACCTTCCCCCTCACCAAAAACATTTGCAAACCATCAGCAAAACTCTTGGTCAGCTTAACAGTGTGAAAACAGCTAAAGATCTCAATAACATGTATTAACAGCACTTCTAAAACATATACACCCTTGATACATACTCCTCATGACAGTTACAGTCCTGCAGAAACATACACCTACGAGCAGGAATGTCCTTAAAATCTGAGTAATACCCTTTCATAAAGACCCCAAAACTGCCATGTCTTCCCCTTGATCTTTTGTTGTACATTCACTAAGTCCCATTCACTGGTGTCTTGTTTATATAGCCATTATTTTTGCTTGTAGTAGTACCCTTTGTCAGATATTCTTTTGAGACAGTTCAAGGCCACCCCCTTCACAGGTGAAGTCCAGCCTGGAAGAGCAACAGTCCCTTTGGTGGTAGCTGGATCTCCGTGTGCAGAGACCTTCCTCTGAATAGATTACCCTGACTGGCCATAGATCTTCAATTTCTGTCCTGTCCAGGGTGTTCTTCTGTGTTTTCTCTAATATTTCAGATCAAGTCCCCTGCACTTGCCAAAGCAGTTCAGATCAAGAGACAGCCATTTGTGCTGAAGCAAAGGCACAGTGTCATTTGGCAACTAAAACAGCATCCACAAAAAGAGTAAGCTTCCAAGCACATTTTCATGTGCTGCTATCACAAATATCCATGGTGACCAAAATAGACTCGGGGGGGTGGGGTGGTGGAGGGGTGAAAGAAGCAAGATGCAAGTTCCATTCCTACTTCTATCTCTATGCCATTTAAGTCATCAAAACTTTCTTCACAGTGTAATGAAGCTGGGAAAGCCAACAGATTAAAAAGCCATTTCTACAAAAGGGTGACCAAAAAGCTTCCAAAATGACAAATTCCTCATTTTCTTAATTCATTTCCTTACTGAGAATTTGGAGCTGCAGAACATGTACCCATCGGTGATGAGAGTGAAGGTAATAAACATTGCCATGTAACCTTGGCTGTTCCCTTAAAACTGCAGTTACCCAGAAGCCCAGTCACCTAACATAAAAGGAAACTATCCACTTTAATTAGCAGAGCAATCAAAAGACTCTTACACAGGAAAGCATTTATCACCAAATAGAAAATGAATGATGCTTTAAAATTAGAATATGCAGAATTCATAGCCAAAGGCACTCAGGGGTAAAAGAGCTTTGCACCAAACCAGACGGGTATTTTTTTTTTGGCTTCAGTCTAATGCACTTTAACAATACATATCAAATTCTGTCTGGCAGCACATTTTAGCAATGGATCTGATTTTTCAGAAATACTAAGCAAGCCTCACCAGTGACAGGAGGAAAAGACTGGTGTTTAGAAAACTCTCATTAACCTGTATTCAGACCTCAAAACCAGATCCTTGAAAATCCAGTTTGTAAAAAAAAAAATCTTTGGCTATATTTTCAAAATACAGTACAAACAAGCAGCAGGGAAATTTAACCAGAATTGTTCATGTTGATGAAGATTTCATTGTACCTCACTTAACTGCTGTACAAGAAGAAACCAGGTAACACTGTATTTCATAATCAGGAGTTTGGGCAAAGCTTGAATTGGAAGATGACAGAAATCTTCTCTGGGTCTTCTGTGCTTAACAGAAAAAAAAATGAAATGCCCAAAAGTCAGGGACAGGGTAAAAACAAAAATACTTTCCTGTCACCTTGTAATCTTACAGGGATTTTGAAGTGTGGAAGACTGGAGATATTTTAAAGACAGTAGGAGATGCTGTCATTAAGTGGTCAGTTTTCTAGAGATCATTAAAAAGCAAAATGCAGAGTTTTACCCTGGGTTTACAAATCTCATCTTGCAAGGGAGCCAAAAGCCAAGGGGACTAAGCTTTATCGCACTCGAAATTTCTTCTACCAAGAAAGTTCCATAATTACTGCACAAAGACAACAGTAAGTCAGCCTGTTACAGACTTCCAAGTACAGATGGGATTATTTGATTGCAGCATTTCAAAATGCACAAACTTCTGTTCACATCAACACAAATTATGCAAGTTCTCTTAGGTCTGCAGAGTTAGGATCCCACAAGTTGTGTCCAACAGGAAAGTTGTTCTAAAAGCTACGTAAGGTCATAATGACAGATTTGCTCACAGTAGCTATTCAGCCATTTGATGTATAAAGAGCATAAAGGGAATGAGACAGGGTGTGTGTCCTGATAAACAGAAGGGAGACAAATCAGGGAGTCAACCTATATTCAGTCTATTTGCTTCTGCTTTCTTCAAAGGCTCTTTAAGAAGACGTGTGGTTTTTATAGACAAGCGGGAGTTTCCATGATCTGCCAAGTGTAACTTTTGGAACTACCATATACAGAAGTTACTTTGTCCAGGGAAGGTAAAATGGGTTCCCAGCATATTGTTCCAGCTGCATATTGCCCAATTCTAAAAGTGGTCAAAGGATAACAGTGCCTTTGTTTCCTGCTGAACTCTCTCAGTTGTGTTTTTACCAACCATCATAAGCAGGCCCACACGTGGCTCAGCTACAACAGGTTTGCTGGATCAGGAAAAGCTAATGCAGAACAGTGTCAACAAGAAAACCACAATCCAACAAGAAGGTCCTTGTCTGAACCCAGCCTCACTTCACATCTCCACACAACTAATTCCATCTACTTCTAGTTGGTACTTGCCTTTTGCCTTTGGTATCCAGGCTGTTCTGTGCTTCAAAGACACAATAACCACCAAGATAATTCTTGAAGCTCTGTGCACTAAAGGAAATTTGTCTGCAGAGGTTTTAGAAGCACTAAACAAAACCTGTCTATTACCCCACTGTCTGCATAAAACCCCCTCTTAATTCTTATATGCCCTTGGATGCCAAACTAGCAGGGCCAGCACAGATATGAACAGGATAATCTAAACCATTCCGTTTTACATCCTGCTAGAACAATGATTTCCTTGTAGCTCAGCAGAAGATTTGAAGAATTTTGTTCATCTTTCTTGGGAAATGTATCTCACCTAGTAGGTGGTAGCAGTAATAAGCTAATGGAGTAGGGAGGGTGGTGTCTGGGTGGAGTCTTGAAGATCAAGTCCAGTGGAATTTGCCAGGAATGGCCTCAGAATTACTCAGGATGGCAAATCCACCACAATTTTTCCATTCATGAATTCAATGAAAATGAAACTGGAGGTTACCTTTTGAATAGTCATATCCTATTGCTGATTTTTGTTGTTTCCTTATCTAGATTTAAATGTCCCAAGCAATAAGGCTGCCACTGGATTTCACTCCATAGTGTAAGAGATTGGCTTGTTTAGAAATTATCTTAATTTCTAGGATGTCATTTCTTTGGCCCAGTCTTGCCCCTTTACATAAGCTTATGAACACTATAGTATAGACCTATGGTGTAATGTGAGATGCCCAATCTACTTCTGAATGATTTGGCTTGACTATACAGCAGTATGCAGCACCACATTGGTGCACTGGCTTTAATCAAGCCTATAGTACTGACACTTCTCCGGGGACACCCCCTTGTCGCGGGGGAGAAGCTTGCGTGCCTTCATGAGGTTGAGAGCTATGCTGGAGGTGGTTTGTGCTGCCAGTAGGGTCTCCCATGCCAGACAGGTCTCAGCTGAAGGGTCAGACAAAGTGTGTCCACGGAGGATGGGCTCGCTAGCCGTCTGGCAACCATCCTAGGAGAAGGACAACTCCAACCCCAAACCAGGGCAGATGGAGCTCGTTTAGCCCTGTAAGGCCATCCATCTAAGAGAAGGATACTCTAACCAAACCTACATCCTGAGGTATTCGCTGTCACCATCCAAGCTCGCTAGGCCGTGGCAGATGAACCTTAGGAGTAAAGAGTGGGGCCAGTTCTGCGCACGCTGTGCCTCACCTAAAAAATCCATTGCACAGGCTTGAAGGGTTCACCCACATTGCAAAGTCCTGTAGCAACAGGCAAGGGTCGAAAACGGCAGGTGATAGGAAGCAGCTGGAAGCCACAGACCCAACCCTGCATGCAGGCGGTTCAGGATATGGGTCATTAGAGACTTGACCCCGGAGATGACAGTCTCTTGCGGCAGCATCCTGAATGACCAAGCAGCCTTTTCTAGGGACAGCACTGCTTGCTCCACACGGAGAGGGGCCTAGCAAAGGTGGCCTAAACAAAGGACATCTCCACACCCGGTTGGATAACCACGGCCAACCGGTATCTTCCATGCAGTCAAACAAAAACAAAGAGATTTCAAAGGCATACACCTGCCTGCAAAGGTGTGCTCAAACTAACACTCGCGTGTTGGAACATCAGAACCATGCTTGATACTGGGGATAGTGGACGTCCTGAGCGTCGTTCTGCTCTAATTGCCCACGAACTGTCACGGCTCAACATTGACATTGCTGCTCTCAGTGAAGTTCATCTTCATGAGGAAGGCAGCCTTAAAGAACATGGTGCTGGCTACACACTCTACTGGTCAGGCAAACCCAAAACCGAAAGACACTTTTCAAGAGTTGGCTTCATGATTAAAAACTCCATTGCCTCCAAACTTGAAAATCTGCCAACAGGTCATTCCCATCGCATTATGTCCTTACGCCTCCCTCTACACAACAAGCAACATGTTGTTCTTTTTAGTGTATATGCCCCAACTCTCCAAGCTGACCCAGCGGAAAAAGACAAATTCTACACAGACCTGTGCCGCCTCACCCAAAATGTTCCTGCAGATGATAAGATCATAATCCTTGGTGACTTCAACGCCAGAGTAGGTAAGAATTCTGAAGCCTGGAAAGGAGTCCTGGGCAAGCATGGCTTTGGAAACTGCAACGACAACAGACACCTCCTGCTAGAGTTTTGTGCAGAACGGCAGCTCACCATCACGAACACTATCTTTCAACAGAAAGACAGCCTGAAGACAACCTGGATGCATCCTCGATCCAAGCACTGGCACCTCATTGACTATATCTTATTACAACAGAGAAATGTCAGCGATGTCCGTCATACTCGAGTGATGCCGAGTGCAGAATGTCAAACAGACCACCGCCTTGTGCGCTGCAAACTTAACCTCCACTTCAAGCCCAAACCTAAGAGAGGTGGCATTCCAAGGAGGAGGCTCCAAGTCAGCAATCTTCAAACAGCCACAGTGAGAGACAGCTTCCAGGTAAACCTTCAAACTAGACTTAAAGATAATCCCATAGATCCCTCTCCTGAAGCGCTTTGGCAACATATTAAAAGTTGCATCCTGCAGTCCTCTGAAGAGTCCCTAGGGTTCTCCTCCAAGAAAAACAAAGACTGGTTTGATGAGAACAATCAAGAGATCCAGGAATTGCTGAAGAAGAAGAGAACTGCTCACCAAGCACACCTTGCTCAGCCATCTTGCCATATAAAAAAAACCACCTTTCATCTTGCATGCAGTAAGCTCCAACAGAAACTTCGAGACATCCAGAACAAATGGTGGCTCGACCTAGCAGAAAAGACACAACTATGCACAGATTTGGGTGACCAAAGAGGATTCTATGAGGCCCTGAAAGCAGTGTACGGACCCACACACCAGGTTCAAAGCCCCCTACTCAGTGCAGATGGTCAACTGCTTCTAACAGATAAAACCTCCATCCTGAACCGATGGTCTGAGCACTTTCAGACTCTCTTCAGTGCCAACCGTGTAGTCCAAGGCTCAGCAATTCAGCACATTACACAACAACCAGTGAAACATGAATTGGATGCAGCCCCTACTATGGGAGAGATACTCAAGGCCATACAACAGGTGAAAACTGGCAAGGCAGCTGGGGTTGATGGAATTCCACCTGAAATCTGGAAGCATGGAGGTCAAGCACTCCATGCCAAATTCCACGAGCTTGTTGTGCGTTGCTGGGAACAAGGGGAACTACCACCAGATCTCCATGATGCAGTCATTATCACCCTGTACAAGAAGAAAGGAGGAAAATCAGACTGCTCAAATTACCGAGGTATTACTTTGCTCTCCATTGCTGGTAAAATCCTTGCAAGAATACTTCTGAACAGATTAGTACCCACTATTGCAGAAGATCTTCTACCTGAAAGCCAGTGTGGTTTCAGAGCCAATAGGATCACCACAGACATAGTGTTTGTTCTCAGACAACTGCAAGAGAAGTGTAGGGAACAGAACAAAGGTCTCTATGTAACCTTCATTGACCTCACCAAAGCTTTCGATACTGTGAGCAGAAAAGGCCTGTGACAGATCTTGAAACGTTTAGGATGTCCCCTCAAGTTCCTCGAAATGATCATCCTGCTACATGAGGATCAGCGTGGACAAGTCAGATATGGCAATGCACTCTCTGAGCCCTTTCCAATAACCAATGGTGTGAAACAAGATTGCATTCTTGCACCAACTCTATTCACAATCTTCTTCAGCATGATGCTCCAAAGAGCCACAGCAGATCTCGATGAAGAAAACGGCATCTACATCCGATATCGTACCGATGGAAGCCTATTCACCCTAAGGTGACTGAAGGCCCACAAGACCCTGAATCACCTTGTCTGCTTTTTGCTTTTTGCTGATGATGCCGCAATTCAGAGCTTAAGTCAGTCCAGCAGTTCACCTATCTGGGAAGTATCATTTCCTCAGACGGTAAGATTGACAAAGAGATAGACAACAGGCTAGCAAAGGCATACAAAGCCTTCGGAAAACTCCATAAAAGAGTCTGGTCCAATAGACACCTGAAGAAAAGTACAAAGATTAGTGTCTACAGAGCCATTGTACTACTCTTTTATATGGGTCTGAATCCTGGGTCATCTATCGCCACCACCTGCAGCTTCTCGAACGCTTCCATCAGCGCTGCCTCCGTTCAATCCTAAGCATCCACTGGTCTGATTACATGACCAATGTGTCTGTTCTTGAACAGGCAGGGGTGAGCAGTATCGAGGCCATGCTGATGAGAACGCAGCTGTGCTGGGCAGGGCACATCTCCAGGATGGAGGATTACCGCCTTCCGAAGATTGTGCTCTATGGTGAACTCGCCACTGGCTGCCGCAAGAGAGGAGCCCCGAAGAAGAGATACAAGGACTCCCTGAAACAACACCTCAGCCTTGGCCATATTGACTGCCACCAATGGTCCACTCTGGCCTCCAATCGGGATTCATGGAGACACACCATTCACGACGCTGCTGCTTCCTTTGAGAATGCACGGAGAGTCAGTCTTGAGGAGAAAAGACAATGCAGAAAGAACCGTTCCTTGCCAATGTCACCTAGGGAGACGTTCTGCTGTGCCTTTTGTGACTGGACCTGCCTATCCCATATCAGCCTTTTTAGCCACCAGTACGCTTGCAGCAAGTGTGGGTAGCGCCCTTCTCAAATCTTTGTTCGCGAAGCCTAGCCATGATGATGATGAGCACTGACAGGAGCATGGTGATCTCCATTTCAGTTGCAGTCACTTCTCCAGGTTTGGTATAGACACTCACTGTAAACATCTACTGTGTCTTAACAAAGTCTCCAAGGTTATCAGCACAGGGGCAATCAATCGAAAGGACATGCCTTTGCAGAAAAAATAGACGCAGTTGTAGCTGGAATGATCCAGAATGACAGAATATGCTGAGTTGGAAGGGACCCACAAGGATCATTGAGTCCAGCTCCTGGCCCTGCACAGAACCATCCCCAAGAGTCACATCATGTTCCTGAGAGTATCATCCAAATGCCTCTTGAACTCTGCCAGGCTTGGTGCTGTGACCAGTGGCCTGGGGACCCTGTTCCAGTGCCCAGACACCCTCTGGGGGAAGAAACTTTCTAATATCCAGCCTAAACCTCCCTGACACAACTTCAGACCATTCCCTTGGGTCCTATCCCTGGTGCCCATAGAGTAGAGATCAGTGCCTGCCCCTGCTCTGCCCCTCATGAGGAAGTTGTAAGTGCAGTGAGGTCTTCCCTCAGTCTCCTCTTCTCCAGCTGAACAGACCAAGTGACCTAAGCCACTCCTCACACTCTTCCTCTCAAGGCCCTTCACCATCCTTTTTGCCCTTCTTTGACCCTCTCTAATAGCTTAACATCTTTCTTATATTACAGTGAACAAAACTGTACACAATATTCAAGGTGAGATTCCTACCTCATTGAAAACTGTTTTAAGTGTCTCCATCTTGAGTTTACGTAGATTTGATAGCAGCTTGAAATAAAGAGACTAGAGATTCATGAGAGAAATGTTTAAAAGTATACAGGTCAAACACAGTCATGGGAGTAGCAGTCTGACTATTTACAGTAGTAAAGAACATATTGAGCTTTTGGTGACGGTTTACACACATGGAAAGGAAAAAAAGATCATTTTCAGAGAGGACTGGAGGTAGATGGCACTACAAGGAAGGCTTGACTTGTCCATATACACAGCCAGCAAAGGTCCTGCAGTTACACAAACTGCAGTCCTAGGAAATGGACACCTCTTGGCAGCACTCAGCACCTAGCCCTCAAGCTGGACCTGTGCAGAGAATGGGATCAGAAGTTGTAGATAACTTGTATTTACCTTGAACTCTAAAGTTTCTTGCCAGGTTTGGTGAAGGAACTCAACTCCAAAACAAGGGATTGATACAGAAAGGAAATAAACATGATTTACTGGAGCCACTCACTCTGCAGGCAGATGCAGTTGGTCGAGAGCAATGTGGAACATGTTCTTTGCCTTCAGTATTTCTGAGACCATTCTGCCCATTTGGTCTCACCTCCCTCATAATGTAGACTGTAGACACTCCCTGAAGGAATCATGAATCAGGCTCTTTACTTTCAGCTAATTTAGAGTGTATTTTCTAGGAATACATCCAGACTTGATTTAAAGCTGTCAGATGATGGGGAATTTAGGTAAGTTATTCCAGGAGCTAAAAATGCCTATGATTGAGTGTGTATGCTCATTTTTAGGTTGAATTTTGAGAGATTCAGCTTTCAGCTACCATATCTCATCATGGTTCTGATCTCTTCTGTAAGGGGAAAACAACCTTATCCCAAATACAAGTTGTTAATATATAGCACACTGTACTAATGCTGCTTGTAGTAATTCTGCTCATGAGAGAAAATTTACTTCACTTTGAAAGTGAAATGTTCCTCCTTGTGCTACTGAGCCAGGTAATGCACCCTTTACCTCACTGTGTAACAGCTTCCCCAGGTAGCCTTTAATCTGCAAGATGAAAGAGCCTTCTAATAGTGTATCAGGAAATTTACCTACACAGTGTGATTAAGTCTCATAAATTTCTGTTTGTTAAGTTAAACAGAATAAACATCTCTTCCTCTCCCTCCCCTTTCATGGCTGGTGCAGAAGCTATGGGATGTTCCAAATCCCAGAAAGACCTGATCGTCCTCTGTCCAAAAGGCATCTATTTCGTTCTTCCTTAAGTCAGAAATTGCTAAAGATGTACATTTTAAGATATGCAGCAGACAGGGATTTTTTTCCCTACACTACATAAAATAAGGTGACATGAACAGAATGTCTATTAGGAACAGATATAATATGAAAGCATGAAAATCTTCTTGTTGTTAAAGACTTTTATAAGATGCTGTAGGATCGCAGGCTATTTACTCTGACATCTCTGTAAAAGTTGCTGAAGCTGCCAACATTAAAAGAAAAAAACCCAAGCAAAACAGTGTCTTTAGGGACTTCTCCAATGATAGTTCTTTATTTATGACTCCATTTAAAAAATTTAACTCAGTGCATTTGTTTACTTACGATGAGACTGGCTTCCCCCCATCCCACATGCCTTTGTAGGGGAACAAAGGAGTGCCAAGAGCCAGCCCTATAGCAAGCAGCCCCGTGGGATATGTTAGTGCTCTCTCTTCAGCATTTTTCCCATTATGCCCAGGGCAGGGAGAGAGTTACAGCTTGGCATGTAGGAAGCTAAGAGGATGTGAATCCCTCGGGTTCATCTGGAGGGCTCATACCAGCACTTGTGACAAGTGAGGCAGCATTTAGTGCTCCTGTGTTGGTATATGGTCAAATTCCAGCATTGAAGGGGGCTCCACAGAAAATTTCTAGAAGAGAAAAACACAGTGACAGCCTGAATCCCCAAGAGGCAGCAAACCCAGACCCTAATATCACCCCCATCACCCCAGAATTAACATCCCTTTTTCATTCTCACCCCACGACAGATGTAAATCACTACCACAGCCACCAAGAGGGGGGCTACCTCTTCTCCTTGCCTCTAGGTGGAAAAACCTCGGGCTATTTGGGGGGGGTGTGGGTGTGGGGGGAATGGGAGGAGGGGAGGGGAACACAGAATTTGAGCTAAAATCTAGGTGGGAAGTCAGAAGGGATCCAGTATAGGACAGGGAATGTTAGAGATGTGCTCAGGCAGCAGATCATCGAAATCTGCACCCCTTGCATTTCCACATCAACTCTTCAGCATAAAAAGAGCTGACTTCCATCACCATTCTGTGCTTGAAACACCCAGAGGTGCTCAGGCAGAGTCCCCCCCAAAAGTCTGTTGTTAGAACTTCCTATACCTTAAATACTCTTGCACTTTGTAGTAGCAAATGAGTCCATATTTTTTTAAATTAAAGATGGAATGAAAAGGTTCTGAATGTGCTGGATTTCTGCCTGGTTGAAGGACTGGATTGTGTTAGAGAAACTTCACAGTGCTTTAAAAGGGATTGTGTAAGGGCAGCCATGCCCCTCTGAAAAAATAAATGTCTCTCTGGCCTGAGTTTTGTTTCCCCATTGTCTCCCTTCACCAGCCCAGTAATCCCACTGCTTTGCTGTTTTGCTTTGTCCTATTCAGAAGGAAACCCCTTACACAATGAGACCCCTTTGGCACAGGCAGAGCATCAGGGGTGCTGAGCTGTGAAGAGCTGTGTCAGTTGTAAGCCTGGTCAGAACCAGCGTGAGGTGTTTTTGTCTCCAAAATTTGATTGAAATGGGAAAAAAAGGAAGGAAAAGAAAAAGGAAAAGAATGTAGAGGCTAAAGGAGTATGTACAGACCATCTGAAGTCTCAATAGTAGCAGGAATATCCCATTTCCAGGTGCCACTTGCAAGTCAGCCATATGGATGAGCATGGGGAGCTGGAAATCCCACTACTCACTTCCACAGCTGGGTAGATGCCTTCCAGGCTTGCAAACCCCCTGGTCACAGGGAACAGAGAATGCTGAGCCCTGCCCTCAGCCTCCCACAGTTCCAGACATGCCATCAGGGAGAGCATCAGCATACAATGCCCTTTTTCCACCCATTCTCTTTGAGGGTGTGTTTTTCCATGCAAGGGATGAATGTGAAGCTTGAATGTCTTCTCAGAGCAGTGATGATTTACCATGTTGGAATAAGTCTGTAAAGTGGCTTTTCCAGAGCAGCAGGCTTCCAGCCAAGGGGCCTTTTCTTTTTTGTACATACTTCTGAATGACAGAAATTGGCATTCATCTCTCCAGGCAGGTTTCTGAAATGTATACTGTCCTTTAAATGATTCCTTAATATTTAATATCATGGTAGGATGAAGTCTGATTTTATGGTTAAAAATGTCAATTTTCACAGCTGATTGAACTTGTTTAAATGGCAAGCAGTTTACTTGTATCAAAAACCATATAAACAAATCAACTTATTTACTGACATTAAAAGAAGAGGGTACTTTGTACTCCAAAGCCTTTCAGTTTTTGAAACTGAAAATGAGCTCAGATGTCTAAGTTCATTTTGCAGTTTCCCCCCCAATGGCAGATTGATTGTAGTTTATAAAACAGGCCCGAGTATCTGGCAGCAAAAGGAATTGCTTAAGATGCTAAGCCACCCTTTCAAAAGTCCTTCGTAATTAATTATCAGCTACTTGCAAGTCCATTCTGTTTTTCCTTTTGTTTGTATTACTTTAATGGTGACTATAACATACATATAATGAGAAAAGCAGTGTCTTACAAACATACAAATAAATCTTAAGACTTTAAGCAGGATTAGGCAAGCTAAAAAAAAACAAAACCCACCCTGAAATCCAGATGCGTGGAATCACAGAAATCAGCTTTGTTATTGCATTCCTAATGCTGAAGCCAATTAAAGCATTCATGGACATAAAGGAACCAGGGCTCATACTGGCACAGATTTCATCTACCTCTTCTTAAAAATAGCTGCAAGATTCAGCCTGATGCCTGTGACAGTTAAAAAAAAAAAGAAAAAAAGGTAATTTTATTTTGATTAGAAGGAAGCGAGAAGTAGAAAGATATCTGCATATGGCTAATAAGTCTCCTACCTCACTAATTGGTCAAAGGATCTTACCAAAAGTTCTGGTGGACAGAGGAGCTCAGTTTGAAATCTATCCATTAGAGGGCAATGCACTATCCATAGTGATGTCCTGGAGACAGCAGCAGCAGAAGCTTCAGGAAGGGGCAAAGAGAAAGGCAGAAGTGAAAGCCAAAAATAAATGCTAAGATTTAGGTCTGTGACTTGAGTGGTGCCTGGAAGGTGTGCTGGATGATGTGAACTAAAAACAAATGCAGATAAAAGGAGGGTAACACTAAGCACCAGGTCCTTCACAACATCTGGCTGATGGGATCTGTGGGTTTGTCCTCAAATGAGGGTAGATCAAGAGGGGATTTCTTTACAGAGCTGTTGTCATCACCAGCTGGATGACCCTACACACAGTATCCATAAGCAATGACCAGTGTGAACTCGGGATTCAACTGGTAACTGAGATGAGTCTTTAATATGTGAAAGGCCTTTAAAATTTGAGCTTAGAAGAGGAATCATCATCTGCCTCTGAAAGCTGAAAATGCAGTGAAAAAAAGTTCATCTCTACCAAAGTGTTTCCAGGGACATGATGTTTTTAAGGAGCTTGTTTGCCTTCCAGTTTTTGCCCCTAAGGCAATTACTGAATTTGTTGTCTGAGGCAACCACTAAGGCTTCCCCTGAGGACATCAATTCCCCATCACCTTCCCACAGTGCTGATGGATCTGCTTCTTTGGAGACTTTCTTGGGAGCAGCCCAGTGATCAGGGAATTAATCCAGCATGCTATGCCTGGAGACATTGCCCTTGACCCATCCCAGGGTAGACACAGGTTCACAGTCTGGCTCAAACCCCTTTCAGGAGAGTTTGGCACTGTCCTCACAAGCATCCTCCCTGCCTGGAGCCTGCAGGGCTGCTCTCAGCAGGCAGCTGGGATGTGGCCTCCTCCCTTTTTTTTCAGAAGAAGGTTTGCTCATGTGGGTGCCAGCATGGCCGTGCCAGTTGGCAGGAGGATGGGAGGATGGATGGCAGCCTGCTGTGGTCGCTGGTACAGGCATAGCCTCGGGAAGTGCTGGCTGGGAGCTAAGGAGCCACACTGTAATTCTTGCTTACCAACCACCTTTTTATTGCAAAGAGCTTTGAATGATGGTGCAGAAATTGCTCAGTGAAGAGAGTGAAGAAGGCACTTGGATATCACTGAGACTGCTGCTTTCGAGAGAAGAGTCATTTGTCTAATATACAATCTGTCACCCTCCATTCGTGCTGGAAAAGTGAGGAGCTGCTGGAAACTAACCACACATATGGTGACATTGCTCCATCATTAGCTTGGGTAGGAGACAAATCTCCCTGCACCGCTTTGGCATACTGCATTGGAAACACTTATCTCTTGGGCTCGTGTTAAAGATTGGCCAAGATGGACCCTTCTTTCCACCTGCTTTCCCTCACAGGCTGTGTTATCACCACACAGACTCCATCAGGAAATAAATGTTTTTCCTAACTCAAAGCAACTTATCCCTGGAAAAGTTAACCAGTTACACTGAGGGCCTCTATGTTTTCAATGAAGCAAAACCCAATATGCATTTGTACATATAAATCAGCAATTTCAGCTCCCAGTGTAACTCCTCCCTGAACCAAAATACACCTCTAGAAGTGGCATCTTCTGGGATATTTTAGTGTGCAGAAATTGCCTTCTGGGTGGGTGTGGATATTTCCTATGGTTCTTCCTTCACTGCAGTGTTTTCCTAATAGCTGTCTCCAAATGGAGCTCTTCTCTCCTACTGCGATTTCCTCAGGCCTCATTTTGAAGGACCAAGGAGGGCAAGAACTATTTATTACACTAATAATAATAATTAAATAACTACTAATTCAATTACCATGTCTAATAATGATGATAACTGCCTGCAAATTGTTCTTTCAGGGCTCTCCCTACAGCAACAGAAATTTTATGGTGGCTCTATCAAAGACGCCTAAGGAGTACTGTATAAATATTAATGGAAATTGGGGGTCTGAGTCTCCCTGACAGTACTGAAATGCTCATCCCCACTGGGAAGCGGCTCACATGCACCGGTTTTGAGGTGGTGTAACCATAAAATCAGCAGTTATTTCACATTTACACCACTGCTGCTGGGAGCAGAGTCAGGCTCTGATCATTTAGCAGAGCCTATAAAACAGTGACACATCCACCTGACTTCCCGCAAGTCTTGACACCTTCACGTCAATATTTATTTCCAGCCCTTCTCACTCCCTGCTGGCATTCAGATGTATGGCCAGCCCCTGCTAAATATTTTATTTGTATTGCATGTAGCTGAAACAAGTTTATGTTGGGTGAGGAATGGTGGTGTGTTTGAACACACACCATCTACAAGGGCCTTCTGTGCATGACAGCGGGTGCTGGCTCGGCTCCCCACATCCAACTGCAATCCCAGGTGCGGATGTGACTGAGGTGTGCACAAACACACAGTGATCCCAACACATTCATCTGCCAAAGCCAGCAACAAAACTTTAAAAGGACTGTGGGATGCCAGCTGCAGTTAGAGTCCCCCCTAAAAGGTGATATTTCAGAAGGGCAAGTTGGTTTCTACCTCTTGCAGCAACCACCAGATTTTGCTTTTTCAGTTGGACTAGAGGAAGGTTTGAGGGCATAGGAACACTTTGGAAGCAAACTAATTTTCAGGCCTAGATGAATGAGGTTTTTTGGAATAAAGGACCAGGCATAATGTGGCAAAATAACACAATCTTTCCATGCCACCAGTCCTCACCTAGCCTTTCTTCTTTCCCAGAACCCAGGAGAGGAGGCTGCTTTGCTGCTTGCCTATGAAAACCAGGTCTCAGGTCATTATTCTGACACACAAAATGCTGCAAGGTCCATGGAACTGACTCAGTTGCCTAAATCGTGGCTGAATTTCTATTCCAATAACACCAAGGCGGGTTTCTCTTTATGCTAATCCCTTGTGCTTCAGGGTGTCAAGATGTAGGGGAAGCACAAAATCATACTTTATGAGTGTGATCTGTCTGCAGACTCAGTATCACTTCCCTCCCAATCTTACCTGCCACAGACAGCTAGAGATCATAAATACACCCCTAATGCCATGATTAGCATACGCTCTTGAAAGAAAATTGTGCTTGTAGCAAGAGTCCCTGAGGGCCAATAGCAACAGAGACATTACAGAGAGAAACTGGAGATCAGGGCTGAGTTTTCAAATCCATGCACCCTCGGTAGGCAATGGTCTCTGCAGAGATTATTCCTGCTTTTATCAGGACCAGGCATTGTAAAAGGGCTACACATGGTGACTGTTTTGACTTATGGTTAGACCACCTTTTTGGTGGGGCAATAATCAATGCCAGGCTTTCAGCTCTGTGTTTCACTAAATCTGGCTGAATAATTAAAAAGACACCCAAAACAAACCACCCTACCATTTAGCTTAATTTTCTCCCTTTTTTCCATCAGTTTTATAAACTCCTCCTGGCAAAGGGAACCAACTCTCCTGCCAGTTCTTGTGGGATAAATTGACAAGGTTCCTGCACAAAGCAAGAAGGACAGATGAAGGAAACTAGAAAGCAAAGATAATGAACAGACTTGGTGTTTGTCATCTAAAAGCAGGGTCCCATCTCGCAAGGATTCACACACTTCTTTTCTTAAGACTAGAGTAAAGCACCTGCTCAGGTGTTTGCAGCAGGGGTATGGTAACACTGCAAACCATCCTCAGCAGCCTTGAAGGAGTATGGGTTTGTGTACTGCATCCTCTAGCAAGCCTTTGATTTTCCTGAGACTTCTAATGGGATCCAATTGCAATTGTACTCATAAATAAGTGAAAATATAAAATAGGTAACAAAGCTCATAAATGTGTTGCCACAGGAAGGTTTCGAATTCCTCCCTTACTCAGCATTGTGCATCAAAATAACTGGAAACACCGGACCTGCTGAGGAGGAATAGTGACATTTTGTGGCACCTGATTTGTGATGCAATGGGAATGCTGTGGAGTGGTAGGGACAAATTTTCACTTTATATTCTGTTCAAATGAGACAAAGATTACAGTTAGGAGTCAAGTACTATCAAATTATTTATTGAATTCTGTTGGGGTGGAGAGGGTATTTGCTCTTTTTTTCCAGAAAAAAGTATTGATTTTAAGGATGGCTTTGATATCAATTAGGCTCAACATGAGAGACAGGCAGTCACTTTGTATAGGGAATTTAATTAAAAGCTCTGTACTTAGTCAGAAGAGTGTTCTAAGGATAAAATTGTTTTTCCCCTTTGGGTCAATTTTCTGTTATGTTTGTATAATGCAATTAAAGAAGCACCCATGCCAAGCAATACTCATGCCTGGTATAATACTGTCCCTACATAATGACAGGTTTTTTGGACTTCTAGTACAAAATGTATTAACAGGTGTTAGCTGCAGTAGATGTGGTTATCTTTTGTTTTATTGCTACAGGAACACATCCTTACAAGGGCACACCTCTGATAAGGCCCTCCAAGGACAGGATAGGCACAAGTAAAGAAACTATGAGAAGGGTGATATTTTAAAAAGCTCTTTCCTTTTGAAAAATTAGAAGTAAAAACCAACTTGACCTGACACTGTTGAAGTTCATAGTTAGTTACTAATGAGAGGTCCACCTCAGAGCTTGTAACTAAGATTAATCTTTAATATAAGGGCACATAAACAAGTGGATTTTTGTTAAAGAATTCCAAAGGGCATAAATATAATGTCTATTTTTTGGCCTGGAACTAAATCACTGACACTTGTTAGATGAAAGTCTTGCACAGAGCTGGATTTCAGCCCAAGACTTCCCATTGCTTCAGTGGGTTTTGGAGCATCAGTTGTCTTGTTCCCCCTGAGAAGTTGCTTGGGAAGGATCACAGCAACCAAACAGCAAAAGGCTGAACCAGAGCTGGCCTTGGAGGATCCTGAGGACTGCAAGTGCTACAGTCCTGTGCAGACTCCTCTTGGCACTCTGAATGCGAACAAGTGGATTGTTCCCATGACTTCCTTATATACATGGAAGTTAGGGGCTGTGGATACAGAACCATGGAATCACAGAATGGTTGCAGTTGGAAGGAACTTTTAAGATCATCTCATTCCAACCTCCCTGACATGAGAGGGGTTTTTCTCCACCAGACCATTGCTCAGAGCCCCATCTGACCTGGCTTTGAACACTTCCAGGGATGGGGCATCCACAAGTTCTCTGGGAAATCCATTCCAGTGTCTCACCAGCCTCACACAAAGAATTTCTTCCTATTATCTAATATAAACCTACTCTCTTTGAATTTAAAGCCATTACACCTTGTCACATCAATCCACACCCTTGTCAAAAACCCATCTCCATCTCTTCTGTAGCTCCTCTAAGCACTGGAAGGTGCTATAAGGCCTCCCTGGAGCCTTCTCTTCTCCAGGCTGAACAACCCCAGCTCCCTCAGCCTGTCTTCACAGGAGAGGTGAATATCCAGCCCTCCGACAATCTTTGAGGACCCCTCTGGATTGGTTCCAACAGGTCCATACCTTCCTTATATTGGGGGTCCCAGAGCTGGATGCAACACTCAAGGTAGAGTTTCATGAAAGTGCAGAAGAGGAGGAGAATCACCTCCCTCAGCCTGCTGCCCATGTTCCTTTTGATGCAGCCCAGGATATGACTGGGTTTCTGGATTGAAAGCATACATTGCCTGGATTCTGAATTTATATGATATTATATATATATATGTGTATATATATATATATATGATTATGATTCCATTTCTATATATATGGTTCTGAATTAGTTTTGAATACAGCTGGTTTCCTTTTTGCATATGATATCCTGTTCTTAAAAACTATTTCCATCTCGTCTATTTTAACTCTCGATTAGAAATGCGACATCTGACATTTAAGCCTGGACAGGTGGAAAAGGATGTCTGAAACCTTTCTGTTTTTCTGGGAAAGTCATGGTCAACTACTCTTTGTTTGTTGGAGGATACACTGCAATTCAAGGCTGTTTCTTTGCACATGTAGGCAGGATACCCAGGAAAACTCAGCCCTGCTCCTAGTCTACTCTAAATGGAGCTGATGGTAGACCCTTCATCTGAGCAGTGTCAGAGCAACATTGCAGAACAACTAAGAAACCCAGCCATAACTTTAGAGGAAAAGTGCAAAGCCAAACACACACAGGAGAGAAGCCAAAAAAAATTGGCATTGTGGAGGATGATTCCTGCCTTGTACATTGCAGTGGTGGGTACTAGAGAAAATAAATACATAAGACAGATACCTAAACAGTGAGGAGAATTGCAGACAGACAGTTGAGTACACAGGACTGATGCCAAAACTGCTGAAGTCAATGAGAACTTAAAGATGGATGTACCAGATGACTCCAAAACAGCTTTAGATAACAGAAGAGATAAGGGAAGACCCTGTTCGAAGTCAGTCCTTGGCATTTGACTAGCTGCTCAGAAGACTCAAGCAGACCCTGAGACCCTCAGAACAACACATAAACACCTTTTTATCTGCTTGTGCTCTGCTGTAGCATGTGTAGTCCTCACATGTCCTTCTGGTGAGGCAGAGAGCCTGCATGAGTCTCCTGCATCACTGAAACCCTCCCAACAAGGCAGGCAGCACCCTTTGCAGATCCTCTGTGCTGGAGAAGGTTTCACTCAGATGGAGTTTATTATGCATGATAAAACCAGCATATATTTGCTCTGATGCAATTATCATTTTACAGTGAGAAGCTGCAAATCATTCAGAAGCCTGGCTTCTCAATAGTGCCTGAGATTCTGGGGGCAGATAGGTAACCTGACATCTTGGGGCTTCTTCATATATCTTGCCTTCCTCTCCATCTCTGTCAGGAATTTTCAGCGTGTGCCATACCCACCCCATTCCCTTGCTGTTATAGCAGCAACAAGTTTCAGGACCCTTTGCACTCATCAAGGAACGTATGGAGTCTGTGACCCCAAACGAGGCCCCATGTTCCAAGTGATTTCTCACTTGAATGCCATATGGATATGCCAGCACATACAGTCTTTCTTTTTTTTTTCCCCTCTCCAATTTCCATCTGCTAAGAGGGAGACAGAGTGTAGGGCTTTGCAAGTAGTAGATGAAAATGTTAAAAAATTGAAAAAACCCTTAAGTGTTGTTCAGGGGACATAAAATAATGTTGTTTATTGGATGTGATTTTTCTGTTGTACACAGGGAAAATGTCTTTCCTTCTCTCCTTGTACCCTGTTCTATAAATCCTTCAGTCTAGCAGAAGTAGTTGCCTCAGGGGTGCTCCCAGACACACATAAATGCTTTGATTTCAGTGAGGCCCTTCCAAACTTGGCCTTTTTGAGGGCTGAAACGTATCCTCATTGGCTTCCACTGATTTCCCTGGAACCACAAGCTGGCTTGTTGTCCTGGCTACTCAGAATAACACCAACCTCTCAATTATTAATATTTTGATATTGCTTTTGGGTCCCACAATCATTATTTGCACCCAAGTTATTTTGCAAAAATTATGAAGTGGACATATCTTGGCATTTGACTTATTTCCCATCAAAATATGGATCCTGCAGCAAGCTTAAACCATGGATTGATGACATACCACTTCTGGTTTTGGGGTCAAAGTTCTGGATCTAAAAGACCATGTGGCTTAGAGAATTGGTCTGGTAGGGGCTTACTAGTTGTTCAGAACTATTCACAGATTCACCGCATATCAGAAATTGTTCAGTCAGATCAAGTGGTCAGTCTCCCCACAACCATCCTGCCCCATTCCTGCCAGTTCAAGGAAGATACATGGCTACCCAGACTCAGGTCTATAGGGGTGTATGATCTGGCCTTACAGAGACCTGGCACTAGAGCTCACAGAAGTGCAATTTTAAATTTGTAGCAGCAGAGTTCCCCTTCACAAGATGCCCTTTCAACACGTTGAGTTTCAAAAATTTGTAAAAGGAGAGATGTGGGAGCAGGGGCAGCACCTGAGGGCATTTGCAGCCATTTGCACTTAACCAGCCTCAGAAATAAAGGAAAGATGAGCAGATTTCTAATGACAGGCAATATGCTGCATGAGAAAGTGTGAGATGATCCACTGTAACCCAGACTGCACTAAAGAGTGAAGAGACCCATTACTTACTAGAGAGAACAGACTTATTTACCTAATCATCATTTACAGTTAAGACAGCAAGAAGGAGGTTGCAGGAGAAAAAACAAACCAGCACAGAAGCCCTCCCTTGTGGAATGAAGTTCAGCTGTGTAAATGAAGCCTTGTGTACATGCTTTCAATGCATTTTAGCTGTGCCCTTCAATCAGAGAGCCAAAAGGGAAAACATCCCACTACCAGCAGTCTTGGGAGCCAGGGATTCCCCATGATAATCACCGAGCATTAGGGGTTAGTACTCACTGGGACATTAACCTTTGTAGGAAGCGGGGACGGGGACGGGGACGGGGACGGGGACGGGGACGGGGACGGGGACGGGGACGGGACCTCCCACTCCTCGCTGCTGAGCTCAGCTTTAGCCCAGCTGCGTATAAATGCTCCCTTACACACATGATTCTCATCCCACTGATGGGAGAACACATCCTTTTCCTTAACTAACTCCTCCACACAGGCAGCTCTGCAAAACTCACTCTCTCAGTGTGCGATCTCCCCTACTGAGGTGCTTTTGGCACTCAGGCTGTACTTCTACAGCCATTTCACCCAACCTTTCTGCTCCCTGAGTCTGAAGCAGCTTTATCACACTCACCCTCTTTGTGGTAACTGGGAAGCCACCACTGGAAAGGGAGGCTCTTTAATGCTGTTTTAAAAGGCACATTTCTACCAGGCTCACACGCTAGCCTGTATATTGTGTTCCCTCTTTTCTGCTATCCAGTAAGGAATCCTGCAGAGACAATGATGGTGCCTGTGTCTCCAAGCAGTGCAGCTCCTGCTGGCAGCAGTGCCGCGTCCAGCACCCAGCAGAGCATCCTTTCCAAGCCTTGTACCCACCACCCGTTGAGGCTCAGCCCCCCTGGCTCTGTTGTTACCCGCCTCAGGGTCACGCCAACTCTTCACCCTGACACGAAGTACTGTGCTCATCATATGGCTACATGATTTCTTTGTCCTCCAAGCCTGCAAGGATCATGTTGGGAAACAACAGCAGAGCTCTCCTCAGGCCTGATCCAAGTCCATGCAAGTCAATGGGAGTTCTCCCATTAAATTAGGTCCCCAAGGCATATGCCTCAATGGCCAATAACCTTTTAAATGAATTACTTTCCTGTGCTGTTTTCAGGAGGCCCAGCTAGAACAGTTATTTCAAAAGACACTGCTACAGGCATGATCTCAACATTTAATTACATAACATTTTAATAAGCGCTCAAGAGCATTTGAATATGTCTCCCACCCTTTCTGATTCTGCCAGGTTTGTTTCTCTTAAGAAAAAGAAATTGAGCAAACAGTGCAAACGAGGGTCTAGTTGTTTCTGGCTACTAGGATCTCCTTAAATTTCCCCAGTGAGTACAGTCTCTCTGCAACAGACAGATCCTCATTCATTTTGGGAGGAAACTGGGACGGAGAGAGTGGGGGAAAAGAAAAGACAGAGAGGAAAAAAAAAGACGCTTATGTTTCAAAGATCAGTACAGGCCAAATATTCTCAGGCACCCTGGCTTTTACAGAGAAATCTTTAACAGTATAAAAATGGAAACACTTCAAAGATAAAATAAATAATTTAATAATAGTATGCTTCTCCAAAGGGTTCTGAACAAGTTTTAGATTTGCCAGTGAATGTTTCCCTTAGGCAGTAGGCCAGTGGAAAAAAAAGGCACAGTGTGCCTCTTCTTTCGTAAGATGTACTTTGTGTTATTTTATTTCTTGATAAGATTCAGAAACAATTCTTCCCCTTCTCACCCTGCCTCCACAGAAAAGAAAAGCTTTTTTTTTTTTTTAAGAGAATCCAAAGAAAAGCAGATGCAAATATTCTCTTGCATATAACACACACCAAAATAATTGCTGAAATAGATCTAAGACCATCCAGATCTCATCTCTTCTTTTCTGGTTGTTTCACTTACTGTCACCTGCTGAGAAGCACCTCAGATTCTACAGTGAGGTGTATTTAAGGAAAGCCATTTGAAGACCCCAACTGCCTTTTGTATAATTAAGACAGCATTTATAAACCAGACTCTACAGCATTTATAGGTTTCTAAGGAAAACGCACAGGACTAAACTGTGGCATTATTGGTTGTAACATTCTTGATAGGTCAAAGAGGCTGCTATTCTAGTAAAAAAGTACTTTATTTGGCAATCACATGTACACCAGGAAGGACTTCAGTGCATTAGAGTCTTCTTCAGATTGGCCTCTACATTCTACATTGTTTCATTGCAGTTTAAACACTATTACTTGCAATTACTTACAAGGGAAAAAAAGGTGGGAAGCTGCTCTGTTTTTTGTGGGAGGATGTTGTGCTGGTTTTCACTTGTTGTCATGGATAAGTCTTGCCTTCACGAATCCCAGAACCCTGAGACCTGTATCAAAGCATGGAGCAAGGAAACATGCCCTGGGTACAGGAGGATCAGGCTAGGAAACACTTAAAATATCTAAATATACAGAAGTCTCTGGAACCTGGTGCACCCATCAGTGCTGAAGGACCTGGACAATGGCACTGTGATGTCACTGTAAACTGTTTTTGAAAGGTCATGGCCACTGGGAGGGATTCCTGAGCAAATGTCCAGTAAGCAAATGTCACTGAGGTCTTTAATACAGTCCAGTCAGCCTTGCCTTGATCCTTGTGATGATGATGGAGCAAATCCTCCTGGAAGCCTCTTCCAAACACATGAAGAACAGAAAGGTAATTGGTAGTGGATAAATGCCTAACAGAGGTGTAAAGAAGATGGAACCAGATTCTGAGTGCTGTCCAGTGACAGGACAAGAGGCAATGGGCATAAACTATGTACAATTCCATTTAAACTAATCAAAAACTTTCTTTACAGTGAGGATGGTCAAACACTGAAACTTGCTGCCAGAGAGTGTGTGGCATCATTTGGAGACACTAAAAACCCAGTCAGAATAGGTCCTTGGCAACCTGGCCTTGCTGATCCTGCTCTGAGCAGCTTGGTTGGATTAGGGGCTCTCCAAAGGCAGCTTCCAACCTCAGCACCTCAGTGACCCTGTGCTGGGTGGGGGTTCACTGTCCCCATCCATTGCAGGGCACATCTCCACCACATTGAATGCAGGGATCTCCCTTACTAGAAATGGACCAGCTGGTTCTGTGTTTTTGGGTGTTGCAGGCTGTGGTACAGGCTCCAACAATGATGCCAATATAACCCGCCCTTTCCAATGATTTCACCACCTCTTTATTTGATTCTGTGGTTTTCCCATGTTATCTGAGAACAGATGCCTGTGATTTCTTTTTCTTATCCCTTACCCTCCCTGTATTAACCTCTTCCTACCCAGTAGCTTTCCTGTCCCAAGGTGGAAAGGAGATATCTTGGAAGATGCTTGTAGACATCTGGGAAGTAAAAATCTTAAGCCACGTTATCATATACCAAAATTCAAGGGTGACAGGTCCAGACTTTGCCCAAAAGAGTAAGAGTGAGAGTTGATCAGAGCAAGGGAAGCAATGAATGGTGAAATATAGGTAAGACACCTCCCTTCCACCATAGCACGTTCTTCACTTAGATTTCCATGGACTGCAGCATTTCATTCAGCCTTTTACACATTGCCTGTGAAAAAGATTTTTGGAAATTGGATGGTGACACCCACACATAGGATCTGACTTTTCTCAGAGATGCTTGCACAGTGCAGGAGGACCTTCCTGCAGGCAGCCAATGCCTCAGTGCTGCAGATGTCACAGCAGGACACCCCTGGGCTTCATAATGACAGATTTGGGGAGGAAGAGGTTATATTAGGGCAAAAGGAAATGAGAGGGCTGGACTAAGAATTTGGGTAGTATCTTGACCCTCTTGAACCAGCACAAACCAAGGATTATTCTGTTGCCATCTAGTGAGTTATGTGGCCATAAAACTGGTACAAGTAGAGAAACAGGCTCTACATCTTTCTGACACTGTGTCAGTAAAAGCCTTTTGACTTACTTTGTCTGTGTCACACTAGTATTTACCACCAGAACTGCTTCCTTTGACTTTTTTTTTTAGTTCACTTTTAGCTGTTCTATACAGATACACAATACTACTTTAATTTGCAAGATCATCCTCTGGTCAACACACCACTCACTGGCAAGATGACATTCAGGTAAAATGGGGAATTTTCACTTCTCCCTTTCCTATCTCTTGCTTCCTACCAAGCATGGGATACACATGGAGATAACAAACTGGGCCCAATTCTTATCCTTGTTGCAGCCTTGGCATTGATCTGGATTTACACAGATGTAGCAGAACAAAACTGAGCTTGCTGTCTGTCTCTTTTTTCATGCACACACATCACGATTCAGGATTTTGTTCTGACTTCAAAGCAAATGCGGGATGTAGATTAATATGCTCTACCTCAAAGGAAGTTGTCACCAGGCACACAAAGTGCTTCTTCTTTTATGATAACTCATAATTTATCAAAGAAAATCAAATCAATTTGTTGGTAAAAGAAACATGTTTTTCATGAATTTAGACCATGCTGAAGGTTTCAGTGACAAAGCAAGAGACGGCTGAATTAATCAGACTTGACATCTAACACTTAGTGGGGAAGAGCACAAAGCTCAGCTGGAGCCTTTTATTCTCTCAGGACCTCAGCCCCCAAATGGCAGCTTTTTGCCCTCGTATCATTTGCCCTCTCCTCCCATCTCCCTGCTGCTCTTTCCCCTCTAAAGATCAAGAGTTGCACAGGGTGGATGTAAAACACTGGTGCACTCTGGAGCAAATAACTTCTCAGGATACAGGTCATTGGGAGATGAAGCTGGAAAGCTGATGTACACAGAGCAGTCTCTGTCCTTGTGCTTCCAGGGTAGTATCCTTTGCCACAGGCACAAAAATAAAGGCCAATTTCATAACATATCCTACCAACCCAAAGGTGTCCTCAAAGCCTGGCAGAGTTTTTCTTTCACTTCCCAGTGTTTCAGATTCAGAGTTTCCATTAGTGACCTCTCTATTCAGTTCAGAATCAAGGAACTTTCCTCAAACACAAAACAAACAAAAAAGCTGGAGGAAGAATAGGACAGATGATGCCATCAAATGAAAGGAAGAGCAGAGCAGCATCCTACAGCTTAAATAGAGAGGTGATAGCTAAAATAGTCACGTCTAGTACACATCCAATACCAGGGCTGGATCCCAAGGCACATTGTGTGCAGACATACAATACAAAGGTTGTTATGAACAAGGATTACTTCACCACCTCCTGCAGCCACTTCAGAAGTGAGTTAAAGGTAAGACTTGAAAAGTGCCTACAAAAATCGTAAAACCTCTTAGGGCAAGAAGTATTATGAACTAACAGAACTGAAAGCACTGGGACTGGAAGAAAGACACCGAGTTCCAGTCCCAAAGCAGGTTCACATAGAGCTTAACTATTTATGTTGGGTTTAACCTGTTTTTTTAACCTCCAGACTTTCTAGCACTGAAGTTGTTACACCTTCCTCAGCACAGACCCAAACAGAGGTTTCCAGGAGGGAGCAGGCCCACCTGTTTTGTTGCAGAAAAAGGCTTTAGCTATGCACAAGAAAGCTGTGTTGGGCTACTTGTCTTCAGGATCCCAGACCATTTCATTTACTAGCATAGATGTAGCCCCCTTGTAGTAAAGCCTTTTTATACTTGTAAGCAACCTTCTCACCTTTTTAGCACCATTCATCTGTAGTTCTAATGGACCTTTCTTGAGATGGAGGGGTTGGAGGACCAGAGCTACATACTGTACAAAAGAATGGTCAAACACCTTTTGCTCAGTTTTTGGAAAGATTTGATTTTTCTGTCGAGACCACCCACCTGAGACACCTGATAAGTACTTGGCAACACTGGATGGTATTGCTGGAGTCTTGATAAGCTTAAGTTTAACAAATGTACACATTCTTGGGAACTCTGTAATTGAAAGAGTCTGGTTACAGCAATTTAAGAGAAGAAAGGATGATTTTCCCTGCTGGCATGGTATTATGTCATTGTATTATTAGTCGCTCGTTTTTGAAACTAAGTCAAATGAAATGTGCCCTCTCATGATGCATTTTTTAACATGCTGATATAATTCCTTAAGTACAATATTCATGGCACCAAAATGCTCTTCAGCATTAATGAATGTGACAGCGACATAGACTTTTTTGTCAAATGCCTTCACAGCTTAGCCGGTTGAGGCTCCTTTTCATCATTCATACTCTCCTCTCTCCACAGTAACTCCTGCTAAGCTTGTGACGCAGCCTGAATGGGCCAGGTTACATCATGGAAGAGCAGAAGTACAAAACTCTTTAGCTCTATACCTGCTCCGGAGACAGACACGATGTAAGAACCTTGTCAGGGTGACTGCAAACCACATCCTCTCAAATTTGTTCTTGCTAATAAGTAACAAGACCAGCTGTAATTTATATGCGCTGGTTGGTCATGATTTCCTTTGTACAAGCGGCCAACATATGCTTTCAGTCTAACATCACCTAGTTCAAAGAGAACAGTAAAAAGGACAAATGTCAAAGGATCATGAACATCAGCTCAGCAACTGTGTCTTGTCTGTAGCAGGCAGTGGCTGTATCAAGGTTTCAGTGACAGCTTCTTGCCACATAGGCAGTGATCTGGGAGCTGCAGAGGAGTGGCACATGGAAGACAAGATGCTGTAGTTTCAGCCAGAGCCTGGAGCAGTTTCTCTCTCCTTCCATGATGATAATCACTACCATGCAGTTCTTAAACTTTAGGCAGTAATAACAAGGAAAATATCAGTTTTGTGCCAAGATCAGTTTTGTTTGTTTTTAAATGGGAGTGCAAGTCTCCTCACTATTTTCCTTCTGCAAGATGGAGCCTGTTGATTACCTTTCACTTGTCTGGGCTTAGGATTCCAGCCATTCGCTTTTTGGTTTCCCAGTGCAAGTTTCTAGTCTCATTACTTGTGGCAACCCTTCCTTCAAAAACATCCATATTTACACATAGTAATACAAATGTTTCTGTTCTTCCACCTCCTCTCTGGGCTTCATTTCAATGCTCAAGTCTTGCTTAAAGCAACAAACAACCTGCAGATATGATAAAAAATCTTGAGTGTTTTGTTCTCCTCCTTTCCTTGTGCTGGTGTTGATTTGCCTTGTGAAAATATTCGTCTCTTGATTTTGTCTTTCAACATGTTTATCAGTGTCTTCCAAATTGCCCTGTGTGAAGGTGAAAGGCATAATCTGTGCCTTATTAGTGCTCTGATCTCTCAGAGGGGTCTCTCCCTCAGCTGAACTAGCTGATGCTTTTAGAGGCAGGCAGCACCCTGGGGCACAGCAGCGAGGACAGAGTGAAATTTCAGCATTAATGCATCTAAGAAGTAAGTAAACAAAGCATTGCCCAAATAGCAGGTGAGAACTCCATTTTCTTGGGCTTATCTTTGGCTGGACCATTGCAAAGCACTACTAGCTCTACAGTACAAATGCCAGACAGTTCAGGAATAGTTACCAATGATTTCAGGGCCATCAATGTGAACATGGTTTTAAGAAAAAATCTGGGTGTTGCTATGCCTACTATGTCAGGCTCTGAACTAACCAGATCTTGAAGTTGCACTAACTAATCCTTCTGAATGTATTCAGAGCTATGACAAAATGGTTTCCAGACAGACATGAAGAATCAGGAGTTGTGGTAGTTTTGGCTTCAGTTTCAGTTATGAACAAGGATTAAATCCAAGACAGGAGAAAACATTTAAATAAAAGCTATAACATGTTAATCTACTGCTCCTCAATCTCCACCCTTTTTTGTATGTATAGACTTAATTTTTTTCCTAAAATGATTCTAAGTTACTAGATCAGCTCCTGCCAGCCGATTCTGTATAATAAATACTAAAAAAACCCCCACCCAAACCCCAAACCAGAGTAATAGTATCAAATTTGTTTACAGCAATGACCCTTATACAACTCTTACACCCCAAGTTCTTTATAACCCTTTGTGCCACCCAACTACTCCTCAAGAAGAAGAAGGAAGCACATATGTGAACTCAGACTGTAAAAGTCAAAACCACCAAACAGTTTTTAAACTGTGCATTCCTCGCTCCAGTCTCAAATGCAACAAGGTCATTTGCAGTCCTCAGGCTTGCAAGATTATTTATGAAGCAACAGCCACTACACTCATTGTACCTCCTGCTCTCAATGGGACTCATCGTTCAGAGCTGTTGAGCAGTTGGGAACAATTACAGAGGATAAACTGAATGAAATATGTGATGCTGTGAATGTGTCAAGATTTCGACCAGTGGAATTTACATACATGAATAAATATCGAATACTGTTTAGTAATGAGGTTCCTGCACAGCCTCTGTACTGAGCATCCTGCAATGTAAAAATAATTGCTACCTTTATTATCAGTTACCAGCCCTAACAACAAGCAAGAAGCAGCTTCAAATCTGTGAAGAAAAGGAGCAGCTAGGACATGTATCTCCATTAGCTTGTGCAAATAGTAAAAGCTTCCTCTTAGCCTGTTTTTCAGTATAGAGAGTAAGTGGACTGTAGTTTTCTCTTTGCCTAAATTTAGACTATGACGAACAGAAACATAAGCATGTTGTGGATTAAGATAAATTCCCACAAGATGTTGTTGTAGAAGCATTAGGACTGAAAAGATGGATTCCAAAAGTCAACTGAGCAAAGCTGTTATTCACAGAAAAGGAGACATCTCCAGATACACATTGATTTCACAATCCTGGCTAGGGCCTCAAGGTTCAGGGAGGCTCATTTCCACTCATGACTCAAGCCCCAAATAACTCTTTTGTTCAGCCAAGCGCTTCCTTGGCTCACTGAACCTGGCTAAGCATCCACTGGGTACAAACGCAACATCTGAACGGGAAACACCCAGATATGTGCCAGGAAAGGCACCAAAAATTTTCTCTCCTCAAAGAGCATGTGGTTTGTAAGATGGAAAGCCTTGTGGGCTCTCAAAAGCTCATAACTTTTCAAAAGGTAGAATTCTGTCTACAGCTCCTCTTCCAAACTGAAGTGGCAATGGATGGCTTTCCATTTTGGGCTCACCCATGGACACAAGTTTCCCTGGATTCTTCCATTACAAGAAGGAACGAGATGTATAACACCATATGAATGTATTTGGTGTCCCAGCCCAGAGTGCTTCCCAGCAGTGTAAGCTTAAGGGAAATAAGAATAATATGTAAAAGGACAAAAATGAATCAGATTTATGATCAAGATCATAGGGTCTCAACTCAGGGCAGTGATGCTATCTGGGGTAAGTTGGAGTATATTCCTGATATAAAAGCAGCCAGTGAGTAGTGGCCAAGAAAGGACTACATCAAAATGTCCAGCAGGCTGAAAATGGCTTGAAACCAGTTTCTGAAGGAGGTGTGGCCACTTAAAAAGTCGGAGAAATGCATCTACTGTTTCTACATTCTTGGACATCCCTTGAGCATTTGAAGAGAACTTCAGTCCATGTGTAAAGTTAAACACGTATCTAAAAGTTGTCCTAAAAGTGGAGCTGTGGATTCAATTCAAGGCTCTGCCATTTGTCTCCTGTACAAAGAACTCCAAATTCATACATCCAAGTGGGGCTTCAGGGAGCTACAGGGAAAATGATACTGCACTTCTCCCATCCTATCCATCCTTGCTCCTTTATCTACTGCAGGTTCTTCAGTGCAAGGTTTGTCTCCTGTGATGTTTCTTAGCTCTTGCAGAAGCTCTTTAGTCACAAATCTTGCTCATTCCTGAGGACAGGAAGGTAAGATAAGTGGGTGGAAACATTTGTTCTTTTCTGCTTTTCTTCCCTTTCACATTACAACGTCAGTCATAAGACTCTGAAAGCCACATTATGTTCTCTTGATCATCTCTTAACAACTCATTAATTCACCAATTGCTACTGTTTGGTCCGAGATTAAATACTACTAATTGCCAGAGCTGATGAAGCAACACAGTTGGGTTCTCCTGCCCACAGCTGTGTTGGAGTGTACAGGCCTCACAGCAACACACCAGGACCGAGGTGTTTCTTCCCTGACAGCAGCTCTTGTGCAGGCAATAAATGGAGGGATTAGAGGTTTTCCAGCCACAGATTGGAGTTTATTATGAAACTCTGCCAAAAGCTGACATGACATCTCCTGGCCCCTGCACTGCTGCCTTGGAAAGGTGAAAAACACCCATGATAGTGCTTTGTGTGTCCTCCAGGTTAAAACATGGAAATATTGGTTTATCTTACCACATCTTCTCTTCAGAGAGGATATACTCATCAAACCTCTACATAAAAATTTTCCTATAAGTAATGTACCTCTCTGTTTTAAGAAGTACTTTTTATCCTTTTTCTTCCCAAACTGAGCATGGAGGTTAAGGAAATTTCTCTTCTGTTTCCATTGGCAGCCATAATGTATAGATACATATATTTTATAGATGCATACATGTACTTTGTTGTGCAACCTTCGCAGTTGGTTGGACTTGACCTGATTTTTGTGTCAGTGTTACACACTGAATCAGTGAGAACTGATGAGGGTGTGGACAGTCTTAAATCTCCCCAACTTTGACAAAACCACAAGCATCAAAAAGCACCCAAGCTACCTATTTGACTCATGAGCTGGAAATATTGTCAGGTCCCAGGTGATTATTCAGGTTTAAAAGGACTTCCTAGCAACTTGTGGGTCTAGGGATTTCTTTCTTTTTTAATGAATGTTTGGTTGAGTAGAAGCCAAAGGCAATTTACAGAGCGAAACCTCCTACTTGCCACAAGCTATTGGCATTTTCATGTCCTGTTTATATGTCAGCTGGATACTCAGAAGTATTATTTAGGTTTTGAGGGACATGCTGTTTTAGAAGCACAGTTTTCACAGAGGAGTGCTCTATGATTTCTGAAAATCATCTCTCCAAGGTGTTTTAATGTGCACACCCAGAAATAATGGCATCCAACCCCACTGAAATCGCAGCATTTGTAAATCTTGGCCAAGTCTTTGCTTAGAAATTATTTTAGTGTTGTCCTTTTTTTTTCCTACTTTTAAAAATTGTTTCTGTAATATGGCACATACAACCACCATCTATGTTATACTATAGAGTCAAAAGATTATATGGGCCAAACACTGGATCTTTCACTCCACACATTTTCTTTCATCCAAGTCTGGTCCAAAACAGTCTTGAAATATATTAGCATGTTGGTGTCTCACCCTGCCTGCAGTCTATGCTGTCACCATTCTGGCAACAAGCAGAGTTGTCAATCTGGCACTTTATACCAGCTCAGAGTACACTTGAAAACATACAAACAACAGCAAGAAACTTCCTTCACTATTTTTTTAGCAGATAGGATAGGAGATGCCCTGTTCATTCCAGTGCACAATAAGCATTTTATGACCTTATCATGATGGTTTTAGGCCTATTATGATTGGTTTGTCTTCTTTGTCAAATAGAGAAGAGCTAATGTAAAGAGCTAACATTCAAATAACATTTAAAACAGAGATAAAGTGACAAAGCTCTGCAGGGTTGATGTTACTACTGACATCTTGTCCTTCGTTGAGAGTGGCAAAAGAATAGAAATGTAAGGAAAAAAAAAGAAATCACTTTCAAACTTCCATTTAATTATCAGAGACTCTGTCAATTAGTGTCACAATTTGTCATTTTAAGGGTAGGCCCCTAAAGTTGCAACAACAGTTCCTCTCTGAACATCACTGTACTGCTGACAATCTTTGCATACTACAAGCTGTGAATGCAACTTGTGGTTTCAGCAGGGAGAATTTGGGTCCAGAGGCTCCCTGGGGTGAAGGAGATGTTTTTCTATCATAGCACTGTGTTACTCTGCAGTTTTGCAGAGTGGAAAAAGTTAACCATAGCTGGAAATCTCTGGCTTCTTGTACAAGTCACTATTCCAGCCCTTAAAATGGGGAAAAGGGTAAAATAATGATGACCCTATAGATATTGATAACTCTAGAAAAAGTGATATTGATCCATGCATTTTCCCCTCCTCTCTTGCTTTCATAATTGAACAGTTATGAAATAAAGTGTTCTTTCCCCCTTCTGTACTTGGAACATGGTGATTTACCAACACAGAAAATCTGAGGCCCAGCAGATAAAATGCAAAGTGTGAACTGAAGTAAATAACTGAAGTTCACAGCATGAACTAAATCATGTTTTATTACCGCTAATATTTCAATTGCTTCTTAACACGAGAAGCAGAGATGAGGATGCATTCAGGAGCTCTAAACCTCCCTTTCCTTTGCACAGCTTTAGCCCATCTCCTCCTCCCAGAGAGCCATCCTTCACTGCACAGAAAAACAGTGATCTAAATTTACCCTCCCCAGGAACCAGCTCTGGGATGTGGAAATTTCAGGATTGCTCAATGGGCATCTCATTAGGGAATCTAAACTGGAAACTTAATCTCCTCAGGCTCCTTTTTTAATGGAGTCAGGACACTTCAAAGAGACATCCCGTTCTCACACCCCCCAATTTTTTCCCCAACAGGTGCATTTTTCTCTCTGCATTTCTGAAGAGCATCTAAGGCACTTTGGCCATCCTACCAACAAGTCAACCTGCTTGGCAAGATAAAAAATCATCTTGCCTCCTGCCATTCTCCTAATAGCTTATTAGCTAATACCAGCTGTGATTTCCATTTTGAATCTGGTTGACCCTGAAGTTTCTCAATGTTTCAATATATTCTCACCTCTCCAGACGATCTCTAATGTGTTCAATCCTCTTCAATAAGTCAATGTCTCCTGCATGAGCCAATTCAGACTGAAATCTGCAGCTGGGTGCGGGCTGCACAACAGCAGAACTTCTCACCTTGCTCTTCCATAGTGCCTCCAGAGAAGTGAAACATGTTGGAAATAAAAGTACACTGGATGAAAAACTGTAGGCTGTAGTTCATTAGCAGACACCATGATTAGATGACTTGCTACAGGAATTTAAACATAGAGCAATTCATTACAGAGTGGGCCACTCTATTCCTCATTCTCATTCATGAATCCTTTGTTTTCATGTTCTACCACCAAGTCAATTATTGGGTTATTGGATCCACATACAAATAGTCATAGGAAATGTTTAATATACTGCTTTTCACCTTTTGGAACCTGAAAGAATCACTGTATTAAAGTTTCATTTACAATCTTTGAATGTTTTAAGTACTTCTCCAAAATTTTCCTTTTTTTTTTAGGAATTGGTTCAACCCTTTTTTCCAGAGGAAACAGTATTGAGCAAACCAATTACTTAAAATGACTGACTTTTTGACCAACAGGAAAATAAAGAGAAGGGAATTGCAGCACACTGTATTTGGGAAATCCTCTGTTTCACAAACCAACAACTGCAATCTTTAATTCAACTGCTCTCTCAAAAGACTTTAAAATTTCAAACACACAAGTGTATTGACAGTCTCCAGAGAATGAATATAAGGATGATTCTTTTCAAAGAGTTTCCTGGAAAATGCCACCTTTGGTTTGATATTCTTCTTTTCCAGGAATTCTGAGAATATACACAAAAGATTCAGTGGAGCTATACACACAGAGAAGTGAATGTGTTATTTTCAAACCACTCTGCTGCTACTTCCTCACCATTTTATGCTTTTTATTCAGCCATTCCGATCATCTTTTCATTATCACACAAATCCTTAAGAATTTCCTCTGGCGACTTATCCACAGCAACAAGAGAATGTTTTCCTTGAGCAAGGATGAATCAACATTAGGTAAATGCTTCAGGATTTCACCAAAGCTTTAAAAGGCTGGAGAGTACCAAGATAAAGCACATGTGTCTTTTGAGCCTCATTCTCCTTTCACCTACCGTGCTTAATGCAGTCACCCTCATTTTACATCTACCATTCCAAAAAGCAAAGCTTGAATCTGTAGAGGTGCCAAGTGTTTGTAAATCCAGCTGAAGTCATCAGACTGAAGGATCTCAGCAACTCTGAAATTAAGGGTGTGTCTTACTTCCTTTTGCTTCCTTGATTACTACAAAGGGGACCTTCAGACTTGTAACATCTGCTGGATTTTGCACTTCTCACAACACCCAGACTGGTAGCTTGGCACTGCTGCCATCCTAAACCAGGTGCCCCTAAAACCAGTGCAATTGCTTGGGGTGTACCCTCATCCACGAACCCTTCATTTTCATGGGTTTGGATAGCTCATCTATGAAAGCCACTCAAAGCTCTACAGTATCCTCTGCCAAGATCAGGTGAGGAGGAACGGATCAACACTGGAGCTGTTGGCATTGCATCAAGGACCAGGGAGAGGATGGGTGCTGACTGAGTCTGTCCGTCCCTTCCTGTCCCCTGCATAGCCAGTGACAGATGAACTCTTCTCTGGGAGGGTTTCTTTCCACTCACATCAGTGGCTTCCCCCTCCCCCAAAACTACTCATCTCCCCAGTCCTAATGTATATTTTCTACCCCAGCTCACCTTTCTGCAAGGAGAAGATTATTGCCATGATGAACAGATTTCCCAAGCAGAAGTATAGCTGAATACCAGAGTACAGGCTGAAAAACTGCATTATGCATTAAGCATTATGATATTTTAGCAGAGCTCAGTATCACTTCACTTCCAATCAGCCAGAGATCCAGCTATTCTTCTGCACTGGGAGCACCAGTAAATATTTGATCTGTTCAGTCTGCAGTCAGCCAGCCAAACAAGGACTGACTGTTCCACCAGTCTCCTTATTTTCTTACCCCATGCTCTTTGGAGGGATTCTTAAGTCAACAGACTCTCCTTCATTCCTGCCCCCCCTCTCTCAGATAATGCTTCTCAGCCCTGATTTTGTTGTTAAACTCTATGGCATAATGGAAAATGCCAGCCACAGCTGTTGCCTCGACATCATTATGTTGCATGTGCATATCAAATTCCTCACCAAAAGTTTTCAGTGTTGCATTATAACCTATCCCATAAGGTAGGAGAGGAGATAAAGCAGGGGGCTGGCAGCTCAAAAACGCTTTGATACAAGTGCATCCCTCTACACAGACCTTCTGAGCTGTTTCTTAGCACGGAGAAGCACTTATACCTTAAAGTTGTGGTAGGAGTGATAATAATTTCCCACAATACAAATTCCCCACAGTACAAATTTAGCAACTCATTCTCCTTTGAGTGGTCAAAAGAAGCTCAGCAACTGTAAGATTTTATAATTAAAGAGCTGGAATAAGCATTGAGAGAGGTAGGCTGATTTCTCTTCTTCAAACTTGCATATTCTCAGGAAACACTTCACTTTCCCAGACAATACAGGCTGATGTGACTAGTGATTTTGAATATTCCTCTTGACATACGTAGCTTTTCAGAGACTGCTAAGCTCCTGGAAAGTTCAATCACTGCCTGTCATCTGCAGGGATCCACTGTGGTAAAAGTGAAGAAGTTCAAAGCTTCTGGTTAGTGGAAATGCCACACCATCACCACGGCAGCTCCATCCAGAAAAGGATTAAATGTACCATTGAATCAAGATCAGTGAAACATCGAGGCTCCACATGTACCAATAAATAAAATCACAGCTTCATGTACTGGGCTGGCCTGCAGTGACCCACAGGGTCTCTGGGGTGTTTTTTGGCTCGTGCTCTCTGTCCCTGCCCCTGTCATGGGTTCTTGCACCCAGCTATGGACAGGAGGCAGTTTGGACAAAGCCAAACCAGTGCTGGAAGAAGAAAAGAGGAAAAAAGGCTTTAGCAACACAGGTATAAAGTGGTGCACTGCTCTTGGCTTCAGGTGGGGGAGCAGTCCGTTCTTGAAACCAGCTTCAGACACAGCCATCAGACTTGGCCATAGACTTCTGGAGCCCAGGGGTCACAGTGGGCATCTGGAGATGCTGGATCAGGGCATTCTCTTCAGAATGCTCATGCATGGCCAAGGAAGAAGTGGTGATGTGTGGAGTTACATCTGGGCCCAGATCATGGATTTTAGGTCTTCATATTCCTTGTAAGAGAATTTAATATTTATATTTCTGCTGTTTCTCTGTTCCCTCTCTATGAATGACCAAGCCCCAATAAATAAATAAATGAAGCTTACATCTCATACTTTCCATCAGCACACAAAAAGTTAAAAAAGCTGGGAGATGTTACACATACAGACAGCTGGTACATTCTTTTGCTGTCAGTTATCTCCGGCAATCAATATTATGAAATGTTATGATTATTATCAAATATCATTATGTTGATTTTGAATCTGTTATGAGTCCCATCTACTGCCATCATTACACTTTGAATAAATGATGTTCTGAGTTTAAAAAAAATAAAATGAAAAAAGTCTAAGTCTAAGACAAAACTCCCTGCCTAGCTGTTAACTAGCAAGGAAGATTTAGGTAGGCAGACAGATCCGCTCCTTGTGGTGTTCAGCTTGATAAATCGTGGCTTTCCTCCAAATAGAGGCAGAGTTCAGTATTTCACACCATGACAGGTTCTCTCTGTACTTTGTGGATAAGGTTGCTTGGATCAGAACCAAACTTGCTGCTATTCACGGAAGGTGGTAGAGTTTCTAAAGGAGCATGTCTTTATTGTATGATGTGGCTCCTTGCTGGAGGCAAGCTGAGCCCTCAACCCTGTAGTTCCAGGCACTGCATGAACATGGGGAAAAGACGAGGCAGCTAAGGAAGGGTAAGGAAAAAAGCTGAGTGGAGAAGCTGGAGAAAGGCTGTAGTCAGGGTTTTGCTGCCCAGTCGTGTACTCTGTATCCAGTGGAGCAGCTGTTTCATCAAAAAGCTCCTCAGACCTCTGGCAAACACCACAGTCATTACAAGCGTGGCAAGAATATGCCAGGTTATCTCAATGGCTACAGTTTTTGACAGGAAGAATATCTGGCCATAGGAACTAGCAGAGGGGAATTTTAGGACATCAAGAGCAAAGGCTGTTTTCCTAAAGTTGTACGTCTCCACCCTCAGGGATCAGAACTTTCATGGTGTTGTTTCTGCTGCCCTCCAACTCACCTGGATTTCATTTCACACTTGAAGCTCAGCTGTGTTTTGTCAGGAGGGTGGTGGAGCCCAAGGGCGGCTGGTGCTGATTTATGGCTCCGAGGTGCAGAAACCAGGTGCAGACCTGCCAGAGGGCTCAGGTTTGCCTGGCCCCCAGTCCAGGGCTCACTGCAGCCGGGTCAGACAAGGAATGCCTGTGCAGTGTCCTGGGGATCTGTGATGCATCCGCCTCTTCTAAGCTGCATGAATCTCTTGGTTTCCTGGTATTTGCATGCCAATGCAGAAAAAACAGAGAGGGAAAGGCTGAGATTTGCTGCTGAGAGTTTGGGATTTGCAAGAGTGCCAGATTCAGAGACGCTCTGAAGGGCAGACAAAGGGTGAAGGCACAAAGGTTAAACAAGCAAAAATAAAAGTGTTTGCACCAGAACCTGCAAGCAAAAACCACCCAGCTAACTTCAGTTCTGAGGTGCAAGCATGAGGCTGGCTTCCCAGGATTAAAAAATATACCCTCTTCTATTTGAGACAGAGAACTAAATAAAGCCACTCCTTCTCATCTCACATGCTAACAAAATTAATGGCAGTACTTTTTTTTTTGAGCCAATCATTCATTAGCCTCTTTTCCCTGCTCCCTAAACCTTCATAAACACAAGCTGAAATCCTCCCTGAGAGAGATCTTGACTACAGTCAGGCTTTGCTTCTCTCCGGGCCAGTGTGAGATTATAATGCTTCTCAAGGTGTTCCCTTCCTCATAATGAAGCTCCATCTGTTCTACAGATGGTAAAGATCACAAGAACCAGCACTAAATATCCCTCCCCCACCCAAGAGTTTTTACCTTATGGTAATGTTGCTCTTTGTTTTCCCTGCCTTTCCCAAGAGCAGAGGCCTGTGGTGTGGAGCACAGGGACCCATCTATTGCCCCAGTCAGGCCCTGTGCTGGCAGTTGCCTCTGCACAAGGACAGCTTCACGGATTTTGGCTAGGGGAAAGGAAACCTTTTCCACTGACTTTTCAGGAATCTGTGCAGTGGCCACCTTTGAACGCTTTTCATCCCATCTCCTCTTGACTGCTGCTTGTACCAGCCTCAGGTTTGCCCCCAGCGGACACTTCCCTTCCCTCTTGCTGTTGCTCATGGTGCTTCAAGGGCAAACTGGAATCTTTTGCAGGGAAGACCTGGCAGGTGAGACACAAAGGGAATTCAAGAGGTCAGGTCCTCAAGGATGGGAAAGAAATTTATAGGTGTTAACTGCTTTTCTTTGCCCTACACATTTCTGCATGCTTTTGGCTCAGGAAAGGAATTTTTTTGTTGGTTGTTTTTTTTTAATACTTGCATGAGGATTTGAGTCTGTAAAGCAGCCAGCAGGACAGAGCTCCTGAGTGTGCTGCACAGTCTCCAAATTTTGGCCTCTGGTATAACCTTGCCGAGCACTCAGACACTAAAGCACAGAAAATGGAGTCAACTTTGATGATCTTGCTCTCCATACATAATCCAAATAATTAAATTCACTTAGCTAGATAAACAAGTTTTAGTTCTGAAACAGGATAACCACAGTGGATTCTTAGACAATCCTCTAAGGCAGCTGGCAATGGACTAACTTCATTTATGTGGTTTAACATTTGACTAACAGAAAATACTATTACTTTTCTCTTCTTGACAGGTAGATAATCCTAAGAGGTTTGACTACCACATTAACATCCAAACCACAAATGATGGGTAATCTGAAAAGCTGGATTTTCTGACACACATGCACCCCTTACATCTGCTTTCTACATCAGAGCCTGAATTAGTTCTAATGTTGTGTTTGTATTAAATATGTGGATTAATGGAGCTCAGAAAGAGTGCTGAATTAGCTCTTCCTGTCTCCAGTGGATTTGGACTGCAGCTCTCCATGCAGAGACAGATGTGCAGCTTGTTATATTTTGTGTTTTGCACTTGGAAAAACTGTGGCTTGGTGCTAAATCAACAGTTGCCTGTTCAAAAGGAGCAATTCTGGATATCTCTCAGAGCTGAACAAATTTGGAGATGACAGGAACAAAGTCCTACAAAGAAATGTTTTGGACTTGTTGGCTTAGTCTGTAGCCCACCAACAGTGCCATCACTCAGGGAGAACTGAGCCCTTTCACGCACAGTAAAAGACCAAAGCCCCAACCTGGGAAGATTTGCTGGCACTGGCAAACCCAAACAGTGAAGATATTTTGCTTCAGTGTCCTGGCTCTGTCGCAGCTCACATAATTATTTTCACTTATCTAAATTTCTTCCACAGTTTTCCCTGGCATTTAGCAATTTTCTTCCCTAGTCCAAAACAGCAGTTTAAAAGCCCAACTGGCTGCTGGATACTCACTGTCTGAATCATGGCTACAAGCCTCCTCTGTGCATATGTATATGCAGTTTGCAAGGCACCTTGGAACCCTAGCAATTGGGGAAAGAAACAAAGCAATATGAAAGGATGGGTTTTGTTTTCCTTTTTATTGGTTTTGCAACCAGGAGCACAGTTGGCTGGAGATCTCAGAAGCAGAGAACAGGTAAAGCAGTTTCCCCAAGTTAAGAATGCTATGAAAATAAAACCAATATCACAATGAAGTTTTCCATAAATATTTTCCTCTGGAAAATACCTTGCTGAAATAATAGTCACAGCAAGACTGTGACCCAGTGAGAACATGCATGCCCATGACTGAGGTGTATGTTGACATACCTCTGGGTGCCTGGCCATGGTGTGGAAACCACAGTGCACAGTTGGGCTTTGGCATCACTTAGGTAGGGCCTGGAGGCATGTCAAGCTATGAGTACACAGAGTGGGTCACCATGACAGGAGGTCTGGAATTTCACTGGGCTGAAGATGTTGATGCCTAAATCAGAGCCATGGCCTGTATGCCTAGAGCTGGCTGTAAGAACACAGACTGAGCTGAAGAGCACCTGCAGATGGGGAAGGGAGCTGGGAGAAAACCTGTCTTCCAAGCCTTCTGCAAAACTGAACCAGCAGCTCCCTGTTTTTCAGGTTACAGCAGGTCTGGGGTGACACTCTTCTCTTCCTTCTTTTAAATATGGACCAGCATACAGGAATCACAGGATCAAGCAAGAGGGGCTTTGGCTTTGTAGCCCAACAGTTGGGAGGGACAGATCTGCATTACCATGACTCATTCCCTAAAAATACCTGCGTCTCTCCATTGACTGTGCAGGGAGCCCAGGGTGACCAGCTTGATGTAGATGTGTGCTGTGGAGATGTCTGAAATTAGATGAAGTAAATCCCATCCCTAAAGCCAGCCTGGGTAGGAGGTAGTGTAGGATGGTGTAATGCAAGAGTCTACATGTGAGCTGGAAGTCTACACTCCCACTGCCAGCACTGGGGATCTGGTTAACGTGGTCGGTGGAGCCTAGGAAGCGATTTGTCTCATTGTAAAGCAGACTCCTACGTTTGGTCAGTGAATCATTCTGTACGCCCACATCTCAGTGAGAAGGATCCTATCCCTGAAGTTAGGAGAGATGAATCTTGCCCCTAAGTCTTTTTCCTTTTTTTTTTTTTGTATCTGCTGCTAAGTTTCCAATGTGCTATAGCACTAAATTAGCTGCTTGAGTTAGCTTTTACTTCACTTTTCCTCCATCTCCAACTGAACCATGATAAAAACATTTCAGTGTTTATTTTTCAAATTCCTTTTCCAAACTGAAGGCAAACTCAACATCCAATGGGATGAAGTTCAATAAGGCCAAGTGCTGGGTTCTGCACTTTGGCCACAACAACCCTCTGCAGCGCTACAGGCTGGGCACAGGTTGGCTGGAGAGCAGCCAGGCAGAAAGGGACCTTGGAGTACTAATTGACAGGAAGCTCAACATGAGCCAACAGTGTGCCCAGGTGGCCAAGAAGGCCAATGGGATCCTGTCCTGTATCAAAAATAGTGTGGCCAGCAGGACCAGGGAAGTGATCCTTCCCCTGTACTCTGCATTGGTGAGGCCACACCTTGAGTACTGTGTTCAGTTCTGGGCCCCTCAGTTCAGAAAGGATATTGGGGTGCTGGAGCGAGTCCAGAGAAGAGCAACAAGGGTGGTGAAGGGACTGGAGCACAAGCCCTATGGGGAGAGGCTGAGGGAGCTGGGGTTGTTTAGCCTGGAGAAGAGGAGGCTCAGAGGTGACCTCAGCACTGTCTAGAACTACCTGAAGGGAAGTTCTAGCCAGGTGGGGGCTGGTCTCTTCTCCCAGGCACTCAGCAATAGGACAAGGGGGCATGGGCTTAAGCTCTGCCAGGGGAAATTTAAGTTGGATATCAGAAAAAAATTCTTTCCAGAGAGAGTAATCAGGCATTGGAATGGGCTGCCCAGAGAGGTGGTGGATTCAACATCCCTAGAGATTTTTAAACGCAGTTTGGACGTGGCGCTGAGTGCCATGATCTAGTAAATAGACTAGAGTTGGACCAAGGGTTGAACTCGATGATCTCTGAGGTCTTTTCCAACCCAATCGATTCTATGATTCTATGATTCTATCTTCCTCAGTTTCAGTGAAGCCCTATACGTACTTCAGCAGGACCTTCTTCCTCCTCCAATTTCTATGTTGAGTTTTAAATTGCTATATTATTACAGAGAACTCAACCTGGCTGGCTCTCTCACACTACAACTGAAATGTCCCACATTTTCCCACCATTTTTCAATTTCCCATCTGGATATTGTGGAACATTGCAAGTGGAGAACTTCTGTCAGAAGTACTAGCAGTGTGGTTCTCAAATAACTGCGTATCAGGTGCCCAAATTACAAAACTATTACAGTCTGTGATTACATTTAGTGTATGGGTTTTCAAGGCATATGATAATGAATATTAATAGAAACTATTTCTCTGGTAAATGATTATTTTCTCAATAGTTTGTATAAATAAACCCACTTGGATATGAAGCAGATTTTTGATGTCTCTATCACAAACGTGGTGATGTATTTCCACAAGAAAAGGCACACCTGCCAGTACACAACAGCAGAAATGTAAATATTTGCAACTTTTCTGATAATTAAATACAATCCTCCCAGGCCCATCTTGCAGCATCTGAAGACAGAATTCATGTTCATTAGCTAAGAAAGAATAAATGAAGTGGCACAAAATGAGATAGACTGAAATTAAACTCCAGGAATCAGTCTGAGAAGGGAGAGTCTGCCTTAGCAACCTTCACATGCCTGTAAGTAGATGTCACAGGTGAGTTAGTCACCGGGACAGTCATTCCCTCATAGTCAATGGAGACAAACAAGTACCTAAGGCATGATTCTCTCATCCATTTTAAGTATCTAATTTAGAATCAAATGAATCATTGGCTCCCTGGGCTAGACCTCCACTGACTGCAGAGGGAGCTGAGAGTGACCAGAGGAGAATCAGGCAATTAGTCAGATGTACACAAGGTATAATAGCCCACCTTAAAAACATACTTTTTAGAATAAATGCAAGTTTCACCAATTTTAAAATAGAGGAAGAGTCATAGACCCCAAAAGTTGTTTGTTTATCTACTTAAGGGACTGTATCACAGTCAACTTCATCTTCCCATTCTTTTTATTGCACTGTAAATTCAGAGCAGCTGGAGCTGTACCCACCTCTGAATTGCTTTACTTGGCAAATAACTCTTGTGTAAGGATGGAGATATAGAACTGTAGAATAGTTGAGTGGTTTGGGTTGGCAGTGACCTTAAAGATCATCCAGTTCCAACCCATGGGCAGGCACACCTTCCACTATGTCAGGTTGCTCAAAGGCCCATCCAACTGGGCCTTGATAAGTAATGGGTGACTACATTAACTTTATGAGGATATCAAGAGAAAAATTCATGAAGGGAAGAGAAGGCAAGACAGTGCAAGAGAGGAAAAGAGAAGGGAAAGGAAATTTGTGTGTAAATGTCAGCGCTTTTCTTCCAAAGTGGAAGTCTTCTTCAGGAAGCAGATGTTATCCCTAAAGAACTGTGTTTACTGAAACACACACACACACATCCAAAAAAAAAAAGGAATTTTGACAGATTGTTTCTGGCCTCCTACTGTTTAGTTGCAGTCAAATCTGTCAATAAGAAGTGGACAGAGGACTTGAGGGAATATCTGCAGACATCCATTCTGAGGAGATCAAAGGGAGCTTTACTGATGAATTTGCTCTCCTACTGACTCATTTTTTTTCAGAAATTCTAGACACATGGAAGGGTGTTAAAAGGACAAAGGGATGAAAAAAAAAAGAATAACATCCTACTCTTCAAAAAATTAAAAAACTCAGTCTATTACATCCTCCAAACCTGGGTTTGACAGGTTTTAAAGTAAGGGAACAAATATCAAAAGAAAAGAAAAGGCTGTAACAGATCTATTAGCTCTTCCACAATTTATACTTGCAGGTTATGGCCCTTTAAAAACATCAAATTGTCCAGCAAAGCCACCATGTGTTCTCCTCATCCTCTCAGTATTTCTTTTTCCCCCTTCTTTCTTTCTTTGCAGCATCTTTGATGCATCTTCTTCTATTAGGTCACAATCTCTTCAAGGCAAGAATCTTCTCTTAGCATTTGTATAAGCAGAAGAGACATCTGTCATGAGCAGAGTCCTGAGGTGCTGTCATGAGGCAGAAGAAGAAGCAGAAGGAAAAGTGGGGTTTAACAAGGGAAAATAAATGTCAGACAAACTGGGTTCACCGTGGTTTTTGTTGAATTATTCAAGTCTCTAACATGACTCTGTGTTGTGCTTGAGTGCTGTGTGGTCACTAATTCTCTGCTGCCTCTATCCTTATCCAGCTCCAAGCAATGGAGGTAACAAAAAGCAAAGTACTTCAGATTAGGCTGCTGTTTTCCAAAAGGATTCAAAAAGCTCAGGTGAACTTGCCATTAAGCCAATTTGCCTCCATGAACAGAGAAGCAGAGCACCACAATCCCAGTTTAGCACAATACTTAGATACGTGGTTAGATTTAGGCACGTGATCAGGATCCTGAAGTTAATGGGATTAATCAGAGGTTGTGTACACTGGGTAATACAAGGCATGTCTTGCTTGATATCACTGTAAAATATTACAAAGATGAGGCTTTCTAAGGGAAAATATTTCCACTCTCCATCAGTTTTCTTTCTGTTACAGTGAAGGGGAAAAATAATTGCTTGTGACTTGCTCAGACCATGAAGTGCCTTTCACAGTCATTATCTCCCATTTAAGAAGTTCAAATGAGGCAAATAAAAGTGAATAACAGGCCCAAAAAAGACATTTTAATAGCAGAAGCCTGTCCCAACCCCACTCATGCCAATAAGCTCTGCTCTGTACATACTGTTGTGTACCTACCTGGCCCTGGTTCACAGGTCCAAATACTCCTAACTCACATTAACAAGACCCAGATTCTCAAAAATAAGGCAGTTTATAACTATTTTCTCAGTCACAAAAGTGGAGTTAAGAGCCTAAATAGGAGCTACATTCCTCCCTTACCTGGGTCACTGGAATGTGAGACCACATACCGCAGGTAAATGGCTTGAAATCAGCCACTTTTCAAGAATATAAATTTCATGAGTCCAAAAAAACCCCTCTTGTTCTGCATCCTGTTTAGTATGCTCAGACAGGGGTAAGGTGTTTCAGGTCCCAACCCACTTTCAGTTATGTGCTTGATATTTCATGATATTTTGTAAAAAGACACGGTGACTTCCTGAACCCAAATCTAAGCTTCAGTGGTATGGTACTATTTTCCAAGTTGAATAGTGCAAAAGAAGGACAAAGAGAGGAGCAATATAAAAGTGATGAAGTCAAGATGAAAATTCAGACTGATTTCTATGCTGCTATGTTGAATATTGAGGGAATATGTTGCTTTGTGTTGGTAGGAGAGGATTTCAGTGATACATTCGCCCTGCTGTCAGTGGTCTGAGACACACAGCTAAAGTTCACACATGGCTCAGTCCTACTGCTGCTTAATTGCCAATACAGAAGATATTATGTCTACTAAAGCACGAACCCAGGCTCTGATTCTCAACAAACTGGTAGGCAAAGCTGTGGGAGGATAAAAAAATAATCCCATCTTGTTTGCTAAATCAGTTGGTGGATGTGGTAATGTTAGGACTGAACTCACCGAAAGCCATGCTGGAAATCTCACAGTCGCTTTCCCCCAAGCTGAGCTCAAGACTGTGTGGTCTGTCCTGTGAAAAGTAGATGAGAAATCCAAAAATAAAACAGCTGACAGCAAGTTGCGATCAGCAGACCATACATATGTAAATCGTTGCTGACCCTGAGAAGAGCTGCCTCCGCAATATGATAAGGTCTGAAACCTGATTGAAATTTTTCATAAAGGGCATTATTTTGGAGGTGATCGTTTAAAAAGCAGAGCAAGAAGATTATCAGCCACTTTCCTCAATAGTCAGAAAAATAGGCTACTGATGAAAGAGACTTTGGCCAAATTAATTTCTTCTGAGTCAGAAACCAGATTTTTTTTTGTATCTCAGAGTCTGCTTTAGTGACAGCATAGTTCTGGGGCACAATTATATAATTATTATTGGACTGATAATGCTCAGGCATTTCCTGCTGTTACTGCCAGTGCTGCTGTCATCTAGCTGATAAAGGCCTGTCACAATGCAATATTAATAATTCCAGAGTATGTTGGATGCAGTATTGCGTCGCTGTCCCTTATTGTGTCCTTCTAGCATCAGTGAGATGATGGAGCAGGATGGCATTAGCCAACTTCATGAGAAATGCATTTAGACATAAGTGGTTTTACTTATTAATAAAGAAAACTGAAACAACAGAAACATTCGGAGTTTTTGTTCCCACATTTCTCAGCTACAAAAGGGTCTTTTTAATTTATGTTTTTTTTTAAGAAGTCTGGTGCTTTTCTAATAATTGAAACCCAGAATTATTTCTGTTTTGCTGTGAACATGCCAGGCAGAGAGCTGGAAGGGCTTCCTCTCTGCTCCACATGTGAACCATGCTCATGCAGCTTGGAGGAGGAAGGGTAAAACTAGATGTTCAAAGATGCTCTTTGTATGCTGGTGCCACTGAACTTTAGGAGCTCAGTGATATTCAGATCAGACCCATCTTTATAAAATGTCTTTCTCCTGACTTCTCTTGTTTCAAATCTCTGAGTCAACCACTTCCTTGCTGTTTTTCCAGCAACTCTGCCCATTTGAGAGGCTACAGATGTTTCAGTAGCAGCATGCGCCCTTGGAAGAAGGATCACAACAAGCTTCAAGGCTGCTCTGGTGGTGGCTGTGCTGCTCACCATGCTGTGCCAAGTGCACCTCAGCAGCTGTGGATTTTACATATTTCCTTTTCAAACATCCTATATATGGAGTGCAATGGGCCAGTTTGGATGGGAAAGACTGGCCAAGTTTCAAAGGTCAGTCTGCCAGCTCTAATAATCAAGTCTTCTTAATACATGTGCCTTCAGAGTCATCTGGAAAGCCCACTCTTTCCATTCTTCTGCATATCCACAGTTCTGCCTGTCTTCTTGTCCAGCAGCCAGACCTCACCTGCCCTGCTGCCATCCCTACTGCTCATAAATTCCATTTCATGTCTCATCAGTTGTGCCCAAAGAAGTTGTGCCTCAAGAACCTTCCCAAGGGGCCTCACATCTCATTTCCCTGGCTTAGGGCAGATGCAGAAAGATCATTCTTTTCCACCATCAACCTCTACCCCTCTCAATGTTGAGTCATTGCTTTGAAGAGAGGAAGGAGGGAAACATATCTTCTGTCTGCCTGAGCCTTTCTAACTGTGACATCTGTTTTCTCCCTGACCCACCTTAACCGTTGGCCTCAAAAAAACCCAGTGGGGGAGAAAATGGAAGATGACTGTGAGTGAACTACTCTAGGTACAGAGGAAGAAAGACATCTCTGTGTCCTCACTCACAGTCCTGCTCTGGAAATGCTCTTTCGGATGTGTTCTCCCTTCTACCCCAGGGTGGTGGGTGTTTCTGCACACTGTCCCTTTGAGTGTTGGTATGTTGTGCTAAGTAAGCCATCTTTCCTAAATTAGTCCTGTAGCTTTTCCCCGCTCTGTCTCCAGGTACATCTTCTTCCTTCCCATTTCTTTCTTCCACCTACAAAGAGGGAACATTCCTGAATTAGTATTCTCTGTGTTTCTGCCTGTAGGAGTGTGTGTAGGGCTCTCAAATGGAAAGGACAACTCTAAGACACAAGTACTCTGCTGGTTTTGGGCCAAGACTGTCAGAGGAGAAGGAAGGAGGGTTGCTTTCAGGTTCAGCTGAGGGCAGGCAGATCTCAATTAATCTCCTGCTCATGACAAGAGCTGCAGCATCTGTTGGATACACAGAGTTCCCATTGGCTTTCCAGAAAGGCAGGCTGTCCCAAGTCCCTTCTGTCCTCTGCCTTAGTTCCAAGCAGTCTTGCTTGTCCTCACAAAGGACAGGCCAAGAACCAGTGGCTTGTAAGTCCCAACCAAGCTTGAAATGGTGACATATTCCAGGAAGACTCTCTTCAGCTATGCCTGACAAGTAAAGAGATAGATGGGGTGCCATGGGTGCTGCATACACCTGACTGACCACACCAGATGCACCTGCACCTATCTATGGACCTCTGTTCTCCACCCCAGCATTCATGAAGCTTAACCCACACTAGCAGATCAGGTTCTCTCCAGTGTTTGTGGCCATACAGTGCACTGAACTTTTACCCAGACCTACTCAATGTTTTGGCTACTACTTAACCCTATTCTTGCCAAGCAACAACAAAATGTACAGGAAAAATTGGACACAGCATTGGTTATGATGTTAAACTCCCCCTGGCAACCCCAGTACAAGCAAGCTAAGACTTTACTGATGCTCTAAAGAATCAGTTCCAGGCACCTTCACTGTAAGATCTGTACCTGCCTTCAGACAGGAATTAGATTCACAGTCTCTGAATTTATACAGGCAATGAAAAGGAAAAACTTCTAAATAACCTTCTCTGTAAAAAGACTTGAAGAAATTTCCAATGAAAGCATTTCAAGGTGGAAAATAACTTGGAATTAGCTTTTATAAGAACTAGCCCAGGGGGTAGTAGACATTTAACACCCACAAGAATTTAAAGGATTTCTTTTATCTGCTGGAAGAAACCTATACTATTCCACCAGTGTGATCAAACAGGTTGAAATTGATAGGATGAAGAAAGCAAGCTATTTGAACTGGATCAAAATCACCTAAAAGTTCAAAAGGGTTGTACATACAAGATGGATAGGAATAGGACATGCAAAGATCTGAGTTTTGATGCTTTGTGTCAAGCAATGTGAGGCTGGAATCTTGACATAAGTCCTTTCTTAGAATCAAACATTTTGTGCACAAATGTATCTCTAGCTGGTGCCCGTAATCCAATAATATAGTCAAGAAACATTAGTGTAAGAAGGTTTATAATAAAGCATCTGACTAGTAAAGCTCCATTGTCTCTAGACAAATGTCCAAAATCCTCATCAAAATCAGTCTCTACACAACCTATGTAAGAATATTAGAGCTTCTTTTACCCTGACTTCAGGTAACTACCCAGACTTCAAATCTGAGAATGATTTATTTATTACCTCTAGGTAGACATATTAAGCTTATTGCCATACTCATTAACAAACAGTGGTTTCCCTATACATTACTTCAACGACCAACTATTTTTATAATTAGCTTGCAAATTTTAGCTCAAAGTAGCACTCTCCTGTCTTAAGCTGTTTTAACAAATTCAGGCCCTTGGTCTTGATCCAAGTGAAAATCCAATGAAATTGGTGGAAAGACTTGCATAGACTTCAAGGGGGTTTGTAGCAGCTCATATGTACATGCCATAATTTGTTCTTAGAAATGTGGTTATTTGTAATCTCATCCATGGATAAGCAATATTGTTGTTACAGAAGTTCACTCTGCCTATTAATAATCTGAGCCAATGCTTTTCATTAAAGTGTTCTGCTTTCCATTTCTTGTAACTCTGAAAAACTATTGGTAAGAAAAGGTTTTGCACATTGAGTGTTTGCCTCAGGTTGATTCTTTTCAACCTAATCAAAAGCAGTCCACACTTTTCTAAGAACACTCCTGGGGAAAAAGAGAGGGGAAAGTCCAGCTTTACTAATATTAAATATCAGTACCTTTTTTATTTTTCCCAAGAGTCCCTATTACCCCTTTCCTTAGGATGACAGAGTTGACATTTGGGAGGAAGGGGAGCATCTTTTACACTCCACAATTGCTGGTGATTTTTTGGTGTACTGTTGTTTCTTGATACTCCGTTCCAATCTCTATCTACAGAAGTGTAGATTTTGGGAGAGAAATAATATTTTTTTACTACACACTTTGTTCATTTAACTGCCACTTTGTATTCTGGTCTAGGTGGATCCCAGAGCTGGCACTGTAATCCTCATGCCCTGAAGGGACAGCAGAGGCTATGTGGCAGGTGAGGCCATATTACTGAAGTGTTGTAAGTCCTCTGAATCTCCTCTTCCCAGCATGGGCTGTGTGTTTAAAGAACTCACCTTCCCACTATTTTGCCAGGTGTTTTTCTACTGAAACCTGAGGCTGTCATTCCTCTGGCTCTACTTCTCTTCCAGAAAGCAAAATCTCAAACCCAAAAGTTGGGTGTGACATCACTAACTAACATAAAAAAAGTATTTTGATAGCTCTTTGTTGTTGTCTGGACATCAGTGGGATACTTTTCTCCATAGACTTTCCTGATAACTCAGCTGGTTTTTGCCTTTCCTGTATCAGATTTTCACATCAGTAGGCTTGGCCATGAATATACCTTGTCCTACACCATATGGTGGCTTGACCAAGAGAAATTTTTGGAAGGCACACTACTTACTGCACTCTCAGACACACAGTGACACCTCCATGTTCACCTGATATGAGCAGGAGGCACAGGGAAAACAAGAACTAACCAAAAGACATTTTTCCTCATGTCCCAAGTAAGGCAGCAGAAAAACCAGGACCTTTCACACACACGTACTGTGCCACGGGGCTGTGACAGTAGTTATGGGCTGTGTGGACCCTGATGTTACTCCAGCAGAAATTAATCCAATATCTGAACTGGTTGTTGGAAAACCATTTGCCTGTTCATTGTACCACAGTGTCAGAAGCAGCATTCAAAAGACCACAAATGTTCAGTGGGATTTTTCCATCTATTTTTATCCTGCAGGTAAAATACCACTAAAAATCTTGAAGGAGAAGGATCTCTCTGATGCCCTGATCAGCACAGCATCTCCACAGGCTCCACATCCACCAGTGAGTCCTTGCTGAACTGACAGTCCAAGCAGAACATTGTATTGCTGCTACTGTACCAATCCACTACTTTGTAAAGCACACAGTGAGTGCACAGCTCTCTATAAAACCAAACTATTCCTTGCTGCATGGTGCTGAATATGTCAAAAGAAAAAAGAAAAAGGTAAAAGGATTCTACTATAAGTGCAAAAATTTTTGTTGTTGTTGCTGTTGCACAGCACTGCACCCAATGTGAGACAATTCCTCTCTCATTAAGTCATGATTAATGATAGACATGGCCAACGGCTAAGAGTAGTTCTTAGATTAAATGTTGTGAGAAATGCCTCTCTACCACCAGGCAGGTGAGATCATTTCTTTTCCCCATTATACCAGTTTCTTCTCTCTGTTTCTGAGTAACACAGCATGATTTGATAGTTTCTGCCTCTAAACTATTGACGTATATTTGCTTTGAGAGGGGCCTCCTAAAGTGTGAAGAATGGGCCAGAGAGTTCCTAACTACTCAAAATGAGTGTGGCTGTTATGCTGGAGCCTTTGTAGTGCTTAACCCTTTGCCAGATGTAATAGAGTTACATGACTCTGACTGGTCTTGTAGGATTTTCTTCTGGAGAAGTGAGAAGCAATTCTGCTTTCTTGTTTCATCAGCTTCAGTCTCTCTCAAGCTCTGGATATTCTTTATGTGACTCCAAAGCTCGTATTTGCACATTTCCTGGTGAAAAACCACCTATAGCTGCACCATCAAGTGTCCTTCAGAGAGGGCAGCAACTCTATTAAAGAGGCCGCTTCTGAGGGTTTGATGGACTGATGTTAAGGAGAACAGGATTTTGTTTCTGGTGCTATTCCCAGTTGATTTTGACCATGAGCAAGCTGGTCCTTTGCTGTACTTCTCTCAGTCAATACCTTGTTCCTTGGGACCTCTGACTGCAGATTTCCTCATATGTCATGTTTCTGTGTGCAATATTAAGCAGAGCTATGTATATTTGGAGGATTGAGGCCTGAAGACTGCAAGGAATGTACAATTAGTCAGAAGAGTTGTAGGGAGGCAGACAGAGCACTGATCCCCTAATCACCCATGCTTGTGCCCTTTCTTGCTGGTGGTGTCCAACCAGACCATAACAGATACAAGTCCTTAGCTGATAAAAAAAAGATCAACAAATCTTCTTTGCACTTTACTAATAAGCAGAGCTTTTATTCCTATTTTAAACTGAGACAAAGAAAGAGAGACAGTTATGCAGACCTGGATTTGTAAACCTTGGATGCCTGGCCTGGATGTGTTAGTACGGATTGCTCGCAAGTGACAAAATGGACTTGGAGGTGAAAGGGCAAGTTCTGAACCTTATGTTATTTGAAGAAAACAACCATCCAATTAAAAAATACCTTGCAATCCCTTGGAGAGGAATGCAAGTTGCAGAAGTTTGGTCTGGATCTCAAACTCTCCAAGAGTTCCAGGATATTCATTCCTGTTCAGAATCTTGGCTTCGATTGTTGGAGGGAAGAGTCAGCCATGAATTTTGGATCCAACTTCAGACTATACTATCATAAATTCCAAAGAACTGGATGTTCTCATCTAGGAATTAATTTTTTTTAAATTTAAAATGTGATTCACTCAGCATGACTAAGGGCATGTCTACATGGATGGACGAACAACTTCTTCCCGCTCATCCCAACCAGCCAGCACTTTTCCAGGGATCATATGTGGCCACCTGGGCATGATGCTGCATGTGGGTTAGTAGAAGTACTATTAAACAGACCACTACCAAGAGATGCCTCACAGGAAATGATGTGAAGAATAACGTTTGCCTCCTTTTAGATCTGACCTTAATATTTAGAAAATAGAGTTGTCTTTTAGGTAGTTAACAAAAAGAACTTATCTGGAATATATGTGTGTATATATACGTATTCTCACACATATACAAAAAATCCCTTTCATATACACTTTGACTCTGATCCTATAAAATTCCTACCCATTTGAATGAGACTATTCCTACATCTAAGTGGTTTGCTGGATCACAGCCACTACCAGGAGAGTGGAAAGTATTTCCTATATTATTCTAATTGCACAGCAAAAGGGATTATAATTAATATCTGCATTGTATTCCAGCTTATTCAACCTGTAGTACAAACAAAGCTGTAGCAAAAGTGCCTATATGCTTTTTTTTCAGAGTGCTTTATCTATTAGATGCTTAGTAAGTCTCTTGTTAACATCAAAAGGTCAGATATAAAGATAGATGGAATGTGTATACAAAAGACAGCACTACCTATAATTGGAGCTTCACAGTTCAAATAGAAAGTTTTCAATTTAAGCAGAGAGGACCCATCACTTAAGAAAAAAATAGGTCTTGTAAAGAAACACATAAAGTTCTTATCTCTATCTCAAATTCCAGTCTGCATAAGATTCATCAGAAGTGGCGACTGAGTGTCCTAAAACAAACAAAAAAGTCTCTATGACTTGAATTAAAGCCATTGCATTTTCCCAGCCAGACATTTCAAAAGTATTGTGCTTCCCAACACAATACTTGTGAATCCTATCAAAAGACCACATATTGAGGCACAAACATATAAACCATTTTTAGTTATTTACCAAAGGACCTAGATAGCTCAAATCCTTCTTCAAATGAGACCTAAACACATGAAATTCATCACAAGTCCCAAATAGCTTGTGTATAAACACAGACTGTCTTGCCCTAGAGGTGCCTAAGTACACTAAGCCTCAAACCTTGCTGGGTGCACGGGTGTGGTCACCAAGCATCACCAGACATTCTTGATTTAATAGACAATGACCATCTCTTATTTTGCTAGAGGTACAAAGATGTGATTAGGCTGACAGAGTCTCTCTATCAATGATGGTGGTGCTAATTTTTCTTGGAATTAGATCAGTGGGATGCCTTGGACATTTCCCAAGGATCAGATAAAAACTGGGGAAAGGAGTGGCTGGTGGTCAAGTGAAAAGACTTGGGCTTCAGGTCTCTGCTGTAGACTGCTCCGCTGTTCCTCCCTTGATGAGTTAAAGTAAATTCCATGGGATTGCCAGGAACCTGGGCCTGGAGCCCAGTTTTGATTTCCTCCAGCTAAGAGCTCTTACGGTTAAGCTAAAGTTAGATTTTTCCTTTCCCTGTGGCCAGTCTTATGAGTCTGTCAGTCCTGGCTCTTCTGAAGCCCTAGGAGAGAAAAGAAGGCAGAAATAGTCCCAACAATATTGGGCACTGACTGGGGCGGACAGAAGGGACCCACGCTCCTCCTGCTGAGCAAAACTTAAGAGACCAGGCTGGATATGCTACTGCGAAGTGGTGACACTCAGGGCTTAGGTGTGTTAGGCAAATTGGACTATATCAAATTCATTCTTCCTCAGGATAAGGCACCTATGATGAAAAAGGATACACATCAAGCAGTGAAGCTTGGCCAATGACTTTCCACTCTAATATGAATGCTCATGGATGAGAGAAGCCCATCTGCTTCTTGTGTGCTCTTCATGCAAGAACAGCACAGGGAATGAACACGGTGTTAGAGAAGAACTGCACGTATCAGGCAAGTTGTCAGCCCAAATTAGGCTCATCTCTTTTATCATTCAAAAGCCAGGAGAAGAGATCTTGTCTCCCAGCTCCTCCATGCCTCTGAACACTAGGGGAAGTTGTTCTTCCCCTTCAATTCCCAAACATGGCAATAGTCTCTGAAAGGTTGCATGAAATGAACAAAGTTCTCAGAACTCAGCCTAAAACTGAGCAATCTCAGTGATAACTAGGCATCATAAAGCATCTTCACAGTGGGAGAACACCAGGTCCTTACAGCAAAGAACTAGATTCAGCACCTGGAAGTGCAATTCATTTTAAACAGAAAAAATGCCCATGTTCCTTTCTTAGAAGTGAGCTAATGCAGAAATTTAGCAGAATACTAAGGAAAAACAAAGATTCTCCCTAGATAATGGTACTCCAGGTAAAACAAGATTTCTTCCTGGAAGAGCTTATTTAGCTAGAAATGCCACTAGGACTGGTATGGGAAATATGGGATTTAAAATATTTTTTCCTGAGCTGTTCTGAAGGTTTTCTGGTCTTAAAAAATGAATAAAATTTGTTCTCAGCTTCTATAACCATTGAAAATTCAACAGTCTTACAAAAATCAGACAACTTTTAGTTGATTATGTTTAGATTTTAGGTGTCTGCCAGTGAAAACAAACATTTGAAAACATTGGTCTTACACTGATGCAAACTTCAGTGCATTTCTAGGCTGGAAGATCATGATTTGTGCTTGGAAGGAAGTTAATACATCCTAATATTAATTTTCCTTCTAAATTATACATCCTAACATTAATTTTCCTTCTAAATTTTAGCATATGTAAATATTTCCACATTTCCTGCAGACTAGTATTTAAAAGTAATTTTTGAGTATTTCATTTAGGAAAATACATTCTGAATGGTTTCAAAACAAAATTGCTATTTATAAATTTATTTGGTTCCTTTCATATTATTTTATGACAACTCCTTAGCCACCGTGATTTATGCCTGTCATATAATGGGGTCACAGCAGAATTATCAAAGTGTGTATTTTTGTTCCTAAAGCCTGAAAAGCAGTGATTTAATATTGATTGAGGCATCCTATTTACCAGCCCATCCTCTCAGAGCTGTAGTGAAATAGCTTTGTACTTCGAACAAGGAGAGAAAATGAGATTTCAGTGTGTTCTAAGAATAGTGACTGTTTTCAGTTTCTTAGAAGAAATTCCTGAGTATCACAATAAGTGATACAGAAAAGCTTTGTTTTCCTTAACCAATTGAAATGCATAAATTATGCTTCTCTCTCCTGAGTTTTCTGGTGGAGACATTCTGTTTTCCCCACTGACTGTGATCAAGACAGTCTAAGCGTGGGGGATCCTCACACCAGTGCAAACAACTAGAAGACAAAGAAACGCTCAGGATATACCCCTCTGGATGCCAGGCTCCAATCTGGATTGCATAGCTGGATCTTGGTATGGCTCTGCCCACTGGTCTTATCCCTGCAATTCACCTGGCTATGTTTTGACCACTTTGTAGACAAGTCCTGGAAAACACTCTTCTGGGAAACTTCTGAAGGTTCTTTGACATTCAGACCATTTAGCTGGTGCCCATTCTTCAATTACCAGGTCACACGAAATCCTCACCTCCTCAAATCCTTCCTTTAATTCAAGGTTTGTTTCTGTTTCACATGTTAACTCTGACTTTATGTTTTCAGGCGAGGCAGGACTCAACCATTAAACAGAAAGGAGAAAAAAAACCCAAAAAAGAACTGGCAGCAAAATAAAAATCCAGACTGAATGTTTATCTTCACAATGCATATGGTTTAGGTAGCTCCAATGTGACCTTCTACTCAGGTCTGACCTATGAAGAACACAGCTAAATTATGTATAATGGTTTTGTGATGAAATGCAACGCCAATTATAGGAGTGAGATGAGGCCATAAACATACTGCACATAAAAATCAAAGAAGGAACTTAAATCCCAGTCCCAGAACCAAAAGATTAGTGCTCTAACCACTGACTGTAGTCAAAGCTTCCTTCTGGAAAAGAAGGTTACATTTCTTCTTGCATTCCAGCTGTGTAGCCAGAAGAGTAATTCAAATGCTTTCAATAATATGGAGGTTAGAGTTTTCATCTTTTTTTCTTTAGGAGGTCTTCTACATTTAGTGCAATATTTTTCAATCAAAATTCAGGCAATTTACTTGTAAGGCTAAAAATGGATAATGACTTTTCGGTCAATTGCTTTTGACTGTCAATATGAAGCCTGCATTACCATTCCACAATATCATTAAACAATCAATAGCAATTAGTGTCTAGTCAAGCCTGGTGTTTTAATCATTTAAATCAAAATGCCCATAATTGTTATTGTATGTAAATATTTGAAGATGTTTATAGTGGAGATGAATTTTACCCATCTTGCCAAGAGAACTAGAACTAGTGAGAGCAAAAAGCAGGCTTTAAGCTTCATTTCTCCTCTTGCTGAAACTGGGACAAAAGGGATTGGGACCTTTCTGTATCTTGGCCCTATCAAGGGCAAGAGGAATTTGTTGAGGTGTGAGCACTGTGTGCCAGAGCTGTTAGAGTTTTGCTTTGCCTAATTTCACAGAGGCTCAAGAAACCCAGAGTCTGCACAGTGCATTGGAGACAGGGGCTCAATTCATTCTCTATATCGCTGAATTACCGTAGGCTTTTTGTACACACGAAGGTCCCTGGCTCACAGAAGTCATTATGGATTATTTTGGACTAAAATAACTCCAGGGCATCACAGAAGGAACTGGAACTTAGGGCGCTGGACCTGGGGTACTCGGTATCTCAGCTTCCACAGGGATATTTTCTGTAATCATCCTGCATAACGTGGTAGGATTTCACATTTAGGGACATTTTGCTGACAGTGCTTTGTGTCTTTAGCAGTGATCCTTAAGCAAATGGCAGAGTGGCTCTCCCCACTCCTGGCTTTACCCAGAGTTGTGTCAGCTGAGCATAGGGAGTTGCATGCAGGACTGCTGTAAAACTCACCAAAATCAGGCAGAATTTTTCCTATTGAACACACTAAGAATCTTTCCAAGTAACAGCATGCGAATTGCATTTTAATGGAGTGGACTAAAGCCTCCCAAACCACATTTGCAGGAGCTAACCTTGTGTCCCCCAACCTACCACGTCGTGATTATAATTCACAGAATTGTGGAATCGTTGCAGTTGTAAAAGACCTTTACGATCATCAAGTCCAGTTGTCAACGCAAAGCCACCACCATGTTCACCACTAAACCATGCCGTCAAACTCCAAATTCACACCTTGACTGAACATTTCCAGGAATGATGACTCTACAACTTTCCTGAGCAGTTTGTTCCAATGCTTTAAAACCCTTTCAGTGAAGGAATTTTTTCTAATAACTAATCTAAATCTCCCCTGTGTCTATCTACTTGAGGTCCTTTCTTAGGTCCTATCACTTGTTTCTTGGGGCAAGAGACCAACCCCAACATGTCTACAGCCTCCTTTCACGAAATTGTAGAGAGTGATAAGGTTCCCCCTGTTCCTCCTTTTCTTCAGGCTAAACAATTCCATCTCCCTCAGCTGCTCCTCATAAGACTTGTGCTCCAGACCCTTCCCAAGCTCCATTCCCCATCTCTGGACTCGCTCCAGTGCCTCAATGTCTTTCTTGTCATGATTGGCCCAAAAATTTGAGTGACTAGTCCATTGGGCCTGCTCCATCACCCACTCTCCTAAACAGAACAGCTCCCATTGACTGTGGGAGCAATTTTCCATGAATAGACAGCACTCAAGCTCCTGGGTCCCATTTTGGAACCCATATGGGAAACAACAGCAGGAGAAGCTGCTTGGAGTTGCACCATTAATAGTTTCAGATTATTAAAAAGACATTAAAAGGGTATTAGCTGGAAAAAGAGAAGGTTGGAAGAAAGATGTAGGAGTCATAATGTTCATGATTTGGGTGTAAGAGGACACATTAACAACTGCAGCATCCAACTAACAGGGTGATTTATATCCAAAGGTTTTTTGGAATCACATAGTTGTCTTTGAATGTTGCTGCAAACTAACGTGACCACTGTAACCATTGGAAGGCTGAGGAGATAAGTAAGAAAAACAGGAAACACAACAGAAAACAGCACAGGGAAAATATGGATCATGGTAGCCTATTGCTCAAGCTGGCATGTAACTAGAGCTGTTCCATGAAGGTGAATGAAGCTGCTACCACAGTCAGTATAGTAATTTTCCAGTTAATACAAGGAATAGAGATTAACAGAGTGCTGCAGGAACATTAAAAACAATCCCATGTCATACAGATCAGTTCAGAATATGGAAATACAGCACCTATTTTCTTTGGATTCAGCTCCCAGATATCTAAATATTTTAAATCTGTTTCTTGGCATTCTAAGCCACTACTAGCAGTTTATTGTTGTGGTTACTAATCCAGGTTTCAGCCTGAGAAGGCTTACATGTTTGCTTAATGATAGGCTCAGGTAGTCCCAATTAAGTCAGCGTGTTCAGGCGGTGAAGTTCTTGCAGGATCAGGGCCTTAGACCTTCTGGATTTTTTGTCTGTATCAGAGCTGTACTTCAAACAAAGAACAGGAATATTTTTGCCATCAAAAAGCCTCTAGGTAAATGGTAAAACAAAGACCAGAAAACAATTTGTACACATGTCCATAACAACAAAGTGCTTAACAGGTTGAGGCAACTTACCTCATGGTGGAGAGGTAACGGAAGGACATTTTGTGTTTGCCATTTCAATCCAACAGGTCTCCGTAGCTCAGATGTTCCTAATGTTACATGGATATTTTCTAGGAGGACTCTCTGTTCCAATCTGAGTAAGTGTCCCAGTGTTAGACACAGTGTTGTTGGGAGTAATTTGGTTCTGGATGCCCGAGAAACCCACTTTTGCTCTTCTGGGATGTCTAAAAAAATTGTTCCCCATAAAGTAGAAATGACCAGTGACTATTTGGAAGCATGAAATTGATGACCAGAAAGGAATCTCTGCAAAATTGGGATTCCCAGTTTTATCCTACTACACACAATTTCTCCTGGCTTTGATAGCTCATGAAAAACCAGGTTTTTTAAATGTTACTTTCTTCAGATTATTTTCTTGTGTAAACCATCAAACTGCAGCCTGAAATAGGTTCAGCAGAACCTATGCAAAATATCAAAGCCAGCCTCCTACACCCTCAAAGTGTTAAGAGCAGAGCCTGCATTCAGAATCTGAGTGCAATCAATTTCCAAAATACCACACCAAAGGAAGATGCAGCACCAGGATACAATGCCCCAAACAGAGAGGTTTATTAAAAAAGAAAAAGCCTTTTTACATTTCAATAACAAAAGGGTTTGTGTCCAAAACATCTCTCGGAAACTTCATATAGCTGCAATTAGGAACTTAATTCCTTGAATCTCTTCATTCTCTTATGTTTAATGACTAAACTAACAGTAACATTCATGAGATTCCTGGAACAAAGGGAAAATAAAGCCTGGTTAAAATACTCCACCTCCCAGTGTCACTAACACTTTTACCATTTTATTTTTGCTCTCTACTTCCCTATTCCTCTTCTGTTGCTCTGCAGCATGTGCAATATCTCTTTATCCATTCAGCATCTGGGAGTATCAGAAATGAGCCTGAAAGCCTGTTGAATATCTCCTAGAACTAGTTTTCTAATAGACATTTCAGCTAAAATTTTTCATCTGGTTCCAGTCAGCATCCAGGTTTTTTAAAAGACAAGCCAGCAGTACTGGACAATCAGTTCTCAAAGCTAAAGGCTCTCCAATAACATGCCAGCAGAGGAAGAATTTTAATAGAACCCACAGGAATTTAAAGTCTGCATTTTTTGCTTATATCCTTTTTTTCCTCTCTCTCCTTTTCTTTTTCTTTTTCTTTTTTTTTTTTTTTAAGACAGGTTTTCCCTTTTGGTGAACTCAAGCAACAGGCAATTTCCATTCATCTCCTGAGTTCAGCTGTTCAGACTAATGGCCCAGATGCACATACACTGTTTTATTTTTCAATTAAATCACCATCCAGTTCAAGGCTGTCCATAGGGTGATGTGGAAGGTTTCCAGCAGTGCTATCATACTTTATTTTGGGACACCCCTACATTAAAAAACAGTGGAGTAGCAGCACTGACAAGAGCAGCCACAGCCAATTTTCCTGGTCACTCTGGTGAAGATCTTTATCATTCCTACAAGCAAACTGCTCTCATGCAGAGTGAGGTCAAGGCCCCTATACAGGCTGCTTTCACAGAAAAGTCGGGTAAGGAGGAGACGTGAAGATCCCTTAAATCAGAGGGGCAAAAAGGATGCAATGAAAAAATTTTTACAATTTTCTAATATAAAACAGCTCTGCAAAATGAGAAAAGTGGCCATGAGAAGCAGTCAGAAATCTGCTCTTTATCCCATCTCAGCACTGCTAAATCGTGAGAAACTTGGCAGAAGTCCCACACTTTTACTTATCTTGTAAGTCTAAAATCATGCTGCTTCCCCCCCCCCCCTTCTTTCTGTGCTAAGTGTTATGCGTAGAAGGGAAAACACTGCTTTAGATGTGAATTCAGCAGTAGAGTCTGTGGCATTTGGGTATTTTATCCTATCAAAATGAGCTTTTCTTCCAAGGTGAAGTGTACAATGTAACATTACTTAATTGCCCATACTGCTTGGTGGATGCTGACATGTATTGTAGAAATGTTAACTGTTTTACATTTCAATGCATTCCCTCTCCCAGTCCTGCTACTCTGCTGCTTTGCTGGGTTGAATCTGGCCAGCTGCCAGAAAGGAAGCTTATTTTTCACTGGTGATCATAACTTGGGCTGGTTGTAGCAAATAACGTAGCTGGCGGTGTTAGGAGGTTTATACAGGAAACCCTGCTGTGCTGCCTTAATTGGGATCACTCTGCTGGCGATGGAGTAAAAAGGTATTAAGTTAAGATAAATGAACTGCTTGTTGGAAACTACGAATGTCTCTCTGCATCAAGTTCACAGATAGGGAAAGCAAATGCGGCTCCTCTCCCCTTTCTCCCGAGCTCCTCCTTCCATTATCACAGCTCCCTGGCCACGCATTCCTCTCCTCCAGCCTAGCAATGCTGTTTTACAGCCCTGACCAAGATTATATGCATTTGTCTGCCCTAAAGACCGGATGGCATCCTACGGCTGACTCAATTTTCCCTTGTTCTCCATACCCTGCAGCTCTGACTTTTCTGTGGGCTGGAGTCTCATACAGATCTGGCCTTTGGCTCCTTTGTAACCCTGCTCTGTGGAGGCCTTCTCTCTACGTTGCCTGAGACTCAAAACACAAGCCACAGGCCTATGAGAAAAAGGCAATAAACATTTACATTTTGTGGTTCTGATGGTGCTAAGAGATATAGGGACAAGCTTGAGGTTACTGCAACCAGGGCCAAATTTTGTCCCTGTATTGTGAGGATGCTGACTCCAGAGGCATGCAAGGCACATCCCATAAATCCTTCCTGTTGTCATCCCATTGTCTTCTAGATCCAGGCAAATTGAATCCAGGGATCTGGCCAATTTTCAAGGGAAACTTGAGAAAGACATTTACATAATCCTATAGAGACCAAACTTTACATCAATACACTGGTCCAGTAACCAGTACCCAAAAAAGATGCTGTGAGAAGGCCCAGCTGAGCTGCACTGTGTAAAGAGATGGGCTTTATCTGCACTGATGCAAGGAGTCAATGTTTCCAAATGGTCAGAATAATGTTAAAAAAAAAAGAGAGAATAAGAAGCTTCTAGGTGCTGATTGACTCCAGTAATTCAATTTAGTTTGAGCAAGGTCCAGCAAGACCCTCTCATCCTCCTAGAAAGCTGATCCAAATCTGCACTTGACAGAATCCGTGCCAACACAGGAGGTAGTGTCAGAAACCTTGACTCATCACCCATGCAGTTCATTGTCCCCCCTGGAGCCAGGAAAGACAGGAGATTAAGAACTCTTGCTGACATTATTCTTGCATCAACACATTGCTTTGTCCTCAGATAAGTGCCATTAAGACAAAAGGAGGGCAGACTTGATTTATATGATTTGAGTCTGACCATAAAGTCCTCAAGCTTCTGTAAATTAGACATTTGGGCCAGAACTTTCTCTTTATGGTGGTCAGACATGAGTTCAAATACTGCAAGGACTCTGTGGGGACCTCTTGGAGGAGCTGAATTCCCTTTCTCTCTTCACTTGGCTATATAGGATGCCCAGACTGACTGCTTCAAACTCAACCTATCTCTGAATTTGCAACTAAAACTGTCTTTTAGATGCATAAAGTAGGCCAGCTGAATCCCATCTGAAGCTATATGGGTGCAAATCCTCCACCCTGTTTCTCATACGATTTGCTCACCTCTCTGGGAACATCAGCTCCAGAGAAAGGGCAGCAACAGGAGGCTTTCCCACAAGTGACCATGCTTCTCCCACTCCCACGGGACAACCAAACAAAAACCCTTTGCAAAGTTAGATCCAGGCAGAAGAGTTCCTTAGCATGAATCTTCACTCACTTGAAGGCAGGAGGAGACATCCCTGTGACTTTCCTAGAACCAAGATTTGGGAAGCAACTGAAGACTCAGCCAAAGTTTCTGAATGACAACTGCATGAGTCAGAGTGTACAAATAACCCACTGCTGCACAGATAGTTCAGTCCTTTCCAGGCTGTCTCTGCTGGTCATGCAAAATGTTCGTACTTCGATAGGAAATGAACTCATTCTTCATGCAAGACAAAGGTCTGACATTCTCCTTCAGTTTTAAAAATACTTAGGAGGCAGGCAAGAGAGTGTTTTAAATCATGATAAGTATTCTCTTTAACCTTTTAAGTGTAACATTTTGGTGTGTGCTCTACGTTCAGGCATAACTGAAAGCCGGATGACCCAGCTCCCCTCCAGCTTCCTCCCTCTCATTTCCTGAAGGCCCAGTGCAGAGGTCATGCCATTGAAAGCCCACCATAAACTGGCGAATCACTCAATCTATTGTCCTTTTGAGACTTGCTGGCAATTCAGCATGAGGTTGTTTACGAGCAGCCTTGCCAGCAACCTGAGTGATTTGATGGGTGCTGCTCCTTCACCTATGAATACCTGCAGCTCACTGTTGCTTCACCTTCCAGAGCTCATCTGCAGAATGAATGTCCTCCTTGTTCACAGCTGAGTGCTTTGAGTGAGGGGATGAATGACAGCAGAAACACAGAGTCCGTTTTCTGCATTACCAGGGACTCACTTGCCACTTGGTGTAACAACACTAGCAGAACCTGGGGAAAAACTCAACAGAATATGGAGAGTATCAATTTCACCCCATCACAGCCATGGACTCTTCCAGGCTTTAGTCAAATTGTGTTGATCCATGACCACTGTGCAGTGCTACCCATGGGTTCACCTCATATCAGAACTCTCTGGCTGGGTCTGAAGGCTCCCAAAGGAGTAATTCTCTGCTTTTGGCCATGTTTAGACAAGGATTTATGCTGGTGACATGAAGTCTTAAAAGAACAGCGTTTTAAGAAGGGATGAAAAGGCATGCTGCTTGCAATCAGAGCTTCTTAAGTCAAGGGGGATGCCTGTTCATTGCATCCATTGCATTTAGGGAAACAGGATTTTGCTTACATTCTTTGATGAATATATGAAATCATATCAGTTCAGCACCTGGCCCATATTGCTGCTTTCTCATCCTAAGAGAAACAACCTTACGAAGCCTGAATATCAACCTGCCAGGAGGGCAGCAGTTGTATTTCCTTCTTTTAACTGCTTTTATTCTTGGACATGATGTCGGAGAATGAGATTGTGAGAGAAGATTTTTCTCCTTTTCACTGTAGAAATCAATACCCATATCCACTCTGGGTTTGGGTGGGCTGTCTCCCCTCTAGCACCCATAGCTGGGACAAGGCACCTTCCACATGCCACTGCCCTGGGCTGAGAATCATAGTGTCCTGGTAGGGAAAAGCTGAGCTCCATGCTCTGACCCATGAGACCCAGAACACTTAGATATGCCACCAGTCATGTCCACCGTCTGCAAGGGGTGAGAAAGAGCTGGCAGAAGTCATGGGGGTGCTGCCATGAGCAGGAGAGCAGGGAAAAGGTGGGCAGGGAAGGAAACCTGCATTGTCACCACCACCTTCTTCCACTCCGAGGGCACGATGATAAACTGCACAGTGACATTCCCGTGCACTATCTTGACAACCCATCAGCAAGGTGCAAACAGCAAAGTGTTGCATGACAAGGGGCCTGGCACAACAGCTTAGGCAAAAGTGCAAGTAGGCAGTAGGAAAGCCAGCAGTTCACACGTATCTCATTAAACATGACAAGGGTGTTATATCCACAAAGCTCAGAGATCTCCATTTGGGTTAAAAAAAGATACTGAAACATTTTTCCTTTCAAGGACCATAATGTCACAGCAATATTTATCCAGGATACATCAGCAACCTCAATGCAGTGTCTGTGAGTGCACCCTGAACCCTTCATACAATTCCACAGCCCTCCCCTATTTGCTGCCCACCTCCCTCAGCTTTGTGCATAGCACCACTGGCCTCCCATGTGTAACCCCACAGATCCCACCATCCTTCACAGCCCTCCAAAACCCCACCCACCCGTGAGGGTGACAGTGTGTGTGTGGATCTCTTAAGGTCTGAGGTGATTGATGAGTGCATCCTTAAGGACCAGAGAACCACCTGTAGAATGTGAGATGCCTTGTAACCAGTAGAATCTTTCCATGTATGTGAGGTGAACTACTGACCAATAGTGTACTGCCATGTTATATACAGGAGTAGATAAAAGTGAAGCTGTTACTAAAAATAAAGTCCTTTGTCCTCAGTGAGCCTTCTGATCACACTGCAGCCTGAGTTGTCTCTGCCTCCTCTGACCACTGCTAAGCTAATCTACATTACCCCAATAAAGGGTGACCCCAATAAATGGTGACGCCCGACGTACCCCAATACCCACCCACACATCCCCCTGTGTAACATCACAGCCTTCCTCTTCCCAGCACTACATACTGCTCCATAAACCTTCTCTACCAGGCCTGGACTGAGATTCACCAAGAGAGAAAGGTGCTCAGCTGCTTCCCATGGGTAGCCTCAAACTTCTTCTGGTTGGTCTCATCCTGCCACAGTGTCTAATTCCTGCCACTCAGCTGGGACTGAGCTGACTGGCCCAGTCATTCCAGCTATGGGGTTTCTTAAGGACACCATATTGTAGATTGATGCCAGGAGTTTAGAAACATACTTTTGTTAGCTGAGAGTTATAATGATGCTTTAGGGAGAACATACTTTGAGTTGATGGTGATTTAGAGACCCTAAACTTTTCCCCAACAAAGAGAAGTAATAGATAGAAAGGAAGGCTATAGAAAAGAGACTTGTTGCACTGAATCCCATGTGCTTTAGACATAGGAATGAAGTACTTGTGGCCTTTCCACAAACCACAATTCCATTTCATACAGCTCATGAACACAATGTTTTTGGCATTATTAGGGACTGACGTGCGTTTCTGGTCCATCAAATGAGTCCGAGAGACTGATTCAGCCCTTGGAAAAGTTTTCTGATTTCTGCTTCAAGACAGTGAATAAAAAGCACCTGCCTTGCCCAAAACACTTCACCCCCATTGCCAGTAAATCCTTCTACAGCAGACATCAGCTCCAACTTGCGTCTTTTTGTGATTTTCTCATCTTTACACAGCATTGCCCCATAGACACTCCTGCCTTGCTGCTTTCCTAGTGCCTCTCCAGTGAGATTTGATCTGGTTGTTTATTGAACTTTGTCCAGTGTTTATTATTTAAGGAATTCACAAGATAGATGTGAACACTTCCAGCCTAACTGTTCTTTGAGTTACCAGGACAATTGTTTAACATGTCCCAGACTCCGTGGGGCTACTTGCCAATTTAAAGGGTTCCAGTGGGTGCCTGTTAACCTCTTTGAACATTAAAGTGAAGCAATTTCTATCTTTAGGTCCTAAATTTCCACAGAAGCTCTTCAGTCATGCCCACAGCCAGGCAACCTGCTGGCTGTGAGCAGTCTCAGAAAGTCAGCTCCCTTTCCTGTTTGTGATTTTGCCACTAATAGATGCTGATCTCCACACCTATTCACACTTAATTAGCTTGACTGGTTTATACAAACCTATGCTGACATCAGGATTGCTCACACACTGATCATCACAGCTATGAATAAAAGGATCCTGGCCCCTCATCTGCTTTTCATGCAACTGGGACCATGTGTCTCATCCCACCCTTTAACTGCATAAGCTGAGAGTCACAGAACTGTAGAATGGTTTGGGTTGGAAGGGACCTTAAAGACCGTTTAGTTTCAACTCCCCTGTCATAGGCAGATACCTTCCTCAAGATCAGCTTGCTCAGGTCCTGACAGCAATGACTCCTCAGTCTTTTATATGGTTGTTTTTTGACAGCCCTTCATATCCCCCTCAATCTCACCTTAAAATTATATGGTGAAGGCATTCCATGGATTGCCACCCAAACTAGTATATTTTCTACCACTGTTTCTCTGTCCTTTGGAGTCCCCAGTGATGTGGGTTTTCACGTAGACCACATGTAGGTATGTAATTCTCTGTCCCATGTGGGGATCTTCTTGCACATACCTTTATATGACTGCAATGATCCAGGAAGGATGGGGAGACACCTAAATTTTGCCCACACAAGGGCTCATGTCTGATCAGATGACGAAGGAAAGAGAAGGTCATGAAGGGTACACAGGCACTCGGCACTGCTCAGGTCCCTTTCGGGCCAAGCCCAAAAAGTGGCCTTCAGTGGTCTATTCAGTTTTCTGCTGCCTTTTACAGTGAATCAAAGTTCCATTTACCCACATATTTCAACAGCCTCATTTCTTGTTCCATTTTAAGCAACATCTGTGACATCAGTGAACACAGACCAAGGAGACACCCGATGTAAATGCTCCCAGAATGACAGGCAAGCACCCTGACACAACCCCCCACACAGTTGTATGTAGATACTACACGGTGAGGACTAAGTGAATTTTGGTCACTCCTAGGGAATTGTTCAGCATTGCTTGTACCTAACATGGTAGACTGCCAGAGTCACCCATGTAGTTCACAGCTTTCCCAAGCAGTAAGGACTTATGGGAGAAGGGAAAGGCAAATAAGCTGGCCAGGCTTGCCCATGAGCCATGGCATGAGCATTGCTGAGCTCTGGAGAAGGCACAGTTCCTTGACCATCAGTGTTTGTGTGTGAATGATACAGCATGGCAGGCTACATGGATACCTTCAACCCTGCCTTTTTGCACACCCAGCTGCAATCAGTATGTCACAAGAATCTGTAGACAGTCAAAAAATACAAAAACATGGTGTGGTTTTTTTCCTTTCTACAAGCCACCTGCTCCTTGTCAATGTGGAGCACAAGCCTTTGTGTAGAAAATCCAATAAACAAAACTGTAAAACATCTGTCCAGCAACTGGATTCCAGCCCATGGCAAAGAGTGAATCTGATCCATGACAAACAACTGGGAAGAGCATTTAATACTCACATTGTTCTTCACAGCCTGTATACAACTTCCTATCAAAACCCAAAAGAAGAGACTGTGAAAAAGGTAAAGGAATTCTGCACCACAGGAAGCTCAGGAACTAGAAGTGGGACATGGTGTTTGCCACAGTGTTATGATGACTGAATACTACAGGTGAGCAGCCCAGCTCTCTTCTTATTAAATTAAAATGCAAAATTTCTGAGGGGTTTAATGAGATTGGGAGCAAAAAACCCCATAGGACAACTTCACCTATGTGATAAAGACTCACTCTGAGTTGACAGAAAGCCTTGACTTAGTCTTTCAGTCAGAAGAGTTTTGAGTCCTGGTAGGCCAGGAGCTAAGCTTACAGCATTCAGGGCTAGATTTAGGGAGTTGCCATGTCAACACACCTCCACCGTTAGCAAGAACACCTCAGAGACTGGGATGTGAACTAGAAGCCCTATTTTTAAGTCTCCATATTCAAATTCAGCACAACACAGACCTCAGACTAAAATTCCCCTAAAACTGGAGAAATACTCCTTGCTTTACACAAAGTGAAATTTGGTCCACAATCCCATGACCACCTTGGGCCAATAAAGTTAAAAAAAAATGTCCTTTCTGCCGAGCAGCGGCAGGAACATCCTTCTTCCTTAGAAGAATATCAGTCCATGGAAAAGTAAATTCACTCAGATGTAACATTTCCAAGGGGGTGATTCTTCTCTCTCACTCTCAAAATGGGGGAAAGCTCTTTGCCAGTATGTAATTTCTTTCCTAATCACATTGCAGTGTCACATACCAGTGAGCTAAGGGCTCCCACAGCAGCGTTATTCTCCAGCATATGTGACTTTGTATAACATGTGCTTCGCTCGGCAGTCATCAGCAACAGAGAGCAAGAGCATACTTCTTCCTCTACGACATTATTAGGCATTAAGAGCACCACATAGCAGTGCATTTCAGCTTCTTTATTTTCTCCCAGTAAAAGCAGCTTGGCCACCTGGTGTGCTGCACACACAGTTAAATTCCAAATGTAATGTATTTTGCAGCGAAAGAGATTAGAAAGTGGCTGTAATGAATCTCATTACCAGTGTTTTTATATCCTCATCTAGTTGGAAGCAGAGATCATCCAGACCTAGGTACTGTACTTATTTAAAAGAATATCATCTACGTCTCAACCCTGTCATTACGAGACAAATTGTTTCCTTTGGCTTGATATTCTAGCCATGCTTTTCTCAGTTCTAAAACACATTAGCAACCAGATTTTCTAGACAACTGAAGGCCAGATTTCTGAGTGCTCAGCATCCACAACTGGGCTAGATTGTTTTACAAGTGTTTGATTCCCATTTAGACACCTAAAATAAGAGCCAGATTTTCAGACACGCTCAAAAGCCTCCAAGATCTTCCAAAAATCTGGACCTAGATTTACTCATGTAACTTGCCAAATTAGTGGAAATTAAAGAAGACAGCATCTCATCATGTTACTTGCTGCAATGATAAAAAAGCAATTTTACTGTTATATCCATTTCCAAGCTCCATGCACCATTTTAAAGACAGCTATTTGCTGGTCTCTTCAAACACAGGACAACACTTACAACTGTGACTTGTGTGTTAAAAAAATAAATCCAGATTTTCATATTATTCCTCATATCATTCTTCATATATGCTCCAAAGAAGAAAAAGATACAATGTAAGTTATATTGGGTCAATATTTCCAAGGCTGTTCGTGTACAGGCAGAAGGATATGGCCACAAAAGTTCAACCCAGAAAATGAACATTGGGAAAATAACTGCAGCTGATGGGTTAGAGGGAAGAGACCTCTGCATCTCTGAAAGCTGAATACACACATCCTGTCCTGGTCCACACCTGGGTTATGGCAGACAGGCCTCCCTTCCTTGGCAAGTATATTACTGTACAAACATATGCACTTACATCACTTTTTCATGCTATAAGTTTTTCATAAGACTGCAACTGAAATGCAAAGACCACCCATCCCTTTTGACCCCACGGCCGTGCCCTTTCTCAGCCTCACACTTCACAAACGTATGTGGGCCAGAACTGATTTTCCTGCCTCAGAAATGTTTCCAAAATTCCACAAATTTTTTGTATGAGCTCAACTGAAAGACTCAGGCCTGAAAACTATGGAGAGACTCAATCACCAATGAGTGCAAGAGACTCCTTTAACCAGTCCCAGCCAGACTGGGGACTGCTCAAAGCCTAAGTCTGAAACTCTGCCAGAGCTGCTCCACTTCTGTATAAGTAACTTAAAGTTTATTAGGCATTCGAATAAGATTTACTAGTTATCATCTGAGCGGTTGGAATAAACAGCACATTACAATTTCAGTGGAATAGACACATTCCCTTCTACATCTTCCTCAGCTGAACCTTCATATTTGTTGATTTATAAGCATTTGGATTTCAGATCAGCCACCTCCTGAGTTGTGCTTCTATTTATCCATTTATTTACTTAAACTTGTCTGATGTGACTGTTCTTGCATGTACTGTATCACATCTCAATACAGATTAACTCCTTCATTTATTCCAAACTCTTCAGTGCAAATACAAAAATTACAGAAGAAAATTGGGAGTTATCCACAGTGGATCTGCTGACTGGATGGGGACAAGTTCCTTGCAAATATCTTTTGCAAGGAAGTTTTGCCTGTTCTATATGTAAGTAATATATTTCAGTCTGAAGATATAGCAGATCAGGATGATAAAACTTGTTCTGTGGTCAAAACTCTGAAAAAAGACCAGGGATTAGTTCCCTGATCAGATGATACAGATTTTCTGTATGACCTTGGGCAAATTATTTTATGTTAATTTCTCAGATGAAGATAAAGTCACTTCTTTCCTCCTACTCTGTCTGATGGTATGGTGTAGCCTCTTCCTATTTGCTATAATGCCAAAAAATTAAATTTAGGACTTCAGCTCTACAGTATCTAAGAACAAAAGTATTTTAAGGAGAGCAGAGAAAAGGAGCCAGCCAAATGTACATGTGTATGTATGTATGTATGGCCAAACTTCGCAAACGAAGATTTGGGAAGGGCTCTCCCCAGGTGGGGGTACCATTAAGAAAATCTCAGTCATTTCAGGTGACAGATTCAGTGCCAAACAGTAACAATACTCAGATATATATTCTAAAGAGGGCTTTCAGGTTTCCCTAACATCCTGTTTTACCAAAACTGTCTCTGGAGCACCACCCTGCAAAGCCTAAGGGCAAAGATAGGCTTTGCAGATTGTTTGGAAACTAGCAAACAGGGAGAAGACCTGCTGGAAGATGCAAGGAAAAAGCCAGACGAGTAAATGCCATCATTTAGAGATAAACACAGAGTGCGTTTTGGTTTTGAATCAATGAGGTTTGGTAGGCACAAGTTACCCATCCCTGCTGCTATCCTTCATCTCTTTCTCCAGTCTCTCAGCATTCTAAGTCAGCGTATCTGGATGTGAAGCACTCCCCATCTGAACGGGCCATTCATCTTCTGACACCTCACTGGTAGAGCATGTGAAATGTCGAGAGTTTGGACACTGCCAGAGTGAGAGATTCCTTGATGCAATTAGAGGGGTGAAGAACACATAAATCTCAGATTTAAATGACTCCATCCAAGCAGCCTCCACGCATGGCCCCCTCCCTCTTCCGTGGCAGAGTGGGCTCAGCACCATCGTAACGAGCCCCGGACCCAATGGAGGAGCTGGTGTTTAGACTTAGGTGTGAGCATGGAGAAGGAAGCTTCCAGAGTGCAGCCTTTCTTAACAGGCTGTGGTTGAGGAGACAGTGATGGGTTGCTCTGGCAGGTGAGGCAGACCTGATGAAACAGCCCGGGGAAGCAGAGTGAGGAGCAGAGGGGAGATGAAACAGCAATATCTGAATAAAACCAATGTCAGGGAGGCGGTCATGCTGATATAATATCAGCAATGAGAGGGAGAACGTAACAAAAAGTACATGGTAAATTAAACACCAAGGCTGTTAAAGGTCCAGTTATTTTCCAGCTAGTTGCCTTCTGATTGTTCGTTAAAGTACAATATCCAGCCCTAAAAAACAGCAGTGAAAGTTCACTCATTTTTCCTGTTAGCAAGTGGTCACAGGATCTGGAGACAACCTGGCTCCCCTGATCTTGACTCACTGCAGTGGTGTCTTGGCCATTAATATTCATATAAAAACTAATGGTGCAGAATTGGGTGTTTGCATTTGTCCTTCCTGCTGTTTCCTACACTTGAATGTGGGCAGTGCTCTCATTTTCCATGAGAGAGACACATGACTTGGTACTGTGCTCAAGCCCCCCTAGAGACCAGTCAATAACCCTCTTTTCCATTAAAAAACAAAGCAAATAAAATAATGCATTCCTCAGAGGTGAGGACTGAAGCATTACCACCAAGTCAAAAACACCAGAGGACAAGGAAAAAGAACTGATTTCTGTTTGGTAGAAACCTTAAGATTTTTGTGCCAGAGTCCTGATTGTGGCAGTACTGAGCATGATGTTTTTAGCAATTTCTGAGTCATCAATCCTGGCTCTCCCAGCAGGAGAGGAAAGGCGATGTACAAGCAGCAGTGTCCTAAAACACCATATTTTCAGAAAAATTAAAAAGAATAGGAGAGTCTGTGGTGGCTTAGGAGAATGCTTGCAAATGCTGCTATCTCTTTTTTGGTCCTTAACCCATTCAGTCCCCATGGAGGCAGCCTTGGCTTCAGCCCCAGGATTAGCAGGGTACTGAGTCCCCAGCACCCACGCCGCCATGGGCCTGCAGGCAAGGAGATGTCAACCTCAGCAGGCTCAGCAGAGCACTGCTGGGTCCCTTGTGCTGCCCACATCTGGAACCAGGGATGGCAACTTGAAATCCCATTAGGCTGAGTGTGACCCAAGGCTTATAAGGAAGGCCAAAATCCCTGGCTGCACTCCCAACCCACTGTCAGTAAAGTTGTGATTGTGGCAAAGATGACTTTCCTAAACATGCCAAACCCCTGAGACTCATGCCTTGGTCTGTAGGACCTGTCAATAACTTATGTGCAAACGGTGCAGAGACTTCCCAGCTGCATGTCCAGACAGGTACAGAGGGTACAGGATGCCCCACACACAGGTGGGGTCTCTAACAGCATCTGCAGCAGGGTTCCCTCCTGGTAGGGACCTGCCTTGGCTGCAGACATGACTCTGCGCCTTTAGTGCCATCGCTGAAGGACTGTGACATCCTCCCACAGCCATGGTCCCAGTAACAGGGATGGGTTGAAACACCGGAGCTGAGGCGCTGGTCCCAAAATCCCTGAAACCTGCTGCGTGGGCACAGCAAGACAAGCTCACAGCCTCCCAGAACGTCGGCACTTCTCTGCCCCTGCAGATATCACTCCACCTCCGAGGATGGTGAGGGGGAGAAGCAATCAGCCAGAGATGCAGGCTGGCTGAAGGTAAGCTAGTGGTGCCCTGTGCTAGCCTTGAAATACGGGGCGCTGTCGTCTTCATTCATGCCTGGCAGCAAATCTCTGCCATGTTTGCCCCTGCTCGTCGCTCTCACAGAGAGGACTTTTGGGGCAGGGACTTGTTCCCTGGTTGGCGTTGATTCATCTGCCGTGCAGTGTTGCAGGGCTGCGGTAGTTGGCAGAAAGCTCCCACACTGATTTTTGTCAAGAGAGCCGGGCAATAATGGAACGACACCTCGCCATGTTTGCAAACAAACACTGCCTCCCTTCCTGTTTAACACCATCTGCCACCCAACCCGATTTTCCTGCCCCCATCCCTTCCCAAAAATGACAGCCAGAGACAACTCCAAAAAGCAGCTGCTAAGCCAAACCATGCTCTTTTGTGCTCAATTTTGAAAGGTGCTGGCAAGGAGGCTGCAGTCCCACGCACAGCACACACCTCACTCCATGTTTGTGGCTGAGCAACTGACTGGGATGGGGGTTTCTTTATTGCCTCTGCAAGCACAAACCAGCTCAATGTGGGTTTGGTCTTCCACTGCGTGATCTTCCTGACCTCTCTGCTCAGTGGTAGGAGCTGGTGTAGACACAGAAATGGAAGGAAGAAGAGAATCCACTTCGCTCCACATCTCCATCAACAGATAAGCTCACCTTTTCCATGCGCTTCCTCTATGTATGTTTGTAGGCTCCAAACCTGAGCTGATCAGGTTATGGCATGCATCTGGCACCCACACCATCACAAACATTTCCCCAGGGCTGCCATGCCAACTGATGGGCCTCCAGGGAGCAGATAAAAGACTTCCAGATGAGACCAGCTTTTCTCTTTTGCTCTCCTTGAAGCAAAGAAAACGGAGTTAAAGGAAATAACTTCATATAGCCAAGGAACAAATTTACCAAAAAAGACCAGAATCCTCAGGGCATCAACGTAGGTGGGGAAAAAATGATTCCTTGAGCAAAGAGACTGTTTGGTTGAAGAAAACCAAACACTCTGCTCACAGCACTGCAGGTGGGAACCTGCTGCCTTATTTATCACAGAGCTGCAGAAAAGAGAAAATGAGGGTGTTGCATTCTACAATGCTCTGGTTAAGATATTAACACTTCTGTGACATCTATATTACATTAACAACCAAGACTGTTAACTAGAGTTCATGTGCATTACTTTAAAAGCAGACACTCTTTCTTGTCACCTATTTCATACATGTTCTCCATAGCATTCCTGTCCTCTCCTTCACATGGCAGAGGTGACCCCCTTGATGAGACAAGAGATTTAGAAGGTGTCCCTATCTTGGACCCAAGTGGTGCACACATATCTCATGGTCTTATGCAAGAGATGCCAAAGGTCCAATGTTTAAACATCTTCTGGTAGACCCACTGTTCTGAAAAAATCCTAAGACTCACACACCACTTGGAATCATAGAATGTTGGAAGGGACTTTAAAGATCATCTAATTCCAACCTCCCCACCATGGGCAGGGTCACCTTTCACTAGACCAGGTTTCTCAGAGCCCCATTTGAACTGACCTTGAATACTTCCAGTGATGCAGCATCCACAACTTCTCTGGAAAATGCCCTTGTCACTGATGTGAAGATGAAGCCTTCTGTCCACCCTCCAGTAGCCTTCACATTATGTACCAAAATATCACAGGATGCCAGACTGATGATCTTTGCAGTAGTCAAAATGGAAAGCATTTCCCATGACCTCATAGGTTTTGGATTTCTTATAATTCTTTCTTACTTTTTCCCCTGGTACCAAGTTCACCTCAGGTTTTCTTGCAAGGAATCTAAAGGAATTTAAATATTTGAGAGCAACTATGATAATAACTTTTACCCAACTTAAGGATGTTTCCTAAATTAGTTGCCTCCCAGGTGGCTGGCCTATTTAAAGGCCATGAGTGAACTGCTGTAAGATAAATTCTCTCCCTGCCCACCAGGTACTCCAGGAAACACACTTCTGATGTTACAACACTTCTGGTTTTACAAGAGAGTGGGTATTCGGTTATGAAGTTCTTCTGCACCCAGTGACTGAAATAACTTCTCTTGCATTTGAGGGCATCACCTATTCTTGCCATAAAACACAGGCTCCCTTTCAGTGATGTTGTATTTGCTCTTTGGTGTCCTCCAAGACTTCTCATTGCCTATATTGCTCTCCTGGTAATCTGATACACACTATGTTCATCTATCCCTGTCTGCAGAGATTGCTACTACACACCGACTCCATCCACCCCTGCCCTGCCCTGACTGCTCACGTGCCAGGGACGGGATGTTTGTTTCCTCTGGACACTTGATTCACTGTGGCTTTGTGCTCGACTGCTGCAGAGGAGACTTATTTTTCTAGTTCAAATACAGAGACTCAAAGTGCAAACCAGGCAGATAAGAACAGCTGTGAATGATGCCCTCTTTCTCCCCCACCCCTCCTCAATTCTCCCTCCAAGGGCATGGGATGCTAACCCTACAGGCAGCTATTTTGGCATGAGCCCATCCTCTGCATTAATCCTTGTTTTACTCCCTTCTAAATGTCCTAACCCTTTGTATACACCTGAACATATTTTCACAGAGAAGTAGTATATCTGCAGGCTCTGGTTGACATTTTCCTTCTAATTCTTGCAAACAATCTCTATCTGACAAGTTTTTGTTTTGACCTATGTGTTTAGGACAAATCCATATTTTATCTCTGCATTTGTTTTTAGAGAAACAAACCAAGAGTCTGTCACCAGAAGGAATCCTCCAAAGCAAGTCCACACATCAGTGTGGCACTCAGCAGTGAGTTCAGTCCTTTTGCCCTTTTTGGATGTATATTCACTGATGTGTGTTGTGTGTGCTTTTCTGGACACTGTCAGGCAGCTGAACTTTACATTTACACCACAAAGTCTGTCATTGCCTTTTAGAAAACATACATTGCTTTCATCTTCCACCTCATCCAAATAAAAACTCTGTTCCTTTCCTTTGCCTCTGGGTTAAATAGTGGATTTGAGAGGCTGTTTTTGAGAACTGCCATTGCTTTTTTTCATCTGTACATCCCATCCTAAAGCATGTATGACCCTAGGCTACCTCATATGCAAATTTTGTTGCAAAACAAGCTGCTCTTTCATTGAGTTTTTCCATTGGTCAGCTTTGTTGCTTTGGGTATTTATAAATACCCATCTTTTCAGCCTTTCACAGTTTCCTCCTTTTCTGCTGCTAATAGCACTGTTCTGGGCCAGGTGAAGTTCTTGTCCACCAGCAATCACTGATGGTTTATGGCACTCATAATGATGAAATTCCATCTGTCTCACAGCAGATCCCTCAGGAGGTTGCTAATCAAACAACATTCAATTAGCCCCTCCAGCTCTGCCACATATTCAGCTACATCATCTCCTCGTCCTATGAAACTCAAAGGAGCTGACCAAATTGCTTGGCTGTGGTGCACAATGCTCTGTTACATCTTCTGCAGTTCTCCCAAGCATTTATCTCCTCCTTTCTGAGGTTGTAATAAACTCCTGAAACGTGAGTAGGTTTCATTGCTACAGAAATCAATTTTTGCTTGGTATCTCTTGGTTCTTATCTATAATCTGCTCTGAAAAAAACAGCAGCCCAACTATCTACTATATTGCTTGCAATCCTCATTTTCTTCATTAAGGGCTTCCATTTTGTCCAAGAAATTTTCAGTTCCAGGTTTTTTTTACAAAGGTCTTCTCAAGTCCCAGCAAACTCTACTCAAACTGGGAACTTGCTTTGTTTAACCTGTTGCTTTGTATAACTTGTTGAATTTCTCCATGAACTCCTATTCACAAAACAAAGGGAAATTAGGGCTGGATACAAAGAGCATCAGGAAACTCTGCTTAAACCATTTTGTCTTCATTAACATACCCTTCACTGCTGTCTTCAGAGACCTGCTGCAGTGATTTTTAGTAAGGGGACTCAGAAATGCTTGGAGGTAGAATTAAGCCCTCTAGTACCACTGGGGCAGAGGCACATGGATTTGGGGGAACTACAGCCACACTGTGCCTTCAGTAGTGGACAGACGGTGTGTGTTAGTTAGGATGTCAATTGAATGTATTCTAGGAGCATTTGGTTTGAATTAGCCAAAAAGACGTGTCTGACTTGCAGTAATTGATGAGAGCTGAAATGCCATGATAAGATCTGGAGTTAGAGGATACAACCTGTGCTCTTACCCACAACACTGCTGGAGTCTGAAAGGACTTTGTCAAACCTGTTAAGTGAACATGATGAAGCTAACACAATGGAAAGAGATGTCCTTCCCACACACCCAGAAAAACCGTTTAAAAAGTCAGGTAACCACAGACTTTGCATCCAAACTTTTGAGTAGTTTTTCCAAGCCTGCAGATAAAGGTTCAGAGCACATCCAGACACTTGTGGCTGTGTTTTATCTTATGCAAACCTATTCACCCATCGCTGGCTTTCAGTGAATGACCTTCCATAACCTACATGCTGGGTTTGGTTTGGAAGCAATGTCCCTTGCAAGGAGCTTCACAAGCATCTTTCCTGTCTTGCATGAAGTAGTGCAACAGCATGGCTCCTGCTGGCAGCAGGAGCTGGGCAAACTGCATTGCATGCACAAAACCCACTCTATTGTCAACAGTGCCTTATCTTGTGTTGCACATCATTATCAATAAGAGGAATTATCAGGAAATACTCAGGTCTGTGTGCCTTGTCTAGACAGCAGGTTACTCTTAAATGTTTGAAGGCTGGGACTCCTTATTGGTACAGCTTCTGTTTCTAATGGCTGACAAGGATGGACAGATTTAATGAAGCATAGAAGTGTGACCAGGCAGAGCAGGGTCCATCCCACTCCCCTGCTGAGGGCTTCTGTGGTCCTGATCAGTGACATATGTTCTCCCTGGCACAGACAGCCATCAGAAAAAAACAAACACAATATTTCCTTCCTCCAATGCCTCCCTTTCATGTTCAGCTTAAGGCACTTCAGGCAATGGTCTACTTCTTACCTTGTTTTTGCAGTGCTGCCATTATTGCAGAACCCTGTCTCTCTTCAGCTGTCTAGACATGCCCATAGTGCAAATATTAAGCAGCACTGACAGCTGAAAGCCTGCTTCTATCTTATTTCCTTAGATGTCAGCAAACAATGTCATGGCATCAGGGATGATACACCATGGCCCAACATAACAGCAGTGACACAACACAGTGAAATCAAGACATGACAGAAATTCAAGGCATACACACATCTACTCCTGAACCTCTTTGCAGCTGGCAGGGAGACACAGGAATAGACCCTGCAAAGCACATCACATGTTGCTGGAGTTTCACAGCCTCCAGCTGAGGAACCAACAAAACCTGCATCCTGGCCAGGTTCTGCCTTCATTTTTAAACTACTGTGAGGCAGCACCAGAACAGAATCAGAGGTCAGATCATTAGACAGAAGGATATATGAAGCTCTTTATTTCTAGGTCACCATTTCCAGATGATTCTTGTGCACGTCAGTAGTAGGTAAGTGCCATTGTCGCTTGACTGCCATTGTGAATTGAAACAACAGTAGACTTTGTCACCACCAGAGAGGCTTGATGCCTGAGGGAGGGACTTACAGGCCCTGGTGCATCCTTACTGAGGTGATGATTGCTAATCTGCTCTTAGTGCTTCAGATAGCTACACAAAAACAGACTCAGAGCTCAGTATGGCTCTTTCGAATCTGTCTTGCCCTTTGCCCAGGTCCTCTCTGATGTGCATGCACCTCACATGGGTGAAGAGACAGGATCACAGCATCCCCACTGCCTCCCAGGCAGCCTGTGCTGCTGCCAGCAATGCTATACCTTCTGCTACTGAGGCTGTTTTTCTTCTGCAGATCAATAGAGAATTTTAGGTCCATCTCATCCTCATTGCACTAAACAAGTGGTACTTCAATACTACAATGACAACTTCCTAAAATACTCCAAGATAGGCAGGTAAAACCTCATGAGTTAGACTGGAGTGGGGCAGAGGAATTACACTCATCCTAAACACTATACTCTTTAAAGGTGACCTGTCCCAGTCCCAGAAATGCAGAGCTTTCCTCTGTCAGAGACTTGTAGCCTTTGCCATGTACAAGGTGCAAGCAAGTGGTCAAGGCTGAATTTGGCTTCTTGTCTTCTTAATCAGCACCTCAGAAGATGAAGGTAAGTCCTTGTCCACACAGCAGGCAGGAAAAGAGTCTTTCAGATAGCCTTGCATTTGGACACCCTCTGCCAAACACAGACTTTCTGTCACAGAGAGCTCCTCCTTGAAAAGAAATGTGTCCATGACCATTTTGGAGCAATCTGACCTTTTTCATGGAGATATATGCCTCCCTGTCAATGGCTCATAAATGGATGAACAGCTCAGCTCTTTTTAATAGAGTTAGGCACAGGGTAATAATAGACTTGTGCAGCTCTCTCTCTTTGCTTAATTCATCTTTCTACAAATCATTAACATTGTTGGAATAACTGCTATCATTAGCTTGGATTCCTCCTCACAGCAGCCAAGGGCAGCATTGCAGTGAACAGAACATGGAAAATGGGATTCCCCACTCCTGTTTGCAAAACAGATACTCAGGGCAGGGCTTTTTATTCTCCTGGCAAAGGGGGGAAGGTGCTGAATAAAACAGACTGAACCCCTTTCCTTCTCCACCAAAGAGTAAATCGCAGGAATCAGTTGAGACACAACATAGCCTTCAGCACAAAGGTTGTAGCCTAAACACAGCACAGGTAAAAGCCATGCAAGCCTCTCCTACATCTTCCAAGATGCTCCTAATCCACGTGAATGCACCTGTATTCTCCACATGCAAGCAAACAATGCCCTCCTGCTGCCACAGTTCCCATGGGGATGGTGCTCACCAACCAGTAATGGTAAAACTGCTCCCTTTGTGCTCATTGTCATGATTTCTGAGCCAAGCCAAGCCAAGTGCATATCAGGCTTCAGTGTACAGCATGGTCACAACACTGATGCCCCTTTACAGCATCAAGCAGGTTTAATGCCAGGTTGATATTCCTTTTGAAGAGTTGGCAGCTGCTGGAAGCTGAACAGAGCCTTGCTGCTGTGTGGCAAGGTGATTCCAGTGCTGGTCTGAGCTAAATTCACAGTGGGCATAGCCTGGTGCTGAATCAAAGCAGCCTGCTCCTGGCACTGTTCTGGGCAACCTGCTTGCCTGGCATGGTGGAGGGAGATCTGCTTGCTGCTTCTGCCAGCCACAGGGGCATCATGGAGAAGGAAGCAAAAACCTCTGGGTGCATTTCTTGGTATGTGCTTTCATTCAGCAGCAAAACAACAAAAAGCCCAATCCTGTGGTTCCTCAGACCCCAAATTATTAAACAAACCCATAGGAGTGGGTAAGGCTTAGCCCTAAAGAGTTCTGGGCCTCATCCTGTGGTTGGGAACTGCACATGTATCTGATTAGCATTGTGGGATCATCTTTTAATTAAGTTTACTGTGTTTGGTTTATGAGCACAGCGGTCTGGACCTGATGACAGCAGTACACAGGATGGGGTTGGTGGCTATTTATGTGTGTTGGGGCACGATGCACGCTCCCCTTTCATGTGCACAGCCCTAAATGATATCTCTGGGATTGCACATATGCAACCAAGAACAGCAATTGGCCTGGGCTCGGGAGTGTTGTGTGACTCTTCCAGTAATCTGAAATGGTCATTTCCTAGCAGTCTGTTTGTTTCTGTGTCAAGGGAAATAATCTAATTTGAGCGCTGTAAAATTTACAATTATTGTGCAACAATTTTAATGAGGCAGAGAGGAAGGGGGGTGATCAGGGGAACATTGGGATAAATTGATGTGGTGTGAAGGTGAAAGTAAGGCAAAGCCTCTCCCCAGAAATCTAAAACCAAAATCCACCACTCCCTAAACAGTGTTGCCATGTCTAGTTAGCAAAGGCTCACATGTGACTGCAGTCCTCCCATACACCATGAGTAGTTATGCAGAGATGAGACATCTAAAGCATGAGGCTTAAAGACATCCATATCTTTGCAGTGCAAGTTGACCTGGAGTTTGCTGCTTTGACACAAGTTTTTTTGGTGAAGTGTCTGAGCTAGATTACGTCTACTATCAAACCAGCCAGACAATTGAGAGCCAAAGGGTCCTGAGCCAGGCTTGTGCACATTTTGTTCTCTCATAAAAGGTCTCCATGGTGAGTCCTGTCTCTCCTTCATTCAACCCATACCAGTATTATAAATTTTCAGTCCAGTGGTTCCAGTTTGGTGACAGTGCAGAATTGAGGCCATGTCCAGGTCTGTAATAGGACTGGCCCAGAGAGCAGAACCCACCCAGCCATTAGCACTGACTGGTTCAAGGCACAGTTCTTGGATAGGGAAAGTGGCTTGAGATTGTAGAGGCTTCCACAGTAACAAATATCCTCAAGACTTTGCTCACAGGGAAGTATTCAAGGATCTAGACAAGATTTTGACTCTTTGGTCGTAAAGTTCCACTCTACTTATTGCTTCATGTGCAAAATACCAGGGAGTTCTGTTGTGATTTTGAAGTAGAGAAACAGATATGGTGGTAGCAGCACAGCCCCAGAGGTCTGCTGTACTCCTTTGAGGTGAAAAAACAACTTGCAGATCTCTCTGTTATGGGGTAACACAACAGACCCACCTCAGTGAACATCCTTGTGACAGGCAGCTGGGATGAGAAGAGGATGGAGTGCTCTGTCCTTGGCAAGACAAGGAAAAACCTGAGTGTCAGGATTTGACTGGGCCTTCTCCCTGCTGTTGTGTTGAGTGAAAGTATTGCAGAGGGGTTGATTGGACCAGTGACTCTCAGAGTTTTGGGGAAGCCAACACTGTGGCACTCAGTCCTATTTTCCTCTGAGAAGGAGTTTTGCTGGCTGCATTTCTGAGAAGAGCTCTGGATTCTTCATCATCATTCAACCACTGGTAGACATGTACAATGTGGGCAAAGATCCATGAGCACCACCAAAATGTTCCAAGGTAGATTCTCTGGGTCTTCATTTCTGTTGACAGTTTGATGAAGGAGAGGATGAAGTTGCCTGCAGAGGGTATTGAATGGTTCTGCTCATGTTTCCCCCATATTTTCTGTTCATACTCCTGGGGGAAGTCTTCTCTCTGTTCTGGCATTGCAAACAGCTTGAACAAGCACATCTTTCTCTAACCATTCAAGTTTATCACTTTCTGCTGCCCAGGCTGTTCTTGGTGGACATTTCCCAGTTCCTCCTGTCCCCTTCTGGGTGTCAGACAAAAGGGGAACCACATCTCAACCACAACTGGGCTTTGTATCTTGTTTTAAGCACTTCCCTAGAGGACACTTCACATTTCTGTCTGAGCCATTTTATTTTGATCACACAAGCAGCACTCAAGCTGATGCACAGAAAGAGCCCTAGAGGGAAGTTCTTCAGGAGTAGGTAAGAGCCAATATGTAAAGTGGTTAATGAACTTGTCACAGACAGCAGTGCATTCAGTTACCTCCACCAGAAGTGGCCAGAACCAAGCACACACTCCTCTTAAGCAGAAAGGACCTGCAAGCCTGTTTCTGCCCCAGGGCCACAAGCACTGAGAGCAGGCAGGGCCAAAAGGAAAATCATATCTCAGAAACCAGAGGCAAGTCAGACCATTAAAGGAAATTCCCCTAATATTTAGGGGCAGCAGTAGGCAAAAAGCCTCAGGACATGTTCCACCTCCCTTTGCAAGGTCAGGCCATTCACCTTGGTTCTTTTGCAGTCTCTTCCAAAGCTTCTGGAACAAAAAAGTACCAGTCCCAAAGAACAGGAAAGTGGGGCTCTAAAAGATAAAAGTCAGCTTTGGTAGTAGGAGGATGGGGAGAATAAGAAACAGTTCTCCATTACTCTTTTGGGCAGTCCAGGTTAAGGTAACAGTATTCCCTTGATAGCAGCAGGTCGGCAAGGACTGTACAATTTTAATAGATATTATATAGCTCACAGGACAAACTCAAAAGTCTGCAGGAGAATGGTGCTTGGCACTGTGTGAAATTCAGCTGCAGCACACTGCACCACAGGAATCCATGGCATCTTGACGGAGGATGAGAGCTCAGAAAGATGCAGAAAAGGGAAAAGCCACTTAAACAGAGCTCAGACTATCCAGATGTGCCATAAACTTTATTAAAGCATAAATTTTGACATTGAGTGTAGTGGAAGAGAAAGACACAAACCTGCACCAGACAGGGCACCTGACAATGTATAACTAAGGAAAATGAGATATGAACATGGCTAGGGGAAAAGTCATCTTCTGGTTGCCACAGGTCTCTTCAACTGACCCCTTCAATGCCTGATTGTGGCCACTTACTGCTGTCCTAGGCTAGCAGAGCCTCTTTTCACCATCATACCTCCATGGGGGTCAGCACATTATAAACTCCAATAATAAAACAGAAGACAATGCTGATGGGGCCATGAGCCAGAGGCCAAGTGTTACTTTTATGGAGTGATCTGGAAAAAAGATCTGGTCTATAGGTTCATGTTTTCATAACACTGTAGTGTGAAAACACTGAGACAACTCATCTGTCAGCCCAGAGAAGAGCATGATGTTGAGATAAAATAGATATGAGAAAAGGAGGCTCTTGACATTTGCAATATGCATTCCCATAAAGAAGACAAGCACAAAAAAAAATACAAAATAGAAAGCAATTATGTCACCAGCTCCAAGTACTAGGTAAAAATGAAAGAGAAAACTTTTCTAGGGGTTCAGGTTACTTGGAGTGTGAAGAAAATGCAAAATTCACCCAAAGCTCATTTTTCTTACTTCAAAATCCACAGGATCTCTTGACCCAGGACACCATTCCTTTGTTTACCCACTTGACCTGACCATTCACAGCACAGGGATGAATGGTGAGAGCCTCTGTTGCAACAGCATGAGCAGATACACCATGTACCTTCCTCTTTCCTCATTTTCCTCCCTTCATAAGTAAATATATACCAGGAAATCGTTGCTGCTCAAAAAGTGTCAGTGGATGGAGCTTTAGGTTTCCATGTTGTTAATGTACAATGAGACTAAATGAAGAACCCCATCTCAGCATCGTGCTTATTTCAACATGTTATTCTTTTAGGCTTTCAGTCTCCTCCACAGAAATGATAAGCCATGGAAACATGTAAAAGATGGACTCGAGACAAAGAACAAGGACAGGGCAAATCAAGCTAATTTAATTTACTTGCTTAATTACATTTCATATCTCATTCATTTGAGATATAGAGATGAGTAAAATTCATACGGACACAGACATTGAAAAGCCAAAAATAAAGCCATGAGCAGTTTCATCTTTGAGTTTGCAGAAAATGAATGTGAGAAAAGGAGAGAGAGAATGTGTTAGCTAGCAGATGCTGCAAGAGGACAGGGAAAATACAGTTTGTTCCTCCTGTAATATCTCTGACCTCATCTTTCCCTTTTCCACACTCTTCCATAATTATTTTTGTCATCTTGGATCTACCACTACATTTTCCCCATTCTTGTTTTTGTTTTGCCCCAGAATCAAACCTTCTTTGAAAGCATGTTCCCCAGGCCACATTCTTGTGGCCCATTGAAGTACTTCAAGTGGATGACCAAAAGGAGGCATAAATGACTTTTACTTACTCCAGCTACAATCCAAATCTATCAGAAGTAGAGTTTCTCTGACTTAGACATGTGATCCTAAGGAACAGTTCCAACAGGCAGGATTTCCTAATTTTTCTTCCTGAAGTGAATGGCATAAAAACCCCCAGAGATCTGCCAGTTCTGTGCCACCCAGAGCTTCAAATCCTAATTTTATTGCTGTGTTGTATCTCAAGAGCAGCTGGGAACAGTTGAGAATCTGGGCCTCTATCTTCACACATCCAAATCTGTCTTTAAATCTCACTTCTTCAAACAATCTCTCCTTACTTTTTTCAGCACTGACAAGTTCCAGGTGCCCCCATACTCTTCTCCAGTGTATGCTTATCATCATCTTCAGAGTTGTTCTTACTTTGGAAATGGATTAATCCTCATCTGCAGGTACACAAAGCAATAAACATGGCCATAAGATTATATTCTTCAAACTATTAGCCAGTGGCTAGATGTGAAGCTTCACAGATGTAGATTGGCACTTTATTTCAGCTCCATGAAGTCCTGCACTCTTGTAGAACTACAAAATTGTCACCTGGATGAGTCTCCAGTGCTTGTGACTGCTAAGGAAAGCCTGAATAAAGCAGTGGCAAGCTCATCCAGAGTCATAACCCAGCACCAACAGATAACAGGGTGCCTAAAACCTCATAAGGGCTTCTGCCCCTCCTCTGCCACCAATGAAGTATTGCCTCTCATGTCTGACAAGAGAGGTACATCCTTTCTGCCTTCCATTTTTTACTCCTGACTTTCACAGACTACATCTTCATGTGCTTTTCATCCCTATATGAATCTTATGATAAGCATCCACATCTGACCTACCAAAAAAACCCCAAAAACCCTTAGACAATTCAGTCTGGTCTAAGCACTTTATAGTCTGATTATGAGTATAAGAGAGTTCTAATGTAGGGCACGAGATGCCAGTGGCTTCTTGCACCAGGGCATAGGCCCTGAACTGTTTTATTTATGAGCAAAGACATAAATATTATGTCTTTAATCACTGTCGTTTTTGCTTCTCAGCATCTCAAACAATTGCATGCAATTTCCTTCACCCACTCACTCTTCCCGGTCTCAGCATTGTCACAATGAGAACTTACACTTGATGCCGTCTCAAAATACAGGAAAAAAGCAGCACATTATTACCAAGTTACTGAAGAATAGAAGTCAACAAATAAAATAATTAACTGACAGGAATCTTCGCAGACCAGTATCTGATCAGAGCTCTCAAAGAAGTGAGCAACTAATTGCAAATCATCTTTGGCCTGGGTTAACACTGTTTGGTCCAGTCACCACTTAACAGCCATCTGAGTGAGATCTGTGTCCAAAGCTTGCTGGGGGAGATTCTCCTGACCTAGTGCTAGCACTGGCAGTGTGGATGTTTCCACTGGAGCTGAACAACCTGACTTCTCTGTACCCATGCAGAGAAACAGACACTTTTATTGTGCAGTTCAGCTCATCCTAAACCAGACAGCTTTAGGGACAGATAAATCACACCCATTTCTACACTGGCTGTAGAAGAGACCACTGGTTACCAGCTCAACCGGACCCCCCAATCTCACTGGTAGAGCTGCATGTGTCTCCTCTGCCTGGTCCCATCAGCATAAACTCCTCTCCTTTGGTGAAAAACTGCCATCACAGCCAGGGCCACAGATGTTGCCTCAATGGTGGCTACTCCAGGGTGCCAGGGAGGGAGCACAAGAGAGGCACACTGCAGTGCAAACCCGTGTCTGTGCTCTGACCATCATCCTAACACCCATGCCTGGGAAATTCCACAAAATATGGGATCAATGTCTTCAAGCATGCTCTGTAAGAAGTACCCTGGCATTTATCTTCAGGTAGGCCTGGGCTGCAAAGTTATTTGGCATTTCCCCAGCAGGCTCTTGAACAAACAGAATTCATAGACACATTGAATTTACCTTTTTCCTGTCCAGGTCTAGCACCATTAAACACACTGAGAAGACTTTCAATACCATCCAAAAGGAAACCATATCCTTGAAAATGGTCCTCACACAGTTTATGTTGAAGCAGACTACATAAATATCATCTTTATGCCTCGTTCCTACAAAAACAATAAGTATTGAGAGCTTTGTGGTTTACCTAGGAGGCAAAGCCAGGTCCAGGCAGCACACAGAAGGCTGTCAGGCAGGAGGTGGATATGGTTACAGGAACAGTCTTTTCTAGATCTGGCCACTGAGGCTGGTGAAAAAGGCTTCTGTGAGTGAAGGAGGTTTCCACACAGGTTACACACGACAGGCAGGCAAATGCCAAGGGAGGCTGAATGCTGCATGATTTCACAGCGTGGGTGAGCCACAGGTGCAAAACCAATGACTCTTTGGTGAAAATGGGGGAAATCACATTAATTTTCAAGTCCGATTATGCTTCCCTATCCTCCTTTGTGGAAGACTCTTGATTTTTCAACAGAAATTTAGAGATTTGACAAAGTCTTTAGAAATTTTCATTTTCCATCTAGAAATGCTGTAGTGTCTCCTGGACCTGTCTTGGATTTATTCCACACTCCTATCACTGTCATCATTACCTACAGACCAGCTGGATTACATCCTGTATGACAAATGTGAGCTATCTTTTGGGAACCCTTGTTTGCAGTACAAACAGACACCACCACAGGTACTTAGGCCTTAGAGGGCAGTGGATGAAGTAGACACTAATTTCCACAGGTGTCTCCAGTTTTTACCTTTCTGCCAGTGTCTTTTTGTGTAGGACTATTTGAAAGCAAGAGGCACTTCTCATGTTAAGCAATGAAAGATTTGGAAGACCTCTAAAATCGTCTTTATTCCCATGTCACACCTTGTATCCATCTGGAAACACTGACCTACTGTATCCATGAACAACTGTATCCTTATGCGCACCACTTGGTGAAAGGGCAGTTCGAGCTGCTGACTGCTCCCTGGGCAAAACTCATAGTCAGGTACAGGAGTCCTCAACCCCTTCTTATACATATTTAGAAACAAGACTACAAATGATCAAGTCATACTTGCCAGTAGGCACTTAGGAACTATAACCTTGGGCTCTGGCTGAACACTAAAGCCAACCAAGCTACATTTACAGTATTTCCTTCCTATCCTACGTGTTTCAGCCATAATAAAAATAAATAAATAAAAAGGGCATCAAACCACAGCTAAGTTGTAAAATCTGACCATCTGCAGGATAGCTGGTGGAAAACCATTTTTACTTTGCCTTGAGAGGCATTTTTCCAATGCTGTCAAACAGCTATCACCGAAGACCACTAGATTATTTACTAGCCCAACATCTGTCAAGAAATAATTAGGTTGTTAAAGGGAGATTGTTAGTTACCAGCATTAGGTGTCCATTAACATTAATTGAACTCCTCAGAATTATTTAGGAGAAAAGTCTGGCCCCATTGAAGTTAATGGGAGCTTTTCAATTAACTCTTGACTGACTTCATGGATTTGACTCCCGGCAGATAGAAAAGTGATGGGTTTCTGTTCAAGCCATAGATCCATGAATGGTGACATCTGCTACAGGGACACTGCCTCAGAGAGGCTACACATAGAGGGAGTATTTTAAACAACCCATGTACTTTGGGGTACTCAGTAAAATCTTATCCTCACGTTTATATCTGCACAGGGATGCATACCATGTTTTAAAGGCTGAGTTTTTAAATGCATCAGCCTGAATCCAGGGCAACCCTTGGATAATATGCATCATAGCATTTGGAGGATGGTTCAAATTGTAAGTCAGAGCAGTATGCAAGGTGCCTTAGCCTCCCCTGACCTTCATCAGGATGTTCTTCAACTGGAGCTGATGTGCTTCTGGTCTGCTAACAAAAGTACCCTGATGATTTTGAGATACCAGGACTGACTCCTGCACTGGTGGGACAGATGGAAAGGTGGCTCTGACCCAGTTGAAATTTAGCCCATCACCCACAGTCCTGAAGCTTAGGAAAAGCACACTTTCACAGCCACATGTGTCTGAAAGACAACAATGAAATCATTGGAGAGTAATTAGCATTGCTGATATTTATACCATTAAGGATCTGGGGAGAAGTGAAACAAGGGTGTGCCATAAATTTTCTGATTGAAGATGATTATCTGTCTGCTGATGCTGATATTTCAATTTAATAATTTGCCCTCATCACTCCCTCGCTCCACGAGGAACAAGTTTACAGGAACAAGTTTGATTTGCTCTTTCAGTTGGGAATAAAGGGTCTAACCTCGATGTCACCTGCAGCATGGAACAATAGGCTTTCCAAATGGAAAATGTTTTGCATTAGTACATGAATGCAGATTTCTGGACTTCACTACTAGGTTAAGAGTTAAACTTTTAGTTATCAGATCCCTTGTGTGATATAAACTATCATTATGAGATACATTTTCTTTCCAT